>NC_044976.1:80306682-80906682 GCF_008728515.1 Papio anubis | reverse complement strand
TTTAGTTGTGCACATTCTGTAAGATTCAGCCGTAATATCTTGCTTTTCTTTCCTTCACATACATCTCTACCCAACACAGAGGTGTATGTCACATACCTTCTCTATCCATAGAAGAGGAGAGCTCTTTTCTCCTCAGGGTTCTGACTTTTATGTTTATACTAATAAGTAGAACTAAGATTGTCACTTCTGCTTTCTAGGCTCATTTCTAGGTTCATGTTTCAAATACCTTTGAGATATTTACACTTGAAAATCCCACCCAAATCTCAAACTCAATATGTCCACGTTGAACTTATTATATATATATCCAAATCAACTCTACTTCCCTACTGTTCTACCTTTGTCAGAGAAACCATACTTAAATTTTTAGAGTTCTACATCTTGAACCTTCTTTGATTATTTTCTGGATCAGATAATGTCCCAATTCCAGAAGTTCTATATTGAATTTTTATTTTAATAAATCTTACACAATTTTTAAAAAGAAGTCAAATTTAAAGAAGATATTAGCCGGTAATCAATTAGCTAAGAGAAAAACAATTTCCAATTTAACTGGTTAAAAGGACTCTGCTGTGTATTCTCAATGATAAAATAAAAGTGTCTTCATTGCCTTGAGATTTCAGAAACAGAAATTATAAGCATCAGAGGAAGCAGAAAAATTTTTAAAAACATTTTGAATCACTGTCTCTTAAATAAATGTTAAAAATTTAACATGAATTTAAGACTGTAGGTTTTCTTTATTCTTTCAGCTATCTAATCATTTCCAATCCTTTTAGACTCTCATTGAACAAACCCTACTTCTGAAAGTGCTGGAGATTTTAAGGAACAATATATATTTTCTATTATTCTGTATGGAATAATAATATATTAGCCAGAAACCATAACTACAAATAAGAGAGTGTTCTCTGTGAAAATTCATGTAGTGAACTAACATCAGCTCCAAATTAAACCAGCTAGATTCCAGAAAAGTGTGTTACAGATGGTAGTAACATAAGGTTTATAAAAACACAAAATGCAGTATTTTTAACAAACATGCTTGCTTCCAATTTTTTTAAATAAATAAGTTTTGTATGGCTTAGTGTTTCTCCACCAAAGTTTCTTTCAGCACACAGCTTTTCCTCTTCAGGCATCTCTCAAACCTAGAATTAAGTATCTGAAATGTACACTGTAGAACCACCAAGATTTCTGTAATCGTTACAGCTTCTAGTATAACTCTAATGTGTAACCTTTCCTGAAGTATTTTTTTCCCAAAATTCTTATTAGTCCTTTACCACTTCTATTTGTTCTCTTAACAGCTCATTTGGTGGGAGAGAGGGATGTTGTTCAATAGTATCACAGCTGGTTTTCTCTAGTTGGTAACTACCTGCATATTACACTGGATTACACTTTTATTGCAAATACAACAAATAGCCTTGAGCCACTCTGCTGTTTCAAGGATTTTAAAAAGTTCTCCCTCATCAAGTATTGACTTTTCGCAACTTTTGCCACCAGGTGCAAATTGTATTTCAATTGCATGCTGATCTCCAGGAGAGGTTTGTTTATGCAGTCATTCTCCAAGGACACTGGATGTACAATGCTTTTTGTTCAAGAGTAGCTGATGCTTTGTAGACCTTTATGGAGACTTACAAGTCAATAGCTGGCTCTAGGGACTCACAAAAATCATGTACTCCTCTGTGAAAAGTGGAGCTGATATTATGCCACACTCAATGGGAAACTGAAGGTGTGCAATAGAAGAAAAGTCACCCAGACTAGAGTTGGATGGTAGTCTATGAAAAATAAGATCCTCCTTTTCAAGACGTTCTTATCCTGCTCGAGCCCCAGTCTTAATCACACAATTATCATAGTGTAAGTAAACACAAAAGCCTATCTTTTAAGTCTTCTATCTGTCTTTAGATTTTAAGAATAAAAGACCTTTCATAATATGTATTTTCATTGTCATAAGTTTTAACAAAGTCCCTATTCTCTTCGGGTAATGATAGAAATGAAAATGAAACGCAAACATCCTATACTGAAGCTACTTTGGAAATGAACAAGAACAAGCAGTGACAGTTGTGAGATCTTACAAAGTTTGGAACTCATTTTTTTTTAAGACAGTGCCTCATTCTGTCGCCCAGGCTGGAGTGTAGCGGCATGAAAACAGCTCACTGCAGCCTCTACGTTCCGGGCTCACACTCAGGTGATCCTACCACCTCAGCCTCCCAAGTAGCTGGGACCACAGGCAGATGCCACCATGCCTGATTATTTTTCTATTTTTTTTGTGGAGTTGGGGTTTCCCCATGTTGTTGAGGCTGGTCTCGAATTCCTGGGCTCAAACCATCTGCCTGCCTTGGTTTCCCAAAGTGCTGGGCTTACAGGCATGAGCCATTGCGCCTGGCCCAATGTATTTTAATAATACTAAAATATACATATTTGATAAAGCTTGTAGAACTAGACCACTCTATGCTAAAAAGACTGTCATATTTAAAACATTCTCCCAGAAGTGTATATAAATTTGGAGGGCATTCTAATCCCAAGCTCCATGTCTATGCTCATTGTTGGGAAATTTTGAAAAACAAAACAAAAAATAATAAATTTTAAAAATTAAAACTTATTCTACATCAATTCAACATACCTGATGTTTTTGAGTATTCATTCTAGTCCAGGCATTCTGCTAGGCATTGGGATACTACGTGAATAGGACAGCTCCTGCCCTTGAGTTTGGTGAGAGAGAGAGAGGGATGTGAATACGTCATTCCAACAGAATATGGTGACTGCTAATATAGAAGGAAGCCCAGGATAGTCAAACCTTGGTTTTAAGACAAGTTTCTTTTAGAAGATGGCGTCTAGATGGCAATTTCATGTGATTCAACATAACAGATTTTTTTGGCCTAAGGAAGGAGAATGGATTTTAAGAAGGTAAGAGTAGCAGAGAGAAGGTAGTGTCTTGTCACTTGCAGTGACATATGGGTTAGAGACTGGGATAGTGGGATGGAAACACCCAGAAAGGAAGGCCACATTTAGATGATTGCAGAATGAGTCCGTTTCTCTCTGTCACAGTTTCCCATCTTTCTCAGCTTTCACAGTTGATTATATGTCATTATCTCCTTGCTCACTCATACAGACTTTGCTAAGTATTTGTAGGAATTCAAATGAAATCTTTCAAAGTTCACCTTGACTCTGTATTTTGAGTGGCTTTTTTTTCTGAGTTTACTAAAAAACAGTTTGACCCTGTATTTCTAGCCACTGTTGGCTCAGGCGTCGTTTTCTAAGGTAAAGATTTTAGGAATCTCGATGTGACTATGTTGCTTTGGGAACAGAGTAGAAAGAAATAAACTCAAACTGTGATTTTACTTTACTGTGGTTATCTGAAGAATGGCTTATTATTTGAAATTGCTTTCCTACATGTCAATTAGCACACAAAAGAATTTGAAATAACTGAGATATTCACATAAAGAAGTATACTATAAATTTCTGCAACATCTTTGATACAGGCAAATTAAGAGAATTTGAACCTAACCAGGGCTTTAGAATGACAACTATGTTATCTCTTTTATTAAAGACCACCAGGAGAACTAATAATTGAAATGTTATTTGTAACAGCCTCTGTTTTGGATCTAAATCTCATAAACTTTGTATTATTAGCATTGACCATTAATTTGCACTGCATCAATTGAATTTCTAGCAGCTTGGCAATAGAATTAAACTACCCCTAGGCAGGACTTATAAATAGACAATTATGTACACTTCATGTACATAATTGATGTTCCGTATGTGATAGCAAAATATTATATTATTGATTTAGAACTAACATACTTCATTCTGAATAATCACCTCTGATTAATGTAAGTTTGTTTTATCTTCATCTTCCTAATTTTTTATAATCTCTGACATTACTGAGCATTATCAATATAAGATAATTTCCACACTAATTGTAAAGAGTGCAGCATTTGAAAACTGAAAATGAATAGCTACTATTATCCCCACTTATATACCCTAGGCACCTCTAGAGGGAATGGGGTATGGGAAGCTAAGAAACTTTCATCTTCTCTATAACTTTGTGCAATGTAAACCCCCTTTACTAGCATTAAAGTTCTTTCAAAAAGGGAAGAATTTTGATTTGGGAGTAGTAATCGAACATATTAAAGACAATGGGAGTTCTAAAGTAAATGTCTGAATGCTCTGGGGTAATCCAATTAAAGCAACAAATGTTTATTGAACATCCACTGTTACTTGGACACTATTTTAGGTCAAGATAATGTTTCTAATTCCATGGATCTTACATTGTAATAAAATTGAGAATATATAAATAAGTAAATACTTATTAGTTACAGTGATAAATTATGTATACATAATGAATCAGTAAAATGTGTGGTGAATGTCTGCAAGTGATATTTTACATAGAATGGTCAGAGATGGCATCCCTGTGCAAGATGACATTTGGACTCCTTGACTAATGAGAATGAGTAAGCCATAGAAAGATCTGGGAGAAGAGGGGTTTGTTGTAGAGAACAGCAAATGAGCCAGTTCCAAGGCCTTGGATTGAGAATGGGCTTGGATGCTATAAGGGCAAAAAAGAAAGGCTATGTATTTTTGAAATTTTGTGAGCATCTTGAAGAATGAATGGAGATTATGTCTAAAGAGTTGGAAAGCTCAAATTCAATATGGCTCTACTGGCAAAAAGAAGGTGATTAGATTTGGAATTTTCCATATGCAATCCAACAACAAATTTTCTATGTCCTCCGTCTTCAAAATATATCCAGAATCTGACCACTTCTCGTAGATTCTACCACTGTAGTCCTGTTCAAGTAATCATAGCTTTTCATCTGGAATTTTATAATAATCTCATAAATTACACCCCTTCTTCCATCCTTGCACTCTGTTCTTAACATGTCATCCAGTGATCCTCTTAAAACAAAACCATTGGCCGGGTGTGGTGGCTCACACCTGTAATCCCAGCACTTTGGGAGGCCGAGGTGGGTGGATCATGAGGTCAGGAGATTGAGACCATTCTGACTAACATGGTGAAACCCCATCTCTACTAAAAATACCAAAAATTAGCCAGGCGTTGCGGCATGCGCCTGTAGTCCCAGTTACTCAGGAGGTTGAGGCAGGAGAATTGCTTGAACCCGGGAGTCGGAGGTTGCAGTGAGCCGAGATCTCACTACTGCACACCAGCCTGGGTGACAGAGTGAGACTCCGTCTCAAAAACAAAACAAAACAAACAAACAAACAAAAAACACATCTATATGGCCCATGAACTGTGCTTTTCAGTAAATTAGAAAAAGATATTCACTATGGACAGATGTGTTTGAAAAAGGAGCCCCATCTGGACAGAAGAATCAGAAAAATTACCTCCCTGGGATTTCAACCCCTTTCATCACTTCTGCCATGCTTCTATGCAGTGCACCAAGCATACATCTGCAGAAGACGACTAGCCAGATAGTCCCTACACTCCTTTCCTGTTTTATATTGTTCCATAGTTCTTAGCTTCCAAAATATGACTTGACTAATGTTTTCATTGCCTTACTTCACCTTCTGCTCCTACTAGAACGTCAGTTCCACGAAGGCATAAATTTTAGTTGTTTTATTGACTTCTTCGGCAACTCCCAGTGTAATCCTGGCACATAACAGGTTCTCAATAAATATTAGGTAAGTGAATGATGAACATGACTGTAGCATTTTAACCACTCTGGTTGCTACTGGAGAATGGATCTTAAAGCACCAACTATTGATAACAGGAAAATTATTCAGGAAGCAATACAGGAATCTGAGAGATGGTCATTTGCATCAGGGTGATGGCAAGATAAATGGGAAGAAATAGAGATATGGAGGCCAGTGAAGGAATGGAAATGGACTTGGAATCTATTTTCACTGGTAAAGTGGACAATATTTGTTGACAGTTTGTATACGGAAAAACGGAAAAGGGGAGAGTCAAGGATAATTTGTATGTATTTGATTTGAGTAACTAGGTGGATGATGAAGATGCAATTTACTTTATTAAGAAACGAAAAAAAAGGGATTTGAGTGCAGATGAATGTAGTGGCATGGAAAGCAGAACATATATCACTTACTGATTATTTTTATTTTCCTCTTATTCTTCTACTCTTCTCCTCCTCCTTCTTTGTAATAAACCAAACATATACAAATAAATAAACCTTTACGCTCTCTTTTTTTTGTTCTTTTGGGTTTATGCTCAGAAAAACCTTTCTTACTCTGAAGTAGTTATTTATATATATTTTTAGTTATTTTAAGATTTCATGTTTTTATATTCAAATTGTCGAATCATTTGGAATTTATTTGGACATGTAACATTGAGTCCTAACTTAATTTTTCCCAAACATTTAACCAATTATCTCAGAAACTTTTGTTCATTTATTGAATTACTGTTTTATCCCACACTTGGAATTTTTCTTTTTTCATATACCATCTTTTTATATATGCTTGAATATGTTTCTGGGACTTCTTTTTGTTCTGTTAGTGTGGCTATTCTTTCCAAAATATCATGACATTTTTATTAATGGAGCTATATCTTCCTCATTTTTCTTATTTTCAAAGTTGAATTGTTTCTTCTTAATCATTTATTCTCTCTAATAAATCCCCCTAGGATTCTGATCCATTTTATACATCCCAATCAAATTATCTCAATTAAATAATGTGGTCTCTACTTCTCTTTCAAGTTCCCTCTTCTTCTCTCAAGTTTTCTCAATGGTCCGGTCATAAAGGGCTATGTGGGGTTTTTATCTTTTTGCCTTAAACTTGCTATTTATCTTCTTAAAATACTTTTCTCTCTGCCTAGGGAACCTCTTATTCCTTCTTCCAGACTCAAATTAGGGGCCAGTGCCCCTAGTTTAGTGGCTCCATTACTGATGCTTTTATGGTAGTGTAGACATCTCACTGTATTATAATTTCTCATTCTTGTGTCTTTGTCCTTCACTAAACTGTATCTTCAGTTTTTTCCATGTTTGTATCTCCAGTACCTCTCACATTTTTAGTCATTTTGTAACTGTTGAAAACATATTTGTTTATTGAATTAATGAATAAATGTGTGAAGATTGCTGTTTTGGCATCCACCAATCTTCACTTTTCCAGACTAAAAACTCCTGGTTACTTTAAATAGTTTTAATGTGACACTTCACAATTCTGGCAATTCCAATGTGTAACTATTTCTTAAGTGACCTAACTGATAAAATGTCAAAATGGAATATGCAACTCCAAATATTAACTAAGCCCTAGAAAAGCACAATTGGCCTTTATTTTCTTGGAGTAGACATTATACTACTGTTAAATACAGCTTTAAAATTGTCTTAGCTTTTTAAATAGGTATGTCACGCTATGGGTTCGTATGAAGTTGTAGTCAACTAAACCCACAGGAATTTTTCATTGAATTATTGTTTATTATGCCCATCCATCCTTATTTAAACACCATTAAAATGCAAAACTTTACTATATGTGTGTTCAAATTTACCTTTTTTATTCATTCTAGACTATAGAGATATTTATAAATTATGATTTAATCACCAAACATAATATGTAGTCTACTAAATCTGCAAATTTGCTAATCATGTTTTCTCTTTTTTGACTCCAACCAGTTACAATAATTTTGGATATCCCTGAGTCCTGTGACACAGGACTGGAGATCTCTGCATTTCAATGATATTCCCTCAAACTATCTTTTTCCACAGGATGTATAGGTTTTATGAGAGACTTTGCTAAAAACCTTGCTGAAACCTATAACATCCTCTTCATCTATCTCCTTAGTAATCAGTCTTAAAATCCTTTTTGAGACTTGGCTTAATAGAGAATAGAAATGACAAATCCCAGATCTGAATGGTATTTTTGATACATTTTATCATAGTAAAAACTGTAGTAAGAAATAACTCTGGCACTATGTCCATGTAATTTTTTGTTTCTGCCCTTTCCATTCTGCTTGCTTAATCTGCAGGATGGCTTTACTTGTGATAGTAAAATGGCTACAGCATTTTAGGCTTCTGAAATCCACACTATTCAGAAAGATAGCATTTCCCAGTGCCAAATTCCTGGACAAAGTATTGGACTTTAGGCTGATTGAACCACCCTATCCTATTCTTCTATGCTAGGGAAAGTCATGCCACAGCTGTTCAGGCTTGAGTTATCTGAACCAATCAACATCCATGCACATGAGACTGCATTAGTGGATTGGGTCAATTCTTGTCAAAATCCATTGTTCCTACATGGTATAAGTGGAATATAGTGGAAGTTGAGAAAGGATTAGCAATGTCTCCAGCAGACACTGGCAAGATAAAGGTAAACCCATAAGAAGGATATGAGAAGTTAGTTTTGAGACAGTTGTAGGTTTCTGGCTGGGGTAATTCATCAGGGCATTATATATATGGTCATACATTGGAATTTACAAAGTTGAAAATATATTCTTATATGAGACAATAGAAAGAACATTCCAAGAAAAATAAATGATATTGGGTCATTTTCAAATTTTATTGGCCAGTAGCAAACATCTTTGTTTCAGTTTCTTGAAGCAGTCCTATTTTTATAGTTTGTGGGAGAAATGTATTGAGAAAGGGTGGATCTGTGACCATGTTTTCTTTTCTTTTACCATAAAAGCCCTCAGGGGCTGTGTGTTTGTCTGAGCAAGCTGTCAGCCAATTAGAGTTTACTGCTAGGGAAAAAGCTGAGAAAGTTAATCCGCTCCTTCAAGGCATAGTTAGAAAGGAAATATCAATCTTAAGTAGTGCATGTTATTTCATCAACTGAGAACCAAGAGAGAGACTAGTTAGGCAGATAGAGGAGAGGACAATTTTAATGGGCTCATTTAAAGAAGAAAACCACAGCATACCCAGAAGAAGTCATTTTTTCTCTTGGCCTAGAATTGAGGGAAGGGAAAAGCATTAATGAGTTGATACTGACATTTAAAACCCCCTTCTTCCGTATTGTTTCACTGATAAGAATTGTTATAATTTAAAGATCATTGCACTAGAAATCAGGAGCTCTGTATCCTCATCCAATGCTAATGGCCTTTCACAAGTCCCTTACCTTCTCTAGCTTTCTGAGTCCTCCTATGTAAAAGAAGGGTAATGATGACTGCTTTGAATTTCTTAAAGCAGTAATGAAGTTTCTGTTGAGAAATAAAATCTCCTTGTGCAACATAATAATGCATTTATTCACTATCTAGTCAATTTGATGTCATTCACTTCTGGGTCTCAGTCTTTAGACCTAAGAAGCCATCACAAATTACTTGGTTATGTGTCTTCCAGGGTCTTTATAAGGTCCTTTGGAACAAAATATAAAAGCTTAAATACAACAGAAGTGTCATTTAAAGGATGAATTATATATATATATATATATATATATATATGTGTGTGTGTGTGTGTGTGTGTGTGTGTATATATATATGTGAATAGATATACTTCTGAAATCTAATTTGGTTTGTCTAGAATGAAAGCAGAGCACCTACGTTTTTAAAAATGTCTCCTTAGATTATTCTGATTTTCAGATTTAGTAACTATTGATCTCGTCTAACTCTTGTATCTGGAAAATAAGAAAATTGGCTTTAATTTGAAAAAACTGAGTAAATTCTCACCAAATACCAATTATCTGGAAGCATTAATCCATAAAAGATGCTAAGAAGTTATGTGTGCGCTAAAATATTATTGAAAATCTTAACAAATGAAAGAAATTCTATGAAAACTTTTCTTTGGGTTGTAGTAGGGATATAAAAAAAAATTAGCACTAAATTGCCTGTAATGCTTAGGAGTGGGGAAAGGAAAAGATGAAGACCACCAAGTGGTGTTAGTAACTACTCAGGACGTCTAAACTTTCCATTACGGAGACTAGTCTCCTTATTTCAAAGAAGACTGGCAGATCTGCACACTGGGCAGTCACAACAGTGATTCTCCCTCTCTTCAGTTACTCCTGAGCAGAACTCAGTTGCCCCTCTAAATAAATGGAACCAGAGATTTCTAGAGGATTAATTGGAAAGGGCTGCCCAGCATGCCCTCTTGTCTCTGCCCAGCCTTGTAAAGTGACTTCCCAAAAGCTGTGCAACTGATCTGGGGCAGATTTGAGACTACACTCTGTCTTTCTCCTCAAGTCCAGTCTTATTTCAGCACCTCACACCATTTCACATCCATTCATTTTTAAAAAGACCTTAACAATGTTGCTTTCAGTTAATGAATGGCTAAGGCCTCACAGTAACAGATTCTGACTCTTTCCATTAGCTTTTAGTAAAGCTGTCCATGTGGGTTTGTACCTTTGGGGCAATGTATGTGCTATTAGAGCCCTGTACTCAGGGCTGCTTAGCCTAGAGCTACGTCAGCCTCATGGAGCTGCAGAGCAAAACCAGAGGAAAGTCAAGAAAAGAGGAAAAGAAAAAAAAAATCCATATTCTAGTGAAAAGTATTAACAGGCTACATCCTAAAAATTATGTGTGTGTGTGTGTGTATTCATGTCTGTGCAGTTGTATGTTTATGACTATAGAATGATTGTAGTCATTTACTACTAATCACTTAGCTTTTATAAAGAAAGTTGAACATAATAAAAGTAACATGATTCCTTGAACTCTTAAAATTATATACAGATATTTTCTACTTTAAGAAATTTGAGAAATAAAAATTTAGGGTTATAGGCCATAAGTCAAAGGATGATTATGTACATTTAGAAGTTAAAATTCTTGCTTTAAATGGCACTTCTTCTGTTGTATTTAAGCTTTCATGTTTTGTTCAAAATGACCTGATAGAGAACCTAGAGGACACATAACCTAAAGCTAAAATCAGAAGTTTCTGTGACTAGAAGACCTACCAAAAATTTAAAATAATAGTTGTCATGAGGTCATAGAAATTAAAAACTTTTTTGGTGGGGAGAATCTAGTCTTCATAGACATCACATATGGAGAGAAAGTGTTCTGGGAAATAAATTTTTAATATACTACATACTTTTGAAGACTTTCAAAGTATATTAGCATAATTAAGGCCCTGAAAAGACCTGCAGCATATAAACTGTTTAATTTCCATTTTCCCCAAGTTTACAAGGCCACAGAACAATTGTTTTTAGCACAAGACTTAACATACCCTGATACAACTATTGTAGATACAAATCAAATAGAAATCAGATTTGCTTTTTTAGCTTTCATGACAATAATATGTATCATTTTAACTTTAAGCTTCTCAAGGGCTGGGTTTATACATTGCATTCCCTGAAAGATCTAATGCAGCATTGGGTCTAAAATAAGTGCCTAGTAAGTAATTTCCAAATAAATCACTGAGCAATCAGTCTCTGCCATATACTTCCTATCAGAAAGAAGAAACAATTATTTTTGTCCATCTAGAAGCAAAACTACTTTTATTATCTTCAGAGATATTAATCGTGATCATTGCTATTTTCATTTGTAGCCTGAAAATCAACTGATAATCCTTTGTTTAAGGAGGGAACTAAATGTGATAGATACGTCTTTTCACCTTAAGGGAACTATAAAATTGTAACTGGTCCACAGAGACTAGAACTTGTGTTGAGACAGTAACATATAATGGAAAGAGCTGAATTCCAGCTCTGCTCCCTAATAGGTGCTCTGTGTCTCAGGAAACTGATTTAGATGGGCTGCATCTTTAGACTCATTTATTTTCCTCAGACTTTAGCCAATAGAAGGCAGCAGATACTGAAGAGCAGGAGGAAAGTGGGGCCAGGGTGTTTGTTCCTTTACCTTCTTCCTGTTCAGATAACTATAAATTAGCTGTGGCCTTTTACTGAAGGCCACGTGGCCTATTACATGATCCACTCATGGGGTTTAGGAACTGTTCTCTCACTCTCACCCTTTCAGGTTGAGAGATAGAAATGGTTCTGAGCCTCAATATATAGTGCACTTCCTTGTTATTTTTCCTAAACCTTTCCCACAACTTTGTAAATAGCTCCTTTATCAAACTCTCCCCAGTTACCCAGTTTGTGTGTGTGCGACCTCTATCCTGCAGGAAGCCTAACTAATAAATTGACTATGTGGTGACTTTGAATAATTACTTAACTTCTTTTAATCTCAGTTGTTTTTTTTTTAATCTGTGAAATGTAATAGCAATCTATCCTTTCTACTTCATAGACCTGTGGGAGGATTTTATGAGTTGATGTTGGTTTTTATTTTCCTTCCCAAATATTTTTACCTGTAGGAAGTGACCAAGAGATATTGTGTGCAAATGTAAGTCGTACCCTTGCTTCAGATGAGAGAGATTCTCCTGTGGATCAGTTTCCCTGAGTCCTATGGTGGCCAAAAGCCAAGTACAACTCTTAGAGCAGTACGCATTGTATACTGTGTGCCCACTGTGTGCATGTATAGAGAACTTGCAGAGGGAAGGGAGGTCTACATGGAAGAGACACCCAGCCAGACTGGAGACCTCTCACTGAGTAATAGCGATTTAAACAATCCTAGGACCCTTCCTTTTGTAACTAATACCAAAGATCAATCATACTTTTTCAGGTAAACAGTGTGGGTGATAAGCTGCTCTTAGGAAATCTGATAGTCACAAGTTGATAATAAATAATAATAATAAATAATAATAAAGCCACACATCCACACTTAGTAAAAATTGTTGAATCTTTCCATATATTAGCCTCCTCCTAAGTACCATAAAATATGATATTCGTTTATTTTAGGAAATACAGCTTGAAATTAAGAAAAAACTATTAGACATTGAGTTTCCCTTCTCAGCTAGTCTACAGTGCTTAGCTTTTGCACCAATGCAAACAATCAGGTGAAAAGAACTTTCACCCCCTTTCTTTAGAATAGAGACATCATATTTGATTTTATTTCCAAGACACTTCTTTCTGATATGCAGTTTTCTCACATTGTAATAGTAAATAGAACAGTGGAAATAAGGTTAATTTCATGCATCTGCTTCTCTCCATGAACTATTTTATTTGTGTCTTTCTCTAATTTTTGTGTATAGCCAAAAGGATGCTAACTACACAACGAAAAGCATCCTTGGTTGAAGGTAGAACAGTAACTGTAGTTTACAATATTATAGAACCATTAAGTGAGTGCCCCCATCAAGTATTTACTTGCTAACTGCTTTCAACAAAATCACAAATTAAGCAGATTGATCGGTAAAAGAAGACTTAAAGATATATAAACAGCAATATATGAGATCTATCTATATGTAATAAGATTGAACTGTTGAGTGTCAGAGAAAACAAACACTATATGCCACACACACACGTACACACACATGCATACACACACATTCACACCAATAAGCCCATTTGAAATATAGCAACTCTGTATTACTGTTTTAACTAGGATAGGAAGAATTTACTCAGTTTTTACTATTATTCTTCCATGTTTATTCCATCATTTGTTTTTATGTTTTATTAAGTTGAATGGGGAAAGCCATGAATAAAACATTATTATTTATGGCAAATCTGTTGTGTGTGGCTCAATAAACTGGATCAAAATTTCTTAGGCAGGGCCCCAAATTCACTGAAACTAGATGATTTATTGAGATCTTCAAACACAGACTAGAAATAGTATATAAAAAGGCTGTGGTCAATAGCCATATTAATCATTAAAGTGTTGACTTGCTGCAAGTATTAAATAAATTCAACTTTTATAGGGTGTCTCACACAGTAATATCCTTTGGGAATAAAACACATTCCCTGTTGCCTTAGCCTCAACTTGAGCCGAGAAATGTGGCATAGACCAGTATAAATGCAAACTACAATTAAAAGTGAGCAACTTAATGCACATCTAAGTAAAAGCTATTTAGGATACATGCTAAGGAGACATTTCTTTGTTTTAAGAACCTCCATCTGCAGAACTGTACTCACCGAATTCCTTCTCTTAGAAGATTGAGAGTTGCTTTGGTTACTTTAAGGAAGCTGCAATTTTTCTGAGCAAATTGCAGACTAGTTTTCTGAATGACCTTTCATCTTTTCTTCATGAATATAGGAAAATGGAAAGTCTAAAACTGTCAACCATGCATATATAGATTGTAAACTCCTACACATTCTCCTCTATTCTCCAGCTGAAATGTATAATTTTCTTTTTTTTTCTTTTTCTGGGACTTCTAAGTTATCTCTCATCAGTGATAAAGCAGAAAGGTGATAGAAATGATACCAAATATGCCTTTGCACTTTTTAGAACTGTCTGTTGACAGTCAAAATAACTAAACCCTAACTAATTACTAAAATCAACCATAGAAACTGATACATCAAATATAAAACCCTGTGAAATAAGTAATTTGTGTATATAAGTAATTATACAAAGCCCAGACCTAGCTACTTGGTCTATGTGAGGTATGATTAGGAAAAAAGAAGAGGACACAGAACTTTACTGCATTTGTCCAATGGCTGTAGCAAAACATTCTGAGTTTGAGACCAAGAGTTTCTTAACTCTTAAGATGGGAATAAGTATTTACCTTGTCTATCTCATGAGATAAAACTCCAGTAAAACACAAAAGAGATAATTTTATGACCAAAGTGCTTTGAGTACTGCAGAGTGCTTTTAAAAAAATGTCTCTCCCTTTCCTCCTCAAAAGTTCAAAGTGACAGCTGGAGTCCAGGCAGTGACCAGAATTCAGTAAAAGGTAGGGGGGATTAAGTGGAAGAGTATGGGAAGGAGGCCCATACGGTCACCTGCTCTACACTTCCATGCTTGTACATTGATATGATTTGGCTCTGTGTCCCCACATAAATCTCATATTGTAATTCCCAATGTTGCAGTAGGGCCTGGGGAGAGGTGACTGGATCACGGAGGTGGATGTTCCCTTTGCTGTTCTTATGACAGTGAGGGGGTTCTCACAAGAACTGATGGTTTAAAAGTATGCAGCACTTCCACCTTCATTCTCTTTTTCTCCTGCCCCACCATGTGAAGAAGGTGCTTACTTCTCCTTTGCTCTTCCATCACAATTGTAAATTTCTTGAGGCCTCCCCAACCATGTTTCCTGTACAGCCTGTGGAACTGTGAGTCAATTAAACCTCTTTTCTTCATAAATTAACCAGTCTTATATAGTTCTTTCTAGCAATGTGAGAATGAACTAATATAGAAAACTGGTACCAAAGAAATGGGGTATTGTTATAAAAATGCCTGAAATTGTGGAAGCAGCTTTGGTAATGGGCAGACGTTGGAACAGTTTGGAGGACTCAGAAAAAGACAGCAAGATGAGGGAAAGTTTGGAACTTTCTAGAGACTTGTTGAGTGGCTATGACCAAAATGCTGATAGTGATGTGGACAATGAAGTTGCCACTGTGGTAGTCTCAGATGGAGATGAGGAACTTATTGGGAACTAGAGTAAAGGCTACTCTTGCTATGTTTTAGCAAAGAGACTGGCAGCATTGTGCCCCTGCTCTAGATATCTGTGGAACTTTTAACTCAAGAGAGGTGATTTAGGGTATCTGGCAGAAGAAATCTCTAAGCAGCAAAGAATTCAAGATGTGGCCTGTCTGCTTCTAAAAGCCTATGTTCATTTGCATAAACAAAGAAATAACCTGAATCTAGAACTTTAAAAGGGAAGCAGAGCATAAAAGTTTGGAAAATTTGCATGCTTACCATTTGGTAGAAAAGAAACACCCATTTTCTGGGCAGAAATTCAAACTGGCTGCAGATATTTGCATAAGTAAAGAGGAGCTGAAAGATAATAGCAAAGAAATGGGAAAAACGCCTCAAAGGTATTTCAGAGACTTGTGTGGCAGCCCCTTTTATGACATGAAGCCAAAGAAGAAAAAATGGTTTCATGGGCCGGATCCAGGGCCCTGCTGCTCTATCCTGCCTCAAGATATGAAGTCCTGCATAACAGTTACTCCAGCTCCAGCAAAGCTAAAAGGGGGAAAGGTATAGCTCAGGCCATTACTTCAGAGGGTGTAAGCCCCAAACTCTGGCAACTTCCATGTGGTGTTGGGCATGTGTGTGCCCAGAAGGCAAAAGTTGAGGCTTGAAAGCCTCTGCCTAGATTTCAGAGGATGTATGAAAATGCCTGGATGTCCAGGCAGAAGTCTACTGCAGGAGTGAAGCATTCATGGAGAATCTCCACTAGGGCAGTACAGAGGAGAATTGTGGGGATGGAGAAACCTCACAGTGTCCCCATGAAGGCACTGCCTAGTGGATCTGTGAGAAGATGGCCACCATCTTCCAGACCACAGAATGGTAGATCCACTGAAAGCTTGCACTGTGCACTTGGAAAAGCCACAGGCATGCAACACCAGCTTGTGAAAGCAGCTGTGGGTTGGTGTGTGTGTGGGGGGGTGCTGTGCCCTTCAGATCCACAGGGGTGGAGCTGTTCAAGGCCTTTGGAGTGTGCCCTGGATGTGAGACATGGAGTCAAAGGAGATTATTTGGAAGCTTTGAAATTTAATGACTACCCTGCTGAGTTTCAGACTTGCATGGGGCCTGTAGCTCCTTTGTATTGGCCAATTTCTCCCTTTTGGAATGGCAGCATTTACCCAATGCCTGTACCCCCATTGTATCTTGGAAATAACTAAATTGTCTTTGACTTTACAGGCTCATAAGTGGAAGGGACTTGTCTTGTATCAGATGAGACTTTAGACTTGCACTTTTGAGTTAATGCTGGAAGATAAGACTGAGGGGGACTGTTGGGAAGGCATGATTGTGTTTTGAAATGTAAGAAGGAAATAAGATTTGGGAGTGGCCAGGGGGGAATTATATGGTTTGACTCTGTGTCCCCACCCAAATCTGATTTTGAATTGCAATTCCCAATGTTCGGGGAGGGATTTGGTGGGAGACGATTGGATCATGGGGCAGATTTGGCCCTTGCTGTTCTTGTGTTAGTGAGTGAGTTTTCTTGAGGTCTGATGGTTTAAAAGTCTGTGGCACTTCTCCCTTTGCTCTCTTTCTCTCCCACTCTGCCATGTGAAAAAGAGACGTGCTTTCCTTTCACCCTTTCACCATGATTGTAAGTTCCCTGAGGCCTCCCCCACCATGCTTACTGTACGGCCTGAAGAACTGTGAGTCAATTAAACCTCTTTTCTTCATAAATTACCCAGTCGCAGGTAGTTCTTTATAGCAAGTGTGAAAATGAGCTAATGTATACTTCTTCAACAAGAATAAAAAATAAATGGGTTGGTCTTATTCCAGGACTGTATGGCCATAGTTATTCATGAGAGGGTTCCAAGTGCACTGAAATACCACACATGGATGTGACTTGTTCTGTCTCACTGCTTTGTAAGGCTACAGCATAAGGAGGTAGTCATGGTCATTTTACCTCTTTATCTCCTACATGTTAAATACTGATTCTGTCTCATTTTAGTGTCCCAAGATTCTATAAAGCCAGCCAGAATATGAAAACTCTCTAAGATTTAGGGTAAGATTTAATAGAATCTCTTCTGGACTTGAAGATAGAACTTTGCATTCAGATTTGGACACAAGTCCAGATGACAACAAAGTGGTTGTATGATTCATGTGCCATTGACATTTTCAAGAATTCTTCTTTTGAGAGTATTGTGAGAATATGGGGTTATGGTCGATGGTGGGATTCAGGTGCCATGTTTTCTGTGGTCCAGTTATGAAAACCCTGCCTGTAGCACATAACAGTAAACATCCCTTACCATTAGTCATTCCCTCAGTAAGTATTTTGATTTAGACACAGGAGGCACAGAGGTCAACAAGGTAGATGAAGGCCTTGATTTTGGGAACATGTGTTCTATGGACTGGGTGTCATGATACGTTCTATATGGCTGGGAGTAGGGAAGAAGGGGGAGAAAGAAAGAGAGATAGGCTATATGACTACTTTATATTGGTTGGGTAGAGAAATTCTGTCTAAGAAGGCCACATTAAGCTGGAGATGAGGGTGTAAAAAAAGAGAAGGTCCCAGGAGGCCAGTAGGTGAAGCAAGCAAAGGTGACTTAGAAGGAGCAATCAGTGAGGTGAGAAGAAAAAATAAGATTAGCCTATGGTTCAGGGTCTTTCTACTCAGGATTCATAAATCAGGATTTATACTTGCCATTAAACTTTGCCAACATTTTGACTATTAAAGAGAAAGAGTTGTGGAAGTTTTATAAAGTGTCTTACCAAAATCTTCTGTGAAAGAATCATATTTCATAGCTTTTGTCTGATCTGCCTAAGAGGTTATAACTGTTCATGATACAAGAATCATTGCAGGATTTCATGCAGAATTGGATAATTTTAAAATGGACTTGAATTCTTTACCCACATTTCTCAGCATGAACTACATCTAACCGGGAACAGATAGTATGATTTGAAATGCAGCAAATTCAAGTATTTAATGATCAAGTAATGACTTTAAAAAATCATATTGCAGTATCTCAATCTGTATCAATTCTAATAAAGGTAGCCCATTTTAAAAGTAAACTCAGTCTTGTTTTTGATGCAGCAAAATGTCTGCAGGTCATAATGTGGTTCTACAAAAGATGACAAGTGGGAAGAAGCAAATTTACACAGGAAATTTTGGAACAGTAAGAGATGAAGCTAAGGAGAATTGATGTGAGATTTTTGTATAGTTAGAAGGTCAAATAGAAACCAGATGGCTAAAAGAATTGTAAAATATTTGCTTTACCATCTGATAGTAGTGAGAGGAATAATGTGTGAGTATAGCCAGCATCTCATCCATCCTTCTCCTGGGGATGTATCTCAGAGGATTTCTCACATTGATCCCTAAGGGAACATGTGTGAGATTGTTCATCATGCCTGTTTTTACAGAAGAAGAAGGTTTGATGCAGCCTTGAAATCTATCAACAGAAGAATGGCTAAAGGGGTAAATAAAATGTGGTAGATGAATTTTGTAGATACATAAAGATACATATAGCAAAATGCACGGAACTTACAAATGTAGTATAGAAAAAAAAAGAAGCAGAATAAAGTTTATAAAGCAATACCATATGTATATATTACATAGATAGATATAGATATAGATAGATATCTATATATTATATATGATATTAGATATACATATTAGATATATGTATATATAATATATATATATCTGTGTGTGTGTGTGTGTATATATATGTATGTGTGTGTGTGTATACATAATCTCGGCTCACTGCAACCTCTGCCTCCCAGGTTCAAGCAACTCTCCTGCCTCAGCCTTCCGAGTAGCTGGGATTACTAGCGCATGCCACCACACCCAGCTAATTTTTGTATGTTTAGTATAGATGGGGTTTCACCATGTTGGACAGGCTGGTCTTGAACTCCTGACCTCAAGTGATCCACTCACCTTGGCCTCCCAAAGTTCTGGGATTACAGGCATGAGCCACTGCACCCAGCCCATTTATATTTTTGAATGGCCACATGACACTATTTTGTAAAGATACATTCAAGTTGAAAGACCCAAATCAAACACATTAGTGTGGGTACCTGTGGGAAGGGAGTTGGATAAAAGTGGAAATAGGTGATGGAGGAAAAAATAGAATAACTAATAGATAATACAAAAAGAGAGAGGGCTTATGTTGACAATGTGCTATGAAATGAAGAGTATAAGTAAGTCATTTCTCTGCTTGTAAGGACAACAAAAAGGATTTTTAATAAACAACAAAACATTTCTTGGATTCACTCTCCAAATACCATCAGAAGCAAGGAAACACAAATCCTATTAAGTGAAGTAATCAAAAATAGCATCATATCAGGGTAATGCAGCAAGATGTGGCCAGAGTGTGCTCCCTAACATTCCAGGCACATGAGGTCCAAACACCAGCTGAACTTTTAGACAGAAGCAAGGGCACAGCACTGAAGGAGTAGGCGAGTGGTAACATCTGCTTAGTGACCTTCAATTTAGAAAGTGTAACTCATCTCCACATATTAGTAGTCTGGAGTTGTGAATATTTGAGAAAAATGGGAGGATATCAAAACAGTGCCATGTGTAAGAGAAAGGGAAGAATAAAATGTGTTCTTTCCAATCCCCCTCCCCTTCCCCTGTTAGCTCTTGCAATGTCTACAAATGTTTTCCTTCTGACTCTCATCTTTGCTTCCCTCTGTGACCCTTCCCCTCTTACTGATTTTGTTTTTAACTTTCCTTGACTCTCAGTGTCGGCCTCCTGACTTCCTTGTAACTAACACCATATCCCTGTTGGCATGGCATCCACTTGAAGATTATTGCTTTGCACTGGCATCTGAGAACTTCCTCCTCTCCTGACCCTGACAGCCACCACTCAGTGCTGTATATTTGGAAAAGGGAGGAAGGGCAGAGGCTCCCACACAGAAACATCTGTGTTGGTGCCCATTTTCTCAGATCTATTTGGAGTATTCTTTTTCCATACTATACTGGCTATTAAGGTGGGTCTAATGTTGCTTTTTAACGAAAACCACCTTTAGATTTAGGGAAAATCATATTCATATTTATATAAAGCCTTTTTATGTGAGATCTGAATGTTTATACCCAAGTTCCCAAGAAGTCATAGGCCAAGAAGAAAACAAAAATGTGTATGCATTGAAAATTTGGGCAGTAAGCTAATAGGGATCCTTTATAATTTAGCACTGAACTGCCCTCCTTATATAACCAAGGGAGGAATTTTATTGGGATTGAGTATCTGTCTCCTCTTCTGATAATTAGCACCTGCTCCTAATTTGGATGAGAATGCCACGTGCAGGGCCAGCATCTGGTGTCCCAAGCCAAAATGAGCTTAGAAGACTCCATATGTGATCAGAAATGAGGAAAGTTTCTGGCTGAGGTTTTCATTAGCCAAATGAAAGCTTTAGGGTTTCATTTTACTTCAAAGACAAGATCCTCTGAGTAGTACATCCTGTTGCACTGGTAGTGATGATATTATATTAGTAGCTATGAGGTACTGGAGCTAAAGAGTGCAATACAAGGCATCCATTTCCTAGCTACAAAACATGAGTAGTTGGGCAGTGCCAGTGGTTTTTGTGAAATTTAGAAGCTGATTAAAATATTTCTCAAGTCCTCAAAAAGTTTCACCACAATATATTTACCACTCTATGATGGAGTAAGTCTTGAAAATATTTCAATAACCAGAGGCTAACTTAGCTATGTTGTATAAGCAGGACCAAGGGTCAGCTCAATCTTTATGAGCAGCCACTCTAACATAAATCTTTGACTTTTCATTTTATCTTGCTTTTCAATGAACTGGTGCCATCTGCATTCATTAAAACAGATTGACGTAACTGAGGAATGTCACATTTATTAAGTGTTTACTCTGTGGCAGATATGTTGTTAGATCAATTCACATGCCTGTGATTTGCCATTTGCCTGGCTCTGATCCTTTCTCTGCCTTTATTCTGCTGTGTTGTTTCATGTGGGACTACATTTCCAAGACATTTTCCTCTTACTTTCCTGTAGGTTTGACCAATAGGAGGCATTGTGGGGAGACTAGTCTCCTTTCCTTGGCATTCCTGGCAGCATCTGAGTCTCCTCTGTGACTCCTGGTTTCATGAGCCATTCTCTGTCAGAGACCCAGCTACTGCTGAGCAGATCTTCCCTGGTTCCATCTTTTTTTCCTGTTGCCCTTGAATGAAAGCTTCAGTAAAGCCACTTACTCCTTTCGCGCTTCCAGGAATAAGGGTGGTGATGCCTAGCACCTATGTCTAATCTCTATGTTGCCTCATTATCCCTTTGGGCTTCTCAATTATCCTATCACCTGTGTAACCTATTTCCTATTTTAAAGTATTTGTGTTTGAAGTATTCAGAATGGCTTCTGGGGTAGGGGCTATAAGATGGCTGAATAGGAGCAGCCCAGTCTTCAACTCCCAGCCAGCGACACAGAAGACTGGTGATTTCTGGCATTTTCAACTGAGGTACTGTTCATCTCACTGGGGAGTGCTGGCGGTGTACTGGTCAGGCTGCTGCAGCCCGACCTCAGCCAGAGCTGAAGAGGGCGAGGCATCGCCTCTCACCTGGGAAGCGCATGGGGAAGGGAATCCTTCCTAGCCAGGGAACTGAGACACACAACACCTGGGAGAATCGGGTAACTCCCACCCCAATACTGCGGCCTCTCTTTGAGCAAACAGGAACACCAGGAGATCATATCCCACACCCGGCTGCTGGGAGGGTCCCACACCCACGAGCCTCCTCATTGCCATCACACAGCAAAGTCTGTGACTCCATCACCAAGAAGGCAGCAGCCAGGCTGGGGAGGGGGCCTGCCATTGCTGAGCTTGGCAGAACAAAGCTGCTGGGAAGCTCCAACTGGGTGGAGCTCCAGCAGCCTGCTGGAAACCTGCTGCCTGTCTCCTGCAGACTCCACCTCCTGGGGGCAGGCACAGTAAACACACAAATAACAAAGCAGCAGATACCTCTGCAGACCCAAACGACTCCTGGTCTGACAGCTTTGAAGAGAGAGAGCAGTGATCTCCCAACACGGAGGCTTATGATCTGAGAAGGGACAGACTCCTGCTCAAGCGCGGGTCCCTGACCCTGAGTAGCCTAACTGGGAGACATCCCCACTAGGGCAGCTGCCCACTTACACTTTGGGCAGGGGGTGGGAGTACACCCCTGAGAGTGAAGCTTCTCCAAAGCAAGAATCAGACAGGTACACTCTGTTCAGAAATATTCTATCTTCTGCAGTCTCTGCTGCTGGGATACCTACAGGCAAACAGCAGGGATCTGGAGGGACTCAAGCAATCTCCAACAGGACTACAGCTGAGGGTCCTGACCAAATGAAAACTATCAAACAGGGAAGGACCCACACCAAAACCCCATCAGTACATCACCATCATCAGCGCATCAGAGGCAGGATAAACCACAAAGATGGGGAAAGCAGGGTAGAAAAGCTGAAATTCAAAACAAGAGCGATCTCCCGCAAAGGAGCTGCGAGCCTATCGCCAGCAACGGATCAAAGTTGACGAATGATTTGACGAGATGAGAGAAGAAGGCCGAACGACCGCAACTCCCCAGAGCCAGCGATAAACTACGCAAATTCCAGCGCAAAGAAACTGGGGCACCCTAAAAAGTGGGAAGAACTGACGGCCAGACCAAATTAACACCCAAGTATAGCTGGGTCAATACAAACGAAATGAAAGAGACGGTGCGCTAATGACACGAGAAACACGTGACACGCAATGCTTCCAGCAACCCACCTCAATCAACTAAAGAAAGAGCACTCAGCTGCATTGAGGATCAAATGAATGAAATGAAGCTTGTGAAGAGAAACCAAAAGAAAAAAAGCAGCTAAAAAGAAATGAACAAAGCCTGCAAGAAGTATGCTGGGATTATGCAAAGACCAAATCTACGTCCGATTGGGGTGCCTGAAAGTGAGGGGAAAAATGGAACCAAGCTGGGAAAACACTCTTCAGGATATCATCCAGGAGAACTTCCCAACCTAGCAGGAGTAGGGACAGGCCAACATTCAAATCCAGGAAATACAGAGAACTTTTACAAAGATACTCGAGAAGAGCAACTCCAAGACACATAATTGCCAGGATTCACTCAAAGTTGAAATGAAGGAAAATCTAAGGGCAGCTAGGAGAGAAAGGTCGGCTACTCCACAAAGGGAAGCCCATCAGATCATACAGCAGATCTCTCAGCAGAAATCCCACAGAAGAGAGTGGGGGCCACATTCAACATCCTTAAAGAAAAGAATCTTTAAAACCCAGAATCTACATCCAGCCAAACCAAGTTCTTACATAAGTGAAGGAGAGAAATAAAACTTTAATAGATAAGCAATGTTTAGAGATTTTACACAACACTAAGCCTGCTTCCATAAGAGACCCTGAAGGGCCTAAACATGGAAGGAACAACCGTACCAGCCATTCAAAAACATGCCAAAATGTAAAGACCATCGAGGCTAGGAAGAAACTATATCAACTAATGAGCAAAATAACCAGTTAATAGATATCATAATGGCAGGATCAAGTTCACACATAATCTTAACCTTAAATGTAAACGGACTAAATGTCTAAATTAAGAGACACAGATCATAAAACTGGATAAGAGTCAAGACTCCATCAGTCTGCTGTATCTAGGAGACCCATCTCTACACGCAGAGATATACATAGGCTCAAAAATAAAGTGGGATGGAGGAAGATTTACTCACAAATGGAGAACAAAAAGCGGGGGCTGCATTACTAGTCTCTGATAAAACAGACTTTAAAACCATCAAAATCAAAAGTGAGACAAAGAAGGCCATTACATACTGTAAAGGGATCAATTCAACAGGAAGAGTTTCATAACTATCCTAAATATATATGCACCTAAATAAGGAGCAATCTAGATTCATAAAGCAAGTCCTTAGGAGACTTTACAAGAGACTTAGACTCCATACAATAATAATGGAGATTCTACCCATCGTCAATAACATTAGACAGATCAACAAGACAGAAAGTTAACAAGGATATCCAGGAATTGAACTCATCTCTGCAGCAAGCAGACCTAATAGACATCTATATATAGAACTCTCCAATTCCCAAATCAACAGAATATACATTCTTTCAGCACTACATCGTACTTATTCCAAAATTGACTACGTAATTGCAAGCAAAGCACTTCAGCAAATGTATAAGAATAAGAAATTATTACAAACTGTCTCTCAGACTATTAAAAGTGCAATCAAACCAGAACTCCAGGACTAAGAAAACTCAATCAAAAACCGCTCAACTATATGGAAACTGAACAACCTGGTTCTGAATGATCACACTGGGTACATAAATCTAAATGAAGGCAGAAATAAAGATGTTCTTTGAAACCAATGAGAACAAGATAATAACATACCAGGAATTGACACATTTAAAAGCAGTGTAGAGGGAATGAGAAAGTAATTAAATGCCCACAAGAGAAAGCAGGAAAGATCTAAAAATTGACACTCTAACATCGCAATTAAAAGAATTCATGTTTTAAAGACAAAACACATCCTAAAAGTTTCTTCAAAGCAGGAAGGCTAGAAATAACTAAGATCAGAGCAGAACTGAAGGAGGATAGAGACATGAAAACCTCCAAAATCAATGAATCCAGAGTTGGTTTTGAAAAGATCAACAAAACTGACAGACCACTAAAGGAAGACCAATAAAAGAAGAAAAGAGAGAAGAACTCTAAATCGACCTTAAATTAAAAACGATAAAGGGATACCCACCTACAGAAATACAAACTACCATCAGAGAATACTATAAACATCACCTCTACGCAAATAAACTGGAAAATCTAGAAGAAATGGATACAATTTCCTGACACTTCACACCTTCCAAGACTAAACCAGGAAGAAGCTGAATCCCTGATCAGACTAACAGCAGGCCTGAAACTGAGGCAAACAATCAATAGCCTACCGCCAAAAGTCCAGGACCAGATGGATTCACAGCTTTAAATTCCCCACTTCAGAGGTAGGCCAAGGAGGAGTTGGTACCCATTCCTTCTGAAACTATTCCAATCATTAGAAAGAGGGAATCCTCCCTAACTCATCTTCCATGAGGCCAACATCCCGGATACCAAAGCCCGGCAGAGATAACAAAAAAGAGAATTTTAGACCAATATCCCTGATGAACACGGGATGCAAAATCCTCAATAAAATACCGGCAAACCGGATTCAGCAACACATCAAAAAGCTTATCCACTATGATCAAGTGGGCTTCATCCCTGGGATGCAAGGTTGGTTCAATATTCAAGAATCAAATATAATCCATATAAACAGAACCAAAGACAAGAACCATGGTTATCTCTAATAGATGCAGAAAAGGCTTTTGACAAACTAACAGCCTTTTCATAAAACGCCAATAAATTCGGTATTGAGGAATGCATTCTTAAACAATAAGAGCTATTTATGACAAACCCATGTTTCAATATCATACTGAATGGGCAAAAACTGAAAATTCCCTGAACACTGGCACAAGATTAGGATGTGCCTCCTCTCTCTACCTACACTCCTATTCAACATAGTGTTAAAGTTCTGGCTAGGTACTAGGCAAGAGAAAGAAATCAAGGGTATTCAGTTAGGAAAAGAAGAAGCCTCAAATTGTCCCTAGTTTGGTAGATGACATGATTGTATATTTAGAAACCCCATTGTCTCAGCCTAAACTCCTGTTAAGCTGATAAGCAACTTCAGCAAAGTCTCAGGATACAAAAATTAATGTGCAAAAATCACAAGCATTCTTATATACACCAGTAACAGACAACAGAGAGCTAAATCATGAATGAACTTCCATCTACACTGCTTCAAAGAGAATCAAATACCTAGGGAATCCAACTTACAAGGGATGTAAAGGACTCCTTCAAGGAGAACCTCACAACCACCGCTCAGTGAAATCAAAGAGAGGACACAAACAAATGGAAGAACATACCATGCTCATGGATAGGAAGAATCAATATCGTGGAAATGGCCATACTGCCCAAGGTAATTTATAGATTCAATGCCATCCCTATATCGTTTAATGAGTTTCTTCACAGAACTGGAAAACTGCTTTAAAGTTCATATGGAACCAAAAAAGAGCCCTGCATCGCAAGACAATCCTAATGTTAGAATGAAGCCGGAGGCATCACGCCTACCTGACTCTCAAACCATACTACAAGGCCACAGGCACCAAAACAGCATGGCAGGTACTGGTACCAAAACAGAGATATAGATTAATGGAATGAATAGAGTCTCAGAAATAATACTACATCTATAAGAAATATCTGATCTTTGACAAACCTGAGAGAAACAAGAAATGGGGAAAGGATTCCTATTTAATAAATATGCTGGGAAAATTGGCTAGCCAAGTAGAAAGCTGAAACTGATCCTTTCCTTACCTCTCTTATATACGAAAATTAATTCAAGATGGATTAGGACTTAAATGTTAGACTCCTAATACCACAAAAACTTCTAGATGGTTCCAGGCAGTACCATCATTCAGACACAGGCATGGGCAAAAGACTCATGTCCAAAACACCAAAAGCAAACGGGCAAAAGCCAAACTGACAAATGGATCCTCATTAAACTAAAGAGCTTCTGCACATAAAAAAGAAACCACCACTCAGAGGAACAGGCAACCTATGAGAATGGAGAAAATTTTTGCATCTACTCATCTGACAAAGCCACATCCAGAACCTACAAAGAACTCAAACAAATCATAAGAAAACAAAACAAACCCCATCAAAAGCAAAAGGATACATGAATAAGACATTTCCTCAAAAGAAGACATCTACAGCCAACAAACACATGAAAAAATGCTCATCATCACTGGCCATCAGAGAGAATGCAAATCAAAACCACATAACGAGATACCATCTCACACCAGTTAGAATGGCGATCATTAAAAAATCAGGAAACAACAGGTGCTGAGAGGATGTGGAGAACAGGAACACTTTTACACTGTTGGTGGGATTCGTAAACCAGTAGTTCAACCATGGAAAATAGCATGGCGTATTCTCAAGGATCTAGAACTAGATGTACCTTGGCGACTCCAGTTATCCTATTGGGTATATACCCAAAGGATTATAAATTATGCTGCTCTAGACACATGCACACGTAAGGTTTATTGCAGCACTATTCACACAAAGCAAAGACTTTGAATCAACCCAAATGTCCATCAGTGACAGATTGATTAAGAAAATGTGGCACATATACAATTCATGAATACGCAGCCATCAAAAAGGACATTTGTGTCCTTTGTAGGACATGGATGCAGCTGGAATCCATCATTCCAGCAAACTATCACAAGAACAGAAACCAAACACCGCGAGAGAGATGTTCTCACTGCGGGAACTGAACAATGAGATCACTTGACTCCGAAGGAACATCACACACCGGGGCCTATCATGGGGAGGTGGGGAGGGGAGGGATTGCATTGGGAGTTATACCTGATGTAAATGATGAGTTGATGGGTGCAGCACACTATCAAGGCACAAGTATACATATGTAATAAACCTGCATCGCTATGCACACATGTGTACTCCTGCATAACTTCATAGTATAATAATAATAAATAAATTTAAAAAATAAAATAAAATTAAAAAAAAAAAAAAAAAAAAAAAGAATGGCTTCTGGTTTCCTGATTGGATATTGTCTGAGATAATGAACATAGGTGCTATCTTGATTAACCCAAGATACAAAATTGTGAGGACGGCATCATTATCCCATGGGATAACAACACAGGATGTAAAGGCTCTACAATGTTAAAAATATGTGTGTGTGCATGTGTGTTTTTATGGTTACAATGATAAAAAATAGTGAATGCTAGATGTGAACTATGTATACCACAACTACATTCTTTCAATGATACCACGTTGCCATTCATTCTTCCCTCTAGTCTTGTATTATAGTTTTATTATAGTATATTATTAAATCTACATGTCCTCCCTTGCAGAAAACCCTGCAGAATGGAAGAAACCCGTAGTGAAAAGGGATAAGTAAACTATCCATAATCTGTGTGTCTAACTACTTTCCTCAACCCCCAAAGAATAGACGTCCCCAATCCTGCTTGAAATCAGTCTGGCGGGGTTCCTCTAGGTCCTTGTTATCACCCCTCCCTCCTATAACTTCATACTTTTTATTTCCACTGGCCCCTTCTCAACGTGTAAATACATCATTATCAAATCCTCCCTTGATCCTGCATCACACACCCTCTGATCTTTCACATCTCCAGTCTTCTCTACCTCTCAGCTTCCATTCGCCTCCCAGTCTACTGTGATCTGACTTCTTGTGCCTTCATCACCCAACTTCTTTCAATCCAGATATTACTGATCTCCTGAATGCCAATTCCCTAATTCACTAATCTTAAAGTACAGCTCTGCTGCATTTAACAGTGTTGTTACCTCACCTCCATGACTTTCATCACCACCCTCCTTCACCCGTTCTTCTCTTATAAATCAGACTGTTCATGTCTCCCTGTGTGTTCTTGTTTCTCTTCCTGCTCTTTAAGTGTTGGTATTCATCAGGATTATGCCCTTGGCCCACGACTATTAGTATTGGACATACTCTCACTAGAAAATCTCACTCATTCTTCCATCTTTCAAACACCACTTACATGTTAAAATTCCCCAATGTATATTTATAGTATGGTCTCTCC
This sequence comes from Papio anubis, assembly GCF_008728515.1. NCBI lineage: Eukaryota > Metazoa > Chordata > Mammalia > Primates > Cercopithecidae > Papio > Papio anubis. Next base: position 80,877,845 of record NC_044976.1, on the reverse strand, counting down.
AGATGTTTAGAGTCATTATAAAGCCTGTTAACCATTTCTCACACATTTCCAGAATGGAAGTCATCATTGTAACTTCCTACATTGGATTTTTACACTACGCTATACTTCAGCATCTTCCGAGCATCTAAATACTTACACCTAGAACCATGGTTCGTCCCTTTTCCCCATCCACCAAATACAGGCAGTTTTGCCTCTTATGTACCCCTTACCTCTGCTCAACCTCTACTGTCCCTCTCCTAGTTCCACTCTAGTCTTGCCCTTCTCTAGTCATCCTACACACCACAGTGATTTCACTGATATGCACGGTTCTTGTTTAACTCTCAGGCTTCATTTGGACCATCTCTTCCTCTATATGTCCCAGCTTCCTTATGTTGCATGTGGCATGCTTCCTCTTCACCAAAGGGCCATTGTACACATTATTTCTTCTTTCTGGACAGCTAGTCACTGTCCCATTCCTCCTTAACTCTTACCATCTTTAGATTATACCTCCACTCTTATTTCTTCAAGGAACTCTTCCTCATGTTATTACCCCATTTCTTTAAGTCTAGATTAGCATTTGTTCAGGTTGTGCTTGTACATATGACTATTTGATGAAAACATATCTCCTCTATCTCTCTATAAGCTCTTTAACAGTGGGAACTCTGGATCAAATTTCTCACATGTAGTATAGTCCTAATACATATTCTGCAATCAAGAATTATTTACAACATAAATGAATGAGCAAATGAAAAGCCACTAAAGACAGAATTGTTACATTGGAGTCTGATGGAGTTTGATGGATGTGGCCTTAGAACATGAAAACCTCTGCCATTCCTATTTTCTTGAGCTTGTTTTGAGTATCATCATGATACATAAAAAAGAGTCTGAGGACTTATATAATCTTCAGAAACAGTAAGTCTGTGCCTCTACTGTAAATTTTCTTGTGTAATATGGTAGGCTGTAGCAATGTGGTACTTACTGCCTTACATAATGCAATGTAAGAACTGCTTCTCTCTCACAATCACTCCTTTGGTGTTTTTCAAAATATGCCTTCTTTTCCTTTCTCACTATTGGTGCTATACTTGTTTAAGATATGCTGAGAGAGGAGCAAGAAAATATTAACACAAACATTTTCAGAATTCTGACAGATGCTGACACTTTGCAGCAAGGGGAAGCCAGGGTTGTGATTTAAATTTCTACTACTGAAATTTCATATACTGAGATTCATGGATAAATGTAGAAATCAAAGGGGTGGGCAGTAATATAAGAAGGAAGTTGTATTTTGATTGTGACAGCTGTTTCCAACTGGACATTTCTTATCAAATGAATATTTTTTGAAAAACCAAAAAGCAGCATAGCATTCTAAATATAACCCAGCACCTAGCACTGTTAGAGAAGCCAGACATGCCAACTTAAAGGAGACCATAGTTTGTCAAACTCATTGTTCTGTATAAACCTTCAGACATTTGGCAAAACTGAATCTATGTGATTGTGGAATGGAAAAGAGAAAAAATAATTCTTAAAAGAATAAAAATTGGTACTCAAACAGCAAGTATCTTTTCCAAAAGAAATCCGCTCATAATTGTAAGGCCTGTAGTCAAATCATAATCACAGCCCAAAATGAGACCAGGTTTGGTTCTAACATTTCCATTGATATTTTCACATTTACATGACTTTTTTCATGCATGAGGGACTGTTATTTACTTTTTTCTTTGTAACTGGAGATCTATATTACCTTTATTGTACCAGTATCTCATGTGAAGCATAGTAATAAAGAACATTTATGATATATGATCCTCATAGAAAATATTTTATCATATAATTGACCATATGTCCCCAAAGAAAAACTATCAAAAAGCATCTATTAAATATCCTTTGTATTTTCTCTTTCATTTTGGCTTGTCTTTATCGCACTTAAAAAAACAACTGAAAAAGTATTCTCCATGATTTTATATGGTATACATTTGGGCAGATACACACATTTATGTACATATTTCTGGGTTATTTATTTATTTTTGAGACAAGGTCTCTCTCTGTTGCCCAGTCTCAACTGCCCAGGCTTAAGGGATCCTCCCACTTCAGCCTCTTGAATAGCTGGCACTCTAGGCACATGCCACCATGCCTGGCTACTTTTTGTATTTTTTGTAGAGGTAGAGGTTTCACCATGTTGCCCAAGCTAGTCTTGAACTCCTGGGATCATGTGATCCACCCACCTTGACCTCCCAAAATGCTGGGATTACAGGTGTGAGCCACCATGCTTGATCTTATACACATAGTTTTTGACATTTGTGTACATGTATATATGAGACAATTTCTTGACTGTTTTAATAATGGGTTGACTTACCAGATTTTTCCGTTGTTACAGAAAGATATTTTTAAAAATCAACCTCGGAAATGAATAACAGCCCAAAAGAGGTTTGGGAGAGAAGGAAGCCGTATTGTTGGGACAGAAGCCAACATAGGAGAAAAGATTTTTAGCCCTCCCTCTCTTTCTGGGAGACACAGATGAAGGAAGAGCATCCTGTGATTCAGAGGGAAGGACACTGAGTCAGATCCTTTAGGTGATTAAAAGACACAAAGTATTTAAAAAAAAAAAAAAAAAAAGCAAGGATAAGGAATGGATTGAGAATCAAGATGGATTATAAAAGACTGCATAGAAAAAGAAGAATCTGCTAGCTAAGATGTGGGACTTCCCCCGCCCCCACCCTTAAGAAAGAGCCATAGAAAAATTGGAATAGAAATACTTTTATCTAAAAAGAAAGAAATGAATACATGTAATTTCTGGGTCATCAGAAAAACTCAGCTGCCAATCCCAGCTCCACCCTAGAGGAAAACTGTGCTAATGACCTTGAATGTCTCTTTTTATCTGGCAAAGATTGAAACACCCTTAGCTGGGACTGGGAGAGACAGGATCCCCTCCTCAAGAGCAAGTTCAACTTGAAAGTAGTCTGGGGAGCTTGAAGGAGTTTGCTTTCGCCTTCAGTAGCTCTGTGCCATAGAGACTGCAAGATGTTATCCTTGAGTTCCGAAGGTGCAAGAGAAAGTCAGCCAACCTCCTAGGCCTGGTTTTCCTCACCTGCAATACAAATTAGGGAGCCTCTCGCTTACACCACAGTTCTCAAAGGCTCTTCCAACTGTTTTAGCATATCGGAAACATCTTTTATAAATCCCAAAGGCCTAAGTTTAAAATAGTAAGTCTGACCCCAAATTCCTTTCTGTCAGTGTCAAACTCAGCACTTTTATGAACAACTCCAAAAAACGCCTTGGTAGGCCAAACACCATGTGTCCAAGAGGTTAAATGGGAAACAGGGTGTGAATTACTTACAGAGCTATTTTATAAACAAACATCAGCTAGAATTGAACTCTACTGATTTGGAGGTGACTTAAGTCCAATTTCCTGCTCCTTCCCACTCTTTCTTTTCAGGACCAACAGCATTAAGTGCTACAAAGAGACTGCCTGCTGAGAGGGCCCCTCTTCTCCTCCCCAAGATCCTGCCAGGCAGGGACTGCCTTTTGTCACAATTTGACTGACTGGTGAATGACACTGAAATGCTCCATCTTGCTCAGACTGAAGGACAGTGGCACTAATCCTAAAGGACAATAAAGAGTTTTTAAAAGAAAATAGCTTGAAGTGAAACTGACCAAAATCTCATCCAATAAGCGAACTTAAAGAGTCTTCTGAATGACAGCAAGAGGCCTATCAATCAATCCAAGGGGCTCCAACACCTGCGTGCTATTTCTATCAATGAGACTTTACCAAACCTATTATGATGCAAAGTGGTGACTCACAAACCAAGCATCTCAATAATTCTCTTTCCCATCTTTTTTCTCAATTCCAGGTCAATTGAGGGTGAATCCTCAAACCAGCAGGCTTTAAGGAGCACCTTAGGGTTCAGAGTAGACCTTTTTCTTTTTCTGCCAGTGTGTAGCAGATCTCCTTCTGCAGCCTTGGCTGTGATCTCCGCTCCTCGCCCTCTCTGCCTTGGCTATCTGCCTGCTCTCCTGCTGTCCTCATCTGTAGGAGCTGCACAGCTCAGCAAGAAACTGTTCTTAGTGTGCCCATCACAGCACTGGAAGAAAAAGAATACTGAGATAGTTGCCTGAAAAGCAGAAGAAGCTCCTGTCACAGTGCCAAATGCACTCATTTAAGGAATTCTGATTTTACAAAAGGAACTCCCCCAACCCCCAAACTAAAAGTTAAAGATGAAGAAGCATCATGTCTTAAAACAGACAGTTTTGTGGTTTATTCACTGCAGTCAAAAACAGGTAAGAATCACTATAGCAATGCCCTCTTGATAGCTGATTGGTTTTTCAGACACCAGCTTGGTATTAGTTCACTGTTTAAAGATTCAGAGTGATCCTTTTATTACATATTATATCCGAATGTCTTCCCACCAAGATGAAAATATTTAACCATGCTGTACTCTGTGTGATTGCTATTACTTATTCCAGAATTACTGTTTTATTTGATAATTATGTAACAGGATCAAATATGTGAAGACAGTAGTCCTGATGTGTAAATAAGCAGATCCTTCTGGTAATTATATCTGTTTATTAGAGACCTGCTGTTTTATTGATATTTATTCTCTGCAATAGGGTCAATATTTCTTGCTCTGTGTTCATAAATTAGAGCATCAAAATTCCACTCACCTATGACACCATTTTGATGTGAATCATATTTACTGTTAATTGAATTATAAAGTTTGAACATATTTGGAACATATATTTTCCACCTTACATAGCATGACCCTTAAGAATTAAGGAGTCAATTAAATGCTTGGTTATTTTCAGTAAGTACCTTATCAATTATATCTTAATTATTGTTATGTATCAACATAATGCTATTTGACTCAGTATTAATGGAGAGATGAGAGTTTGGATGACGCATAGGTTCTTCAAGTTTATACAAAGCAAATGCTGTAATGAGTGCTTCTTGAACTTAACACTTTAAATGTCTTCTGTAAATATATGAGAGTGAAAGTTCAAATTTTAATGAAATGAGTTTGTTTTACTCTTCTGGAAAATAAAGAAGGGTAGAAGCTGCCAGGTTTATTGTAGGTGCTCAGTAAGTATTTGCTGATTTGTTAAGTACTGACTGAAGAAAGCAAAGGAAAAAATGTTAAATTTTATTATGTCATCTATGACTCAAATAATCCTTAGACTGAACATTATAGTCACTTCTTACACAATTTAAAATCCAAATAAAGAAATTGTTATCTGTCTTTGGTATTTTTCTTTTTAAAACTGATTTTTTTCAATTTTTTTAGGGAAAAAATAAAGGATAATTTACTTTGGGGAGCAGAAAGACTTTGACTCTTTTATGACAATAAGATGTTCAAAAGAGCCATAAGTTCCTGGAACATCTAAATTGTGTCCTTAAGATGCTTTGGAAATACAGATTGTTTTTAGCCAAAAGTTCCCAGACCTTTCCTTTCTCTCTTTTTTCTTGAGACAGAGTCACCCAGACTGGAGTGCAGTAGCATGATCTCAGCTCACTGAAACCTCCGCCTCCCATTTCAGGTGATTCTCCAGCCTCAGCCTCCCAAGTGGCTGGGATTACAGGTGCCCACCACCATATCAGTCTAATGTTTTTGTATTTTTAGTAGAGACAGGGTTTCAATTGGGACCTGAAGCAAAGACAACTAAAAAATACCAGTACTTTCACACAAGTTCATTTGAATAAAGAATCTTAATTGAATCCTAGTCTCATAATTATAACCTAAGGATGATTATAATCCCTTCCAAAACCTAACTATTTTTAAGCATACATATATGAAATACAACTATTGCTATTGTAGCAGGACGAACTGCAGACAAAACCCTTCTGACACCAAGGTAAAGAAGGAAGGACTTTATTCGGCCTGAAGCTTCGGCAAGACTCACATCTCCAACAACTGAGCTCCTTGAGTGAGCAATTCCTGTCCCTTTTAAGGGCTCACAACTCTAAGGGGGTCTGTGTGAGAGGGTGATGATCCATTGAGCAAGCAGGGAGTGACTGGGGGCTACAGGCACTGGTAATTAGAATGGAACAGAACAGGACAGGGATCTTCACAGTGCTCTTCTTATGCAAATAACCGATTAGGTCAGGGGTCTGTTTTTAACTACCAGGCCCAGGATGTGGCGCCGGGCTGTCTGCTTGTGGATTTCATTTCTGCCTTTCAGTTGTTACTTATTTCTTTGGAGGCAGAAATTGGGCATAAGACAATATGAGGGGTGGTCTCCTCCCTTACTATCAAGCACCATTTTTATACTCTCAAGATGTTTGATTAAGACAAAGTCAGCATAACATAGGAGAGTCAAGAGATCTGCATTTTAGTTTCAATTCTGCCCCAACTAACTATGTATCTCTAGCAAATTACTTAATCCTCTTTTATCTGTGAAATGAAGTCATATTAGATTATCTCCATTGACTCTTTTGTTCAATATATCAGAGGAGGTATATTGCCTCCATTGCTGATAATCAAAATATTTTTCATATATTGAGAGCTTCCATGTATCAGTCAGTATGTTAAGTGTTTTACCTGTTATTTTCTTGTTTAATCCATACTTACTAGTGCTATTTTCCAGGTGAGGAAGCTGAGGCTTAGATATGTTAACTGATCTGCTCAACATCTTACAGCTGATAAATGGTAGACATGGCATTTCAGCCCATGTATTCTGACCCCCTGATTCCACCAAAACCTGTCTGAGGTCGAGGACAATGTAACGTAGGGAAGTCGTTTAACATCAGGGGTCTCGGGCTTCAAACTCCTTGGGAATCGGGCTCTGAGATAGAGATTAACAAGCAGGAGGTTTAGTAGGGACTGCTTTGTGGAAGGGAAAGGAAGGAAGCAGGATTAGTCAATGGGAGACAGTGAGTTCTGATGCAGTCTCAACACACGACTCAGCCAGTCTTACTGGGAGTTCTGACAATGTAATGACCATTCAGGTTATCCTGAGTTCAAGTGAGAGGGTGAGCCTGTATGTTTCCCTATCTATCAATCACTGGATACAAGCAATAGTACTAAGGGGGTGTAACCTTGAGCAAGGCAGATCTCTGCATCCAAGGCAATCCCTGTACCAGGCTGCCACCTGAGAGCTTTCAGCTGGCAGCTCTCCCAAAAGCTGAAGGATTGTCTTTATTCCCTAAAGGAGGCCTGGGTAGCTCATCACAGCATCCAAGATGGAGAGAAATGCAAATATAAGAAATCTAGACTATAAATGAATACAAATAATGTCAGAAGGCAAAGCAGTATAGTCAAAAATACTTAAATTGCAGCTTATGATCAGATTGCCCTGACAAGGGAAAGAATGTTGAGGCTCGAATTTCTTGTACTGTAGTAAAAGAAACTATCTGACTGAGATCCCTTTTATTTTTTTTATTTGAACATATCTATATGAAGCATTTAGCATAAACATGCAATATATAAGGTTAGAAGTTTGATGAGGAAGGGTTTAATGCTCTGCTGCTGCCACTGTTCAAGGTGGTATCTCCATGTCTATTGTGGGGCTGGGCTGGGATATAGCAAGCACACTTAGGACAGGTAACCATTCCAGTAGTTACATTCAAGAAGTGAAAGTACTACATATTCATTCTTTTGTCCATTTATTTATTTATTAACTGTAATTTAGTGGAAATATCATGAGTCTTGAGGTCAGATATACCAGTTCTGCCATCAATGTGTGTGTGTGTGTATATATGTATGTATATGTACATATATACCTACATATGTGTGTGTGTGTATATACATATGTGTATGTGTGTACACTTAACAACTATGAACCAGAGTTAACAAATTTGTAAAATGTGGGTTACAGTTAGTTGATTAGATAATAGTAATTTTATCAAAAAACACACAAAAATATGAACCTCCTTATCAGATGTCTAGTATATATTAGACACACAGTAAATGTTATTTCTACTTAACTTTTGTCTTCATATATGCCAGACTCATAAATAAAATACAATTTCTGCTTCCTAGAAGATCACATTTTACAAAAGGAAAAAAGAATTTTAATTAATTGTAACTTGCTATAGCAAACGTCACAATGGAGGTGCAAAGGAAATGCTAGGGGAATACAGAGAATGATAGAATTACTTCTACCAACAAGTACTGGAAAAGGCTTCATAGATATACTATCTTTGGTTGATAACTCCGATGATTAGAAGTTTACATCCGAGAGGGGAAAGGGCTTTCTATGAAGAAGTGATGATATCATTTATTACCTTTTCGTTTCCTTCCTTTATTTTAGGTTCCTTTATAAATAGTAAGTCATTGACTAATTTCCAGTCAATTCTTGCTAGTACTTACTCAGTTTATTGGCGTCATTTAACAAAGCTAACCACTCTTTCCATGTAATATTTTCAACTTGGCACCCAGGACATTATTTTCTCTCCTTCTTTACAGAATATTCCCTTAGTTTCATTTGTTGCTTCATCTTTGTGATCTTTACTTCAATAAAAATTGGAGGACAGGTGCTGTGGCTCATGCTTATACTCCTGGCATTTTGGCAGGCCACGGCATGCGGCTCACTCAATCTCAGAAATTTGAGACCAGCTTGGGCAATATGGCAAAATCACATCTCTACAGAAAGTACAGAAATTAGCCAGGCATGGTGGTGCGTGCCTGTAGTCCCAGCCACTCAGGAGGCTACGGTTGGAGGATCCCTTAAGTCTGGGAGGTCGAGACTACAGTGAGCCATAAACGTACCACTATATTCCAGCCTGGGTGACAGAGTGAAGGCCTATCTCCACAAAAAATAAATGGGATACTTCAGGTGTCTATCTTTGCACCTCCTCACCACGTTATTGACACACAATCCCTAAGTAATCACATCCAGTCTCTTGACTCTAAATGCTGAGAGTTTCCAATATTCAGTGCCCCCTAGCCTTACCTGTGACTCCAACTTTGTTTATCACAAGAGACAGAGTGAGCCTTTAAAATGATGAGTAGGATCACATCAATGCTCTGCAAAATTAACTATCACCCCTGGTTTCTTGTTTTGTTTTCAGTTAAAGCCAAAATTGTGACAAGGTCCTAATGGTCTCCTTTTATGTCCCTGGCTTAATCGCTACTCACTGCCCCTCACTTATACTACCGCAGCCACTCTCTCCACTCCAGTACTCCTTGTTCCTAGAAAACATCAAGGAGTCAGCCCCTTGGAATCTTTCTCTCCCTGAATTTGACCACCTGACTTTCAGAGAATCATGGCTGCTCCTTTGCTTCTGCCTTCGAAATCTCATTTGAATGTCTCTTTTGGCCAACCATACAGGGAAGAGATTCTGGAAAATGTAGTTCCAGCTTAAGCAAATGGTCATCTTGAAGAACTACCACAGTTGTTGATGTGCAAAACAAGCATTTTTCCATTATTCCCAAATTTTATTCCTAATACTGAAATTGAGGAAGCAGTATAGCATAGTAATTAATGGTAAAGTCTCTAGTACCAGACAAACTCATGTTTGAAATCCTAGCACTGGCATTTACTACCTATGGGAGATTGGAAAAGTCAACCTTTCTTAGTTCCCAACTACAAATAGGGGAAATAAGAATAACCATTAATAATATTATAAACATTATATAATGAAAATAATTGTTTATTAGCTACATTATAATAATCAATATAGGAGAATCACATAACTATCTCAAGGATTGCTCTAAGAATAAAAAGATATAATGTATATAAAGCACCTAGAACCTAGGAAATATCCAAAATCATTAGCTATTAGAATTCCTACTATCGTATTAGTGACTGCCATATACATAAAAATAAAAGCTAAAGCAAATGCCAAAAAAAATGGGAAGAGAATTACTAGAGAGGGGAAAGGGCTGGGCAAATAATTCATAAACTGAATAATTAGTCCCCAGCCACTAGTTTCTCTACAATCATCAAGTTTCTGGTGCCAATTTTAGAATGTTAATCCTCAGGAAATATCTAGGTAGTAAGAAGAGAGGGGAAATGGCACGTGATGCACTGAGTTATTACTGAACCTTCCCAAATGTTTCACATGGTTTTAGCTTTCTCTATCACTGTAAATATTCCTTCCAGCTATAAACATCAAATGAAGGTTACAGGTCTCTGAGACCGTAACAACATCACTGTAAAGTGGAGTTTGAATTATTTCAGGAAAAAGGTGGCACTGGCATTGGATTCACTTGTGACTCCTGAAAGAAAGCACTGCTTTATTGAAATGAGCAGGAGGTCTTTTGCTAGTTGTTAGCTATAGGTACAATGCGAGTGTAACCCTTATTTGTTCAGACTACATCAAACTGAGAAGTGGAATACTATCACAAAAGCGATGACACAATAGCACTTTTCAGGCTTAGCCCTCATCCACAGCATTGTGGAAACCCCAGCTCTCACTCAAATTCTTCTGACTAATTCAGGAATTCTGCAGAGAATGTTTCATGTTTACTGCTGGATGCAGTCTTCCTATCTAATACATAAAACGGCCTTCTTCTTTCCCAACCCTGGCACTCTAACTTTGAATCCCCAAATCACATTATATCAGTTCTGACTCTCCGCTATGGCAGCTGCAGTGGCTCTCCTTCTGCTCCCAATATCACTGCTAGGACTTAACACCAAGGAAAGAAAGCTGTTGTCCTCCTCTTGCTGGTCTTATAAACCCTGGTTTTCTGGTTGTCACACCGGTAGAAACTAGTCTAGATTAGGCCACTGTGGCTGTCTCCTGTTGTTACTGCTGATGATAATAGCTCAGTTCTGTGCTACAAGCATTACCTCTCTGAAGGAGGGGAAATGTCCTACATCTAAATTTGTGTTCCATTTTGTTCTGTTTCATATGATACAAAGCATTTGTGCTGCTTTGTGCACTCAACATCTTCAATGAGATTTTAGTGATACGACACAGGAATAAGATGGCGAAGAAAAATGTCCAGCTGAATTTCTCCATGAAAACCCTGTGATTACTTGAAAGAAATGTTTTGTTAAATTTCCAATGGGTTGTTGGAGTGGAGACTGAGACCTCAAGGGCATTTTGTAAACAAGAAAAGATGTGTAAGACCGTAAAGAGGTGAGAAAGAGAAAAAGCTGGAGTGTGAAAGGAGGAGAAGACATTAAGAGGAGACTGCACAGTATTGTACGACCTCTCTCAGTAACCCCTACACTTTCAGTTTGATCTGCTAATTCTAGCAAAATTTCTTAAAAGCTTTAGGCCGGGCGCGGTGGCTCAAGCCTGTAATCCCAGCACTTTGGGAGGCTGAGGCGGGCGGATCACGAGGTCAGGAGATCGAGACCATCCTGGCTAACATGGTGAAACCCCGTCTCTACTAAAAATACAAAAAACTGGCCGGGCGTGGTGGCGAGCGCCTGTAGTCCCAGCTACTCGGAGGCTGAGGCAGGAGAATGGCCTGAACCTGGGAGGCGGAGCTTGCAGTGAGCCGAGATCGCGCCACTGCACTCCAGCCTGGGTGACACAGCGCGAGACTCCGTCTCAAAAAAAAAAAAAAAAAAAGCTTTGACTAATTGGATTTATTGAGAAAGTGGTAAAGTTCTATATTAAAGTTAACACAAGATGAAATTGGTATAGTCTCAGGAGCCAGAGCAATGATTTTCCAAGAGTTTGCAGAAATCTTAGAAAGTTTTAGGCTAAACCAAGTGAAAAAATTGAGATTTTTTCAAGTAAAGCCGTCCAGATCTCAAGGGCAGAGGAGTTATCACACATCATAAGGATTAAAACATACTTTTGTCACCTCTTCCTCTTCCCAGAACTCTGGCAAAAACAGCATGGAATGGGAAGTGGACGTGGCTTTCTGCATAAAACACATACTCTGCAACATAGCAAATTACTCTGCCTGATCCTTCACCCATTATCCTTGGACCAAGCTTATGCTTTCTGACTGTCCCCTCCTGTAAAGTGAGTCCCCATCTTGAGAATCCTTATTCACTAGACAGATTTACTTTGCTTCACTTTCAAATACGTCAGGACAGGTCTGAATTTGTAATAGGTATCTTGCCTCTTTTACTTAGGACTGTTACTCTTTACATTCCATTTGAAAGTCTTTTTGTTACTCTTAATAGATCAGAGATAGAAAATTTTCATACAGAAATCTAAGAAAATAAGCCCGCCTCAAAAATCTCTAAAATGCCTTCCAATATGAAGATCAGATGACCAGAATTGTCCAAATTTTTGGACAATGTTACTGTTTCCTCCACCAGCTGCTCTTTCCCTTCTCCTATAAAGAAGGGAGCCCTTAAAGAAGTAAAAGCATTATACGATTGCTCCTAATTGAGGGCCCATAATCATATCAATTTGTAAAGCACCTGTATTTATTAACCTCTAATTGAAGATGGTGTCCTCTTTATTTTTCACTGTGCCCAATGCAAAAACTCATGTGACTAATTATGTTCATAGCTAAAAATACTTTTCTCTTTTGTTGAACTGATGAGCTTCCTTGAGTTAGAACTAAAACCCATCTAATTCTTTGTGCTTATATTTGTTTGACTTCTAGGAAGTTTATTTATAATCTTCATGTTTAATTATAGTGTTATATTTGTTTTCAATTTTCTGATATAATTGCTTTAAGTAATTAGGCCCTACCTAATTATTATTTAGTTATTGCCTATTGTTTTGGTTGCTTTTAAAAAACAGTTTATATTGTTTTAAAAATAAACTTTATCAAATGCTTTTGAGAATAGGTGCTGGTGTTGATGCATTTGAATTTGTATGGAAAGACATATTATATGGAAAAATATAGTTTTCTTCAAGCAACATAGTAAGACAAGAATATGGATTTGCGAATCCAGAGTACTGTGTTTTATTATTCAACAGTGCTGATAAATTTGCTGTAAAATTTAGACAAGTCACCTATTCTTTCTAAATTTTCTGATTTTTATATGAAAGTATTCAAGTAGACAATCTCTAAAGTATTTTAAGCTCTTATATTTTATGATTCCCTAATCTTGTTTTGATAACCATCCCCAAATTCTAAGAGAATATTAACTTAAATTGCTCTTGAAAATTTCCATTGAAATAAAAATCTAAATTTAAATGTCACCTTTCCACAGAGACCACACTATCTAATGTTCTCTCCTCCAGTAATGTGCAATCTGATTATTCTCTTCTCTATTCTCCTTTCAATTACCTACGTGAAAAGATATTTTCGTTCTTTATTTTTTCTATTACTTGTTCATTGTCTGTCTCATCCATCTATGTTTTATGAGAATAAGAACCTAGACTGACTGGCTTACTGTAACACTACTAGTGTTCAGAAGAAGGACTGGCACATAACAGATACCAATAAACACTCATTAAATAAATCAATGAATGAATTCCCATTGAGTCAATAACTCTGAGTAGCTTATATTTCAATATATACAACACCAGTTGTTTTTTGTACTTTTATAGACTTGTTGTGAAGTAAAAAAAAAGACTTTAAATAATTTTCAATTAAATAAGCACATTTTACTTCAAAGTATGAAGCAAAATGAACCACATGTAGAATAGAGTGATTGAAATGATGATAGATAATCTCCGGGGAAAGAAAACAAAATTATCCAGTGAAAACAATTAATAAACATCTTTTATTATATACATATAGATTAATAGCAAACATATCTCTTTGTATGCATTTAATTCTATTACAAAATTGAAGCTTTTTGATATTATTCAAAAGAGAGACTAACCTTAATATGATATATTCTGGATAACATATGAAAGAATCCCACATGGAAGGATCAACTGAATCATTTTAAATATGTATTATTTCTTGTGTATTTTTTTTTTTAATGCATTAGAAGACTAGGAGAAAAGCAGACATAATATAATAGTTTTCTATCATCGTGGAGATGTTGTGAGAATCAAGTAAGATAATATATTGCAAAGTTCTTAGGATGCAGCCTATATGTGGCTTCCAAATAAAAGTTAACTAAAATATTCACAACATGATTTAAAATTTGTTTTCAGAATTTATATATTTTGTTCAAATAGATAACCCGAACTCAGTTTTGAAAATTTATAAATTAAAATAGAAAACAAAAAGATGCTATTTTTATAGATAATCACATTGATAATAATAAAATTTAGAAATTTTTAGTACATTTTAAAAGGGGAGGGTTAATCTTTAAATGGCTCTGTTTATCCTGAAACTATCAACTTCAGAGATTCTAGAGATCATCCACAAAAAGTAAGTTCTTAGTACTTAGGAAGAATATGAATATCAGTTCAGAGGAAACAGTTCAATTAAGTAAAAACAAATAAGATGAAAACCCAATTTGCACCTCTTTCTCACCAATGAAAGAAAGAACAACCATTTCAAGAAATAACCATTTTCAAGAAAACATACTGAAATGGAAATACATAAAATTAACCCTCATTTAAAAAAAAAAAAAAAAGATCAGACTAAATTAGACCAAAAGGCAACTTTTCAAATAATGTAAAATATATTTACTTGTGTTACTTTAATGAAAATAGCATGGTAATTGCATTGTTTGTATCTTTTCTGCTCTTTTGTGGCTTAAAATCACCTTCCTTAATTCACATGTCTAAGTGTGAAGGAATGTAATGGTACCAGTACTTTTACAGATCACGCCAGTCAGGGGTGAGGCAGAGCTAATAAAACTCTCTCTGCTTTTTACTATAGCCACCCAGGCTGGTGTGACCTGGGGAGGTGCTAATTACGACCCCCCAAGTCTGTTGGAAAACAAAGCCTTCAATTTCTTCAACCTAGTTCTCCTGCTTAAGAACTCTTACTCTTGAATATCTCCTGGCCTTCACCACTGTCTTTTTCTCTTTGGTTCCCAAGGCTGATATGTTTTCTTACCGTGAAATCTTCAAAATGCTTTGCCCTATCCTGATCATTCTGTTTTGCTGCCTTAGTTCATGGGTACCTTCCATGTCATGTTTCAGTGTGTTTCATCTGAAAAGGTATGTACAGAGGGAGCTTTTATTCTCTCTTGTGATCTAGCTTCTGGAATGCAGGTATTTTTCAGATTATGAAGAGTTCAGTGAAATCACTACAAATGTGTTTTAAAGTGTTTGTGTTTTCAGATTCCAGGCAAAGATCCACTGGGGAAGATGAGAAGAAAATAGCATGGATGAGCAACATACATCGTGCCCTCTGACTCTGACCGCTTGTTCATACTTTGTTCCTCACAATTCCTTCCCTTAGAGTGGTTTTTCCCAGCGTTCTTGTTGCAGACATTGTTTGTGCCCCCAAAATTCATATGTTGAAATCCTAACTCCCAATGTGTTGATATTATGAGGTAGAGCATTTGGGAGGTAATGAGGTCACAAGGGTGGAGCCCTAAAGGGAAATTAGTATCCTTATAAGAACAGATATAAGAGAGATTATTTTTCTCCCAGCCATGTGAGAATACAACAAGAAGATTACCAACTGCAATCCAGAAAGAGGGTCCTTACCAGACACCAGATCTGCCAGCGGTTTTGATCTTGGACTTTGCGGCCTCTAGTACAGTGAGAAAATAAATGTCTGTTGCTTTAAGCACTCAGTCTCTGGTACTCTGTTATAACAGTCCAAAGTGGCTAGGACAGTACTTTTCTGTTTGTCAAGTGAATAATCTCACATTGATCCACCCGACAGTCTTTCCAATATGCAGAGAAAGTATTAAAATCTAAGCAGTAAGTAATTTGAAGCCACTTATGACATATGCTAAAATACCTGAGATAACTATTTTTAAAATTTTAATGTTGTTGATTATAGTAATAACATATGCCACTTACGAAAAATATGAGCTTCAAAAGAATAGTAAATTTCAAGTCAAATCCTAAAACTGATAAAGTCTACATTGGAGGGAGGGGCTTTATTAGATGTAAAATGTGAGCATGGAAACTGTTAAATCTTGGTCAATTTTCAAAGCTTTACATAATCAGTTTGGATGCAAACGTAGTAAAAAGAAGGCACTTCAAAAAAAAATCTATAAACTGTTTTGTGAAAAGATAATTCATATAGTTTGGAGACTTAACTTATAGTTAATTATAATTTGTGAAGTGGGTAGGAGAGTTAATATTATGCCCATTTTATAGATGAGAAAATTGAAGCGCATGGGTATTAACTATGTGACATGCCCTTATTTGTTTTGAATTCTAAGAAAATAATGTAATGGTAAATGTTTTTCAGCCTAAAAGTCAGAAGATTTAGGTCCCAGCTGCTTTTTTGTTTATCTATCAGCTGTTGGATCTGAGACAAGTTACTTATTTTCTTAAATTGTAAATTATTATTATTACTAGAAATAATCATATCTACTTTTCTAATAGTGTGAGACTATTTGGAGACTAAATGAGATAATGCATGCAAAGAAGGTTTTCATTTGCAAAAGTCTGCACACGTGTAACATTTTAAAATTTTTATCTGTTTTACTGAAACAAGTCTTAGAGCTCACAAGAATGGAGAATATTAATACCCTCACATGTACAATTGCCAAAGTGTACACATTCTTGATCTCATTTAGATCTCTTTATATTTGAGCAACAGTAGGGGTTACATAGGTTTCTTAGATGAATTTGAAGATTTATCTACAAAACGTAGTCAATTGAACTGGTTCCTCTAAAGGATGTTAATGTGTGAAGTACTCTATTAAAGAATTCCTTTTTGATCCAGTTCCTTTGAAGCCATTACAAAAGTACCAGATCTTAGCAGCTGTTAGACATTATCAAGTCAATCCATGGCTTTTCTTTTCAGGTATGTAAACATTATTAAACATTAACTGGATCCTTGAGACTAACATGGTAACATATAACAACTTCATTGTTTCAATCTATTTTTCATAATAAATTAATTATAAAACTTGACCATAAGAGACCAGGCATTTGCAATTTCTCTGTTTTTCTACAGTTCCAGGGAGATGACTAGTGAAATTATTAAATGCTTGGTCACTCTCAATAAGTGCTAGTATCAATTATATTCAGCAATAATTATTACCTGTCAAGATGAGCTTTGAAAATATGAAATTCATATGCTTTTAATATTTGTGTGCATATTAAATGCATGGGGAAAAGTTTGCTGTACAAGAATGACAACAAATTTTAAAATATTTATCATTCAGATACGTTAAACCATACACTTTTAAGATACTGGATTCTTGATTCGTCTCCAAATGAAGCTTCTTTCTTTTTAAAAGGGCAACTGAATATTTCCATTTAAGTATGCTTAAAAACCTTCAAGTTACCACAAACTCTACTTATTTTAAATGGCACCCATTAACCTCCCTCAAATAAATTTCATGTCTGAAATTCATTGTTTTTTTGAATGCCATTATCTTGAGAATGGTCTAGAAGTTTGAACTCATCTTTGACCAATGCTTTACTTTCCAATACATCGTTAAATATCAGTTTCCTTGATTCCTTATCCATTTGCCTCTCTTGTGTATTTAGCCCTTTCTATGACTGCTTGTACCACTCCAAGCCTAGTTTTTCACACTCTTTCCTACATCATCACCATGACTGGTTTTGATAATCCCAATAATGCTAAACAATATGCAGGAATGTGGGTGTAAATATAAAAGTATCATGTCATGCACATGTCTGTATCTTCTGTGTCCAACACTCAGCTTCTCTCATCAAAATATTCAAATATTTGGTGACCAAATAGCTTACAAAATTATAGGAGACTCTTTGTGGACACTAGACATTTGAATACCAGCAATGAACTAAATCAAGCAGTATTTTATTATTTCAACCCCTGCTCCAAACCATCTGTCTCCTGAACTATGATAATTCCCTCTCCACTGGTCTCCCTCCTTTTTAGTCTGTTGACAACACAGCAGCCAGAGTGATCTTGTTAAGACAGAAGTGATACATGAACTCATTTGCTATCAGCTGAAAGGACCTAGTGCAATGTGATCCCAATAGCAAGAGCAATGAGCGTACCCAGGGCCCTTGGGTTTCTCCAATGAAAGGAACTGGGGTTTCTTAGAAGTGGTTGATTCTAAAACTAGCGGAGGAAACATGCAAGATGTGTCTGGAGCATCTAGTAGTTTAAGAAAGTAAGGAGAATCTGTAGTATAAGAAAGCATGCTGAAACACATGTATGTACACACATACTCTCACACACACACACAATGATGGGGCTATGTCAAAGAAATACAGGAGTCAGCTGATAAAATTCTCAATGACAAAACTGGGATGACCTGATCAATAATATAAAGCATGTAGCACTGGATTTTAACCCCCAAAATACAATAAATACTTACATAAATAATTAATTAAATTAATGAGATTATACAAACCTTCCTTGCAGATGTTCAAATAAATCATATAGACAATTCCCCCTCAAACTCTCAAGGTCATCATAAAAGGAAAGTCTGAGAAACATTCATAGTGTTTAGTTGTCTAAGGAGCCAAAATGACTAGATGTGATGTGGTATTGCCATATTGTAAAATGTATATTTGGTCATTGTCCACTTTCTTGGCATATAAATTCTAAAATCCTTGGAATCTCCAAAGTGATGTGCCTTTTATACATGCTAGTGAGTGAACTGATGACTGGCCCCACCCCTAAGTAACTTCAGGATGAGGGCTGGTCACTGGAAAGACCAAATCATGATTATTGGATTGGGAGTTTCAGCTCTACCTTCCAACCTCTGGGGAAGAGACAGAGGCTGAAGGTTAAGTTGATCACCAACAATGGCCAACAATTTAACCAGTCATGCCTATATAGCTTCTATAAAAACCCCAAAAGACGAAGTTGGAGAGCTTTTGGATAGCTGAGCGTGTAGAAGTTCCTGGAGGGTGGACAGCCGGGGAAATCATGCAAGCACTGTACCCTTTCCCACATACCTTGTCCTGTGGATCTCTTCCATCTGGTGCTCATCAGTATCCTTTGGGATATGATTTATAATAAACCAGTAAACTTCAGTGTTTCCTGCATTTTGTCAGCCACTCTAGCAAATTTATTAAACCCAAGGAGGGGGTTGTAGAAACCCTGATTTGTAGCCAGTCTGTCAGAAGCACAGGTACAATAACCTGGAGCTTGTCAATGGCATCAGAAGTGGGGGCAGACTTTTGAAACTGAACCCTCAACCTGTGAGATCTAATGCAGTTTCTGGGTAGATAGTGTCAGAACTGAACTGAACTAGAGGACACCCAGCTGGGATCCACTGCAGAATTGGTTAGTTGCTGATAAGGAGAAATTCACACCCTTCTTGGTGACCAGAGGTCACAGAAGTCTTCTATATTGACTGTTGAGTAAAAGAATAAAAAAAAATCTTGGGTTTTATTTTCATATTCTCAGAGGTATCCTGAATAGGATCCCGAAAAAAAAATTCACTGAGTAAAAACTAAGAAATGTGAATAAAGTATGAACTTTACTTGATAACAACGTATCAAAATAATGGTTTATTAGTTATAACCAAAGAAAGAGTTAGCAACAGGAAAACCTGGCTGTGGGGTAATGCAAACTCTGTATTATCTTCTCAACATTTCTGTAAATCTAAAACTACTGTAAAATGAAAAATGTATTTTACAAAAGTGAGACCGTTAATGACTCTGTTACTTTTATAGATTCTAATAGATTCAAAAGATAATATTATGAGTAGAAATCATAGTGTTTATACTGACCTACAACATTGACACAGTCTATTTTTTTTCTCTCCATTACTTGTGTTGCCTCTCTGACCTCAAGTACCACTGTTTCCCCCTCACTGGCTGCTCTTCAGTCAGACTAACCTCCTCAGTGCTCCAGAAACACAAGAGCTATTTCCTCCTTCGCGGCCTTGGTCTTGCCTTTTCCACTCTGTAGAGCTCTTTTTTTTTTTTTCCAGTTAACTACATGATTTGCTTCTTCACTCTTAGAGGCTTTTGCTCAAACATTACCCTCTAGGTGAAGTATTACTTGGCCACCCAATGGCCTACATGAGCTTTTCAATGTTGAATCAAAAAGCTGAATGAGTTTTCATTGCTAAAAATATTCCTATTCTTTCAGAACCCCAAATTTTACACTTTCTTCTGCTCCCCTACCATCTTGTACCTAAGTAGTAGTATGATTGCAACGGTTTGATACTAAGGAATATGAAAATGGTGATAATAAAAACACAAAGATCTATAGCTTGCAGTAGATAATAACAAGGATATGCACAGTTTTCAAAATGTAAACTTCTCTAGTGACATACATGTTTTTAAAACTAGAATATAGGGAAGTCTCACTGAATCACATTGGCCCATGACGGTTGCCATAATTCATCTGTGCACATATATTTGTTGAGCACAGATGAACAGTCCATCATGCTAAATACTGAGGCACATTACTAAGCGCAGTAGCCCTTAAGAAGCTTGCTGGTCAGGAAAGATCTAAAACACTTCCTATAACATATACATGCCCTGACTCACAGTTTCAAAATGTGAGAAGGTCTAGAAAATCATAAGTGATATATCAAAAACTTATCTGCTTGGAAGTTCAGTTGCCTTCAGAAACAAGTGATACCTTCCTTTACATTTTGGCTCAGAGTCTCTTAGTTTCAGATGTACTGCAAAAGAGGATATACACAATGTAATGCAAGAAATACTCTTTTCTTCCGATGTTATCTCTTTTCCCAACATGGTTGTGTCAGTGATAGCGAGTAAAAGCAAAGGCTAGTTCCATTGTATTCTTCATAGAAGGGTCAAAATTCTGACTCATCTTCTGAAAGTGTCTTCCTTAGAGAGGAAAAAGTATGGGTTCTGTAAAGCATAGAAAAGCAATGAGCTACTAATAAATAAATAGTATATGTCAAAATAAAATAATGAAGACTCACTCCATGGAGACTACTTCCGAGTAGCTTCTGGAAAACTCCTTACTGGAACTTTCTTTAGGGGAGTGAGGTGGTGGAACTTCCCACTAGGTTATAAGTCTGTAAGGTATTTTCTTGTGCCACAAGCAAAGCCTTCTGCTCCCTGATCTGTTATATGACCAACATCATAATCGTCATTGCTACCATCAATAAACAACCATCGAGCACTTCCTATATTTTAGGCACAACACAACAGAACCAGCCATAATGGACAAGTACAGGAGGAAAAAAGAGCCATCCCTTCAACGTCGTTCAACACAATTGAGCCTATAAAATATCTAACTACAAAAACAAATTAAGACAAGTGCTATAATGGTTCCGAAAAGTAAGATTCACTAGGAGGATGTTGGAAGGCTTTTCTCAAATCTTTTCACCTCTAAATAGAAGAGAGAACTACTTCATGATGTTAAAAATGATGCAAATTGCCCCACAAGAGGCTTGACTTATAATAGTTGGTTGCTCTAAACAATAATAACTGCAACTAATTGAGAGTTTTCTATGTGCTAGGTATCATACTAAGCACTTTACATACATTTACTTATGTAATTGCAGAATGACTTTAAAATGTAAATATTTTAAATATGAGGAAACTGAAATGCAAAAAGGTTAAGTAACTTGCCCAAAGTTATATAGCTTGGAAGTGATGGAGAAGGATGTGAATCTATGAGTTCTGACTCCAGATCCCATACTTTCAACACATTGCTGTATTATAATTATGCTAAGTTATTTGCCACAGCTTGAATAGAAGAAAAGAAGAACCTTTTTTGGTATTGCTGTGGCCTGAATGTTTGTGTCCCTGCAAAATTAATACTTTGAGAGCTAATCCCCAATACAGTAGTGTTAAGTGCTAGGACCTGCAGGAGGTGATTGGCCCATGAGGGCTCCACCCTCATGAATGTGATTACTGCCTTATAAAAGAGAACCAAGGGAGTTTGTTTGCCCCTTCCACCATGTGGAGATGCAGTGAGAAGGTACTATATGTGAAGCAGAAAGTAGGTCCCCACCAAACACCAAACCTGCTGGATCGCTAATCTTGAACTTCCTGGACTCCAGAACTGTGAGCAATAAATGTCTATTGCTTATTAGTTATCCAACCTGTGGTAATTTTTTATAATAGCCTGAACGGAAGACAAGTATATTCTCTCTGTAATCTGCCACGCAAATTACCAATGGATTATGTTCATACAAAGTGAATCTTTGATGATCATTCTCTTTTGAGGCAACAGAGGGTAGAAAAATGAACATGGGCTCTGGAACCAGAAAGGTTCCAGAATAAACCCCGGTTTTTCTGCCTACTAGTTGAACAACCTGCACATGGAACATAAACTTTCTAAGGCTCATTTGAAAAGTAAAGATAATATACATTTCTCAGTTATTTTAAGAAGAAGTAAATAGTGCATGTCAAAGCACTTTGAAAACTGTAAAGTATAACACACGTATTTTTATTTTTCTCTTATCTTCAAGGGTCTCTAAATCTGGCCTGAGCTACAGCTTATCTCTTTACTATTCCCCCTCAAAAATCTGGAACTTTGGCCAAATATGCCTTGTGTTTTACTACTTTGTTGACATTGTATGCCCTTGATTTCTGCAAAAACAGGAAAGAAACGACTACATGAGATTTGCACAGGTCCATATGCCCTCCTCACATTTCTCAGGCATCCAGGATGTGATCATGTAAACTTAGCCATTGTATACTTTGAAATTTGAGAGGAGACGTATAACATCACCTAAGGAGTTAATGGGAGTCTCAAAAACAATTGACTTACACTGTTTATGTGTAAATATCAGGCCTAGAATCAAGGGTGAACCATGACGAAAACAAAGCCAATCAGTCAACCCAACAAGAAATAAATAAAACTAAAAACCTATGGGGACAGTGGAAAGAATATTCCACACAAAAACTAAAAAGATAGGCTTATATAATTAAAAGTTTTTGATACATAAACTGTGTTCTCAATAAAATATTTTAATAAAACAAAGATTCTCTGAGACAAAAAAGAAAGATAATTACAAGATACCACACGGAAATTAGAAGGAAATTAGCTGAGTTAAAGAACTGATATAATGAAAGTAACAATTCCATGGTGATATTAAATATGATACACTAGAAACAATAGCAGCATTGACATTTCCAAACAAGTGTGAAATCAGTCTAATCTTTCTGTAGGGCAATTTTGCCATGCGGATCAACACACTAAAGATTATGAATATCCTCTTACCTATTGATTTCATTTTTGAGATTTTAGCCTAATAAAACACTCCTCAGAGACACATAAAATTATATTTGAAGAAGGATGTTCATCTGTTCATTTAAGATACTAGTCTTATTGGGCATAGTGTATTCATATTTTATATAATACTCTGCAGTCCACTTTCAATGTTTTTATTTTTTAAATTAGGAGAAAATCATATATAAATGTAGCAAATATTTGGATTATATACATTTGAAATGGGCATAAAGGTGAATGCAAAAAGATATACACCAAAAATTGATAACAGGGCACATGGAGAATGTAGAAAGGTGAGTTTGATGAGAGAAAAAAGAGGGAGCAGGGGAAAGGAAAAAATTGCTCCTTGTTTCTTGGCAACACATCTCTATGTTACCAGGCATTTTGCAAAAAAGATTTATTGCTTTTGTAGTTTCAAAGGAAAAGTCAATGAAGTATTTTTAAATGTTTCCCTGCCACTCTCTTTAAATGTCTAAAAACATGCTATGGGCTAAAAATATTATATCAATTAATAATGGGTTACAGAAAAATTTGTGGTAACATGAGAAGGTAATTATTATACCAAAAAATACAGAAGGCTTTAAAATGGTATTATAATCCTAAATATATATATATTTGAAATTTGTATATATGTATTTTAAATAATATATATAAAGGAATATATATATGAATATGTGTGTGTATATGTAAGTATTATAGTCATTCCAAATTTCTCAAGAAAATCTTTCTAAAAGTGAAATTAATGAGTAAAAATATATTTTGAAAGTATTGCACAATTGGTCTGTTTCTTATTATAAACCTAATTCTTTGCATTGCAAAATGTTTGAAAAACATATCAAAGCACAAAGAAGGGAAATTACCCACACTGCCACCCAGATGATACATACCCAAATGCTAACAGATATTAACTCTGAGTATATATATTATGAGTAATTTTTATTTTCTTTTATACACTCTTTAGTATTTTCTAAAATTTCCGCAGTTCACTCATATCAGTTTTATTATCAGGAAAATCGGATACTAGTAAAAAATTTCAATCTGCTCTTTTAGTAATTTTTCAGAAGCTAATCTTCTTTAGGAAACATTACCTGAACAATCCAGCTGCAATCAAGAGTTTTTTCCTGCTATTCCAGTTAAATAAACGCCCTCAAGAAACTGATGCCAGTTCCACTTTGAAGTGGTGCTCTTGGTGCCTACATTGCACAGGGATTAAGTGTGTGGGTAACGGAAGGTCCAAAAGCCCAACTGCATCCAAGGCACTCAGTGCTTCTTCCTAAGGCACCATGCTGTCATTCATTAGTTGTTCTACCTTGAGAAAATAATTTAACCTCTCTGCCTCAGTTTCCTCATCTGTAAAATGAAGCTTATACTAGTGCCAATCTGTTTAGGTTACAGGTAGAATTAAGTGAGCTAGTACATGCAACACTTTTAGAAAAGTATAGGCAGATAGTGAACTAAAGGTACGCGTGAGCTATCTTCATTATCCTATTATTATATTATATAATTGTATAAAGCTTACCAAATTTTATTTAGTAGTTTTTTTATCGTGTAGTCTTTTACCCTTACTTTATTATGTGTTCTTTGAAGTAGAAACCATGACTCATGTTTATTTCTAGTTTTTATAGCATTTTATACAAAATTTTGCAGAGTAAGCCTTCAGAAAAAATATTAATTGAATTCATCTGTAAATGCATGAATGGGATAGAAAAAGCTCAAGCTTAGGTGTATTATGGAAAGAATTTAAATGTAGATATTCAGAAATCTGCTCCAGAAATTAATGCAGAGAGTGAACTCTATTAGCAAGAAAAATCAAAAAACAAGAGTATGAGGAAGAGAGGAAGCAGGCACACTGCTCTGAGTTCTTATGAAAGGAAGACAACAGAATTCAGATTCACCAAAAAGAAAACGATAGGCTCCTTCCCTGGCCCTGTCTGTTACCTTTGCCTGTGAGCAACGTGGCAGTACTAATTTGGATCACTAATAGAAAATACAGAGACAGGGTTTCGCCATGTTGCCAAGGTTGGTCTCAAACTCCTGGCCTCAAGCAATCTGTCTGCCTCAGCCTTGCAAAATGCTGGGATTACAGTTATGAGCCATTGCAACTGGCTGGCAGTATCTTTTTTTATTGACAATAATAACAACTGGGTAGAGTACTCTCTGAGATTCAGAGAAGTTACGCAAATTGCTCAGGCCGATACAACTAGAGAGTCACCAAATAGGATTCAACCAAAGTGTGTGTGATTCCACTTACTGTGTTTTTCTGTTAAATACTGGGTAATAGCAAGTTTACCTCATTAGGTTACAAGCATACTACTCAGCTAGTACTAAATCTGTTTTTTGTTTGTTTATTGTTCTGTTCTACAATTTGGTGTTTATTTTACTTAATTATGCTTTGCAAAATGGATTAAGTGCTTTAAATCTGTTATAAATAAGTCTCCGTTTTGTACATAAACAATACTGCTTTCTTATTTCCCAGGGATTTCCCTGGGTCCAGTCCAAACACCCAAAGTTTCTAAGAGTATGCTGTTTTCCTTCCTGAGCTACCCTACAACTTTCCACTGATGGCCGCAGAGGAGGAGGGCAAGGGTCAGAGTGCTTGAAAAGTCACAACCCACAAACCAAGGGAGGAGGCACACTGCCAAACCCTTCTTATTTGCTTAGCTTTAACAAATAGTACCCTGAACCAATCTGCACTTGAATCCTTTAGCTTGTCACTGAATAATTCATGGTTATTTAATTTTGGCCCCTATCAAAAGATTTACAATGCATAATCTTTTAAGTACGGAGATTGTAAGTATGTCACAGGGCTTATTTAAAGCTTCACTGTTCTGTTTAGTACATTCAACTTTGCCAATGAAAAGATCCACAAAAATTGATGTATTCGTATCCAACTTGAGATTAGACAATACATGTAAATAAAGAATGACATCTGATATCACCAAATGTCTCCCTTACTATGCTTGGTATTTGGAATGCAGAAATGTCCAAACAAATTGTGTGAAATCACTTTTAGGACAAAAGGGGGGAAAAAATACCAGTCTTGCTTTCCAGCTCTAGACTCCCGAATACTAAGCTTTGAGCTAGTGGAATGTTTGTTCTAGACACTAGTATAACAATATTACTATCATTTTTAGATGTATGTTTAAATGAATTGACAGTATTTTGAAATATATGAGCAAAGCAGACCTATCAGGATTTAGACAACCCTCAAAAAGACTGTAAGTGAATAGAAGTAGAATGAGCAGTTCCTAAATCCCCCCATCTGTTTCACATGTACAGATTGTTAAAGGCAGGGGCAGAGCCAACAGCAGTTAAGTTCTCATTTAGTCTTATTGAGGAAATTCCTCCATCCTGTATGTACTGCTGTTAGTATACAAGTGATATCTTTGAAAGAGATGTCAGTATAAATGATAAAGTTTCAGTTTAAAATCCAAAATTATACACAAAGAAGTGAGAGCAAAAGCAACGACTTCTTGTTGAATAAATTGCAAACAATATAACTCAAATATAGTCAAGTATTGCTTAACAGGGCTATGTTATGAGAAATATGTCTTTGGAGGATTTCAACATTATGTGAATATCATGGAGTGTACTTACACAAAACAAGATGGCATAGCCAACTAAACACCTAAGCTACATGGTAGAGCCTATTACTCCTAGACTACAAACGTGTACAACATGCTACTGTACTGAGTACTATAGGCAATTGTAACACAGTGGTAAATATTGGTGTATCTAAACATAGAATAGGCATAGTAAAATATAGTATTATAATCTTATGAGACTACCATCTTACATGCAGTCTGTTGTGGGGTGCATGGTGTATATACTACCGCAGTACCTTCTCTGCTTAATGGTTCTCAATGAGATAAACAGTGAAAGTTCCCTTATCCTATGGCAGTAAGCAGAACTTCATCCATTTTCAAATGCCATAGCAGTATTTTTTTATGACTCCTTGATTTAAGAAACATCAATTTGGAGAATATAATTTCTTAAGGAAAAGGATCTCAGCATTAGGAGTATGTTGTACAAAATAATAGGCTGTTTTTTCCAAAGACAGCAGGCCTGTACCTCTCCTGGCAGGAACATTTGTCACATACATTTTTAAGCCATATAGTTTCTACTGTCTTTCTTTTCTTTTCTTTCTTTTCTTTTTTTTTTTTTTAACAATAATGGTTGGTCAAACAAACCAACAAAAATACATTTTCTTCCTGAAGAATATGAACAAATGTCAAGAAAGCAAACACTTAAGTTACAACTGCCCCCAGGCAAATGTAACTTCATGCTGGGCTTATGCTACTATCATAAACACCACACCACAGGAAATCACTAACACTAACCATGACCAAGCCAGTCGTGTCTTTTCACAATTTAAGGCATAATTGCCTTAATGAACTCATATAGTATCTGAAATTTTCCAATGCAGAGCTATTCACTAAAGTGCATTATGTTCCATATAATGGTTTTCTGTGTTTGGTCACAGATTATTATGCATTATTTTGAAATCTTAAGGGTTAAGGGGCAGTGAACATCACGTAAATGATATATTCTTTTAGGTGGACAGCTATCAGAAAGCCACATTAAATTTGTTTTCACATTTTTCTTCGATGGTCGAATGTCAGAGAGTTGGGCAGCATGAGATGAAGAATATAAACTCAAATGTTAAGGATGTTGCTTTATGTTCTCAAATGTAGGCATGAAAATGGACAATTGAGATGAGGAAAGCTCAATCCAGTCCACAAACACACCCCGGCAGGGGAAAATTGCTTCCTAAAATAAACCTTCTAATATTTTAGCACTGTTGACTTTTGTGTGTCCCTGGTGATTAAGCTTCTATCACTCACTTTTCCTGCAAGACTATTCTTGAAACCCAATATTTTCCTATGTCAGGAAGTGCCTTAAATTTCCCTTTCTCAGTTTCAAACTACAATCCCAGTACTCCATGGGATATTAGACAAATAATTAAGCAGTTGTAAATCATTCTAAGTATTTCAAATGAATGCTATCCGAAGTCCTAGAAGCAGAAATTAGTTGCTTCTTTATAATTTAAATTTTTTGTATTTTTTTCTCTCATTATACATTATACAGCAGCAATTTAATAAAGAGATGAAATCCTTTAAAACAGGAACTATGGCCAGAATGTAATTTTAATTAATAGGTTATATATTTTTAATTTGAAGTAGCATATTAATCCTTTTTTTTGCTTGATTGTTTTTGTTGCTCTGCCCTACACTATTTTAGTTTTAGCCATTCATCTGGAACAAAGGACATTTTTTAATTAAATGCTGCATTTTTAGTAGTTTTAGTAAACAACTTTCACATACCTTATTAATTTTATATTCAGAGACAGAACAACCCAGTGTGATTTCCAAGCTTTATTCTTCCATTTTAGTTCTTTGTCTTAATATTTGATCTCAATATTTAAGTTAAAAGACACCTGTCTTAGTTTATTTTGTGCTGCTATAACAGAATCTTATACTGGGTAATTTATAATGATTAGAAATGTATTGGCTCGTGTTTCTGGAGGCTGGGAAGTTCAAGATTAAGGGACTGCATCTGACAAAGGCCTCCTTGCTGCATCATCCAATTGCAGAAGGGCAAAGAGAGGGCAAAGGAGAGCCAGAGAGGGCCAAATTTATTTTTTCATAAGGAATCCACTCCTACAATAATGGACCCACTCCCATGATGACTACATTAATCCTTTCATAAAAACAGAGCCCTCATAGCCTCCTCTCATTAGATTCCACCTCCCAACACTGTTGCATTGGGAATTAAGTTTCCAACACATCATTTTTGGGGGACACATTCAAACTATAGCAACACCCTAAATGAAGGAAATATCCTACTTAAGATCAACAATTCATAGAACATATTTTGAAGTTTGTGTCTCCCTCAGTCACTCATCCTGCCTCGTTAAAACGCCCTCCTTATCTCCCATACAGATTCAATTTCGCCTCTTGGATAAAAAATATTTTTCTCTACCTAAATTAGAAAACTTCTGAATGCTATATGTCAGTACTTGTGCTTCAAATTATAAATGGAAAAGAGTGCCTCACAGTAGCATTTTGTGTTTTTCAAGGATGTACACTCCAAGATTGGAAGCATTAACATTTGATATTTTGCTAGCTCCTTTCCCAAGGGGTTTTGATGTTTGATTGTGTTTATTATTTTCCTAGATCAGTGTTACCAAATTAATTAACTTGGCCCCTTATGGATGCATTATTGAGAATCTGACCAAATCATTACAACATCTTTAATATCTCATGTCTTCTATGATCCTCAACCCTTGGTTATTTTTCAGGAGAGCAATTTCATTCCACCTTTGACTTCAACATAATGCATAACAATATGGAAATATGTAGGCAAAACATAACCTGAGCTAAAAAGAAATTTCTGCTTTCGAAAAACACTTGAGTTACAAAACAAATACGTTACATGAAAGACGACAATTTACAGGGTAGAGAATTATACTGGACTATAATGGTGGGTATTACAGATAATTGCTAGTGTATTTTATAATATACAAATTTTGTCAGTAGACTTTTAAAAGAAAACTTGAAAATGAAGACAATATCCCTATAAATAATTCATTTTAGTGGAAATTTATCAAGGTTTTGTGAAGTTGTCATAAGCAGTATGGAAAACAATTGAAAATCTAACACTATCACTATTTCATTTCTGTTTTAGCTCTCATAGGCCATCAGGTTAATACAATGCAAAAGCCCAAGGTTCCTCTCAATATGACCATTGAGAATTTCACCATTATATAAATAAGTAGCATTGATTTAGGCAATGGATGGTACAAGTTTTCTTTGAATGAACAGTGAATTATGATCTCATATGAAATTACTGAACTTGATAACCAGTAAAAAGTAATATTTAATACAAGTCGAACAATCACTTTCTTTCAAATTAACTAAAAGTATAATAAACAGACTAAGTATACCCATATAAACTAATTTTTTATAAATTTAAACACACACATAGGAAAACATTTTTAAAATTAAGACTAATAATTTCCTATGTTGATTTTTTTTCTTCTCTCTCAGTTTCCTGAGTAGTTGGGATTACAGGTGTGCAGCACCACGCCCGGCTAATTTTTGTATTTTTAGTAGAGATGGGGTTTCACCATGTTTGCTGGGCTAGTCTCAAACTCCTGACCTAAGGTGATCCACCCGCCTTGACCTCCCAAAGTGCTGGGATTACAGACGTAAGCCACCATGCCTGGCCTAAAATTTCATTTTTGAATTCATCAATGGAAGTAAGTTAACAGAAAAATTTCGTGATATAATTATTCTTTATTAAAAGAAACCATTTCATGAAAATGCAGAGAACTAAACTAAATCATTTTTCTTAGATTTTCTGTAATAGACTAATAAAAATTTTAAAACTTTATACTTTCAGCAAGGATTTCTATACAGTGTCTACTGATTTGAATAAATTATAGAAATTATAAACAGTACATAGAGCTGAGATACATATATGTATATAGATAATTATGTAATAATTTATATATAAATATTTAGGAATATAAAAATGAATTTGCTGAGAGATATAGGAGTGAGTATACTTTTCCTGTATAGGTCCAAATAGCAAATATTTTGGATTTGCAAGTCACATTTGGTCTTGATTGCATAAACAGGCTAAAGGCTGATGACCCTCTACCATAGAGCAATGAAATATAATATTTTGGTATATCTTTTCCACAGAGTAGAAATCACTTAGGTCTATAGCACACAATATTTCTTTGTTTTACTATGGACAAGGATTATTTGCTTTAACGTCCTTTGTCTACATCTTAACATCTACCCCTAGAGAGTAAACAATAACCTTGTTAAGGGAAAGACAATTAGTGGTGCACATGCCTATAGAACTGGAACCCCTCTCCCCCAACCCAAAAGTCTGCTAGACAATGCTCAGCATTCCACTGAAAGGATGCTACTGCTCATGTTCAAGCCTTCAACTATTTTTTTTTTTGTAATTATATTTTTGTTAGATAGTAGGTAAGCTTATAAACCTGGGTTTGAATCTTTGGAATTCTATTCATGTGGTATTTGACATTGGATAAATGATTTAATGTCTATGAATCTTGGGATATTTATATATGCATAAAATAAGGTTCCTAACACTGTGTTTGTAGCTTTAATATTAAATAAGGTAATATCTATATTAAATAACATCCTTTCTTTTCTTTCCCCCCACTCTCACCCTCTCAGTTTCCTTTCTGAAGGCTGAACATCTTATGCTAACCATAGAAAGGATTTTGCATTGTAATTCAAAACCGTTATCTCTTAGCCTACCTCTATTATTCTTTTCATCATATAAAAGAAGCAAGCTGCTCCATTACAAAATAGTCTTACAGTCAAACACACATCCAGAACAGCAAATAAAGTTCCATCGGTTCTTTAGTTTGATATAAGCAATACAGTTCCAACACATAGGGAGCCCTCAAAGTGGTAAAGAATCCTGGAATATGTCTTCAGATCAGTGGTTCTCAAAAAGAACTTATAACCCCTGGAGCATCCCTGAAGTCAAAACTATTTTCATAGTAATGCCAAGGCATTTTTTTTTAGCTTCTTTCTCCCTTGTTCATTTAGAATTCTTGAGAATCTACATGACTTGTAATAGTATAACAGATTGAATGCAGAAGCAGGTATTATAATCCAGCTGTCCTCTAGTAAGCCAGATATTAAATAAATTGTTACAAAATGAAAAAGAACATCTTTTAACTTTTTTAAAGAAAATATAATTTACATGTAATAAGTTTATTATTGTCACTCATAAATAGTCCAAATATTTTTCAGTGTGGATTTCTAATACTATGAATATCAATCAATATAACACACACAAAAGCTTATTGGGATCATCAATGCATTTTAAGAGAGTAAAATGGTTTTGAGATCACAATTTTTGAAAAGTACTGCTTTAGATATTAAATCTATCACTTAGCTCTGGCATAAGGGAAGACCTTTGTGTTAGGTTGTTAAAGGACAGCCTATGGCCACCCTTTTGGTTGGAAAACAGCCCCTCTCCCACTGTCTTCATCTGTCCACTTTCTCCCCATCCACAGAAACCCCCAATCCACCAATCTGTAGCTGCTTCTCTGCTCTTTGCCCCACAAAGAGTTTACCTTCTTATATTTCACTTCAGGCAGGGAATGTTAGTGACTATTTTGTCCTTCCAGTGTCCCTGTGCTATAGGGGAGAGACACGGTAAGTCCGGATCTGGAAAAGTAGAGAGATCTTTACAAGGATGTGGTACGTAGGTCAAGTATCTGAAAGACTTGTGGATATTCAGACCTTTTTGTACCACAGATAATAATCTTCTCGGATACAGAAAAGCACAGTGATAAAGGATACAAACCTACACTAACTGGTCTTATATCCTCACTCTGCAGTCAGGAATTGTAAATTTGGGCCAGTTGTTAACCTCTTTGTGTCTCGATGTTTCGATCTGCTAAATGGTACTATTTATTATCAACCTCATAATTAATGAACACAGACTGACAAGTAATGAACACTTGATAAATGCCAAAAAGCATTCCCTCACAAAGTCAGCAAATGCTTGTCTTTTTTCCACCTTAGAGTATAAAATCCACTCCATGAACTTAGTTTCAGATTATCTGGGTCCGGGATGGTTAAGGGGGATTGGATGAGGTGAGGTAGAAGGGGGGCTGGAAGGAAGAGTGAGAAAGCAGTGGATGGGGGGGATAATCACATACATAAAATACTTAAGCATTTGATAAATGGCAATTCCCTAAATATTATTGCCTTTAATCCCCATTGAGAGGTTTAAGTACACTACTTTACAAATATGTATGAATGTCATCTATGTTTATTAAAGTAAAATAACCTTCAACGTTCAATTTTAACCAGAGCAAATTATTTTCATCAATTATAGTCAGTAAATGGCCCAATCAAATGGAAAGCATTCTGTATGAAACCGTATCAAGTTCTAGCTCTTCCCTAGGGTCTAACTTTGATTATAGATGCATTAGCGAATTACTCAATTTCATTGGTAAGGCCACTCACAGATAGGGGCTTTTATATTCAAATTCTAAAACCTCCATAGAAAATTGCATGTGCCTCTACCTCATAAGAAGGTAATCTACAGAGGGGATAGCCAACATTTGAGAGTTAAAGGTCTATTCTGAAATTCTGAGATAGAGAAAAATAATCTAGAATATCCATTTTGCAGATATTGTATGCTGGGTAGAAAACTCCATAAATTCTTTTACTGCTTACTGAGATGACTTTGAAATTATTTTAAATATATGGTTTTTGATTAATCTTTTACTTAAAGAGTAGTTTATGTTGATTATTTTAATTCCTTTTCTCGAACATCACACCAATACTTAAAATTAATGGTCTCCCAGGGAAATCTGATTGAGAATTTGGGAATTCTTGGATTGATTTAGAGATTCAAAGGATAATAGTTTTATCTGGTTAATTTAGTGAAACAATCAATTCAAGGGAAAACAAAGTATGTCATAAATCTTTAAGTTAAGTCAAACAGACTGATGTTTGGTTTTAAAAATGTGTGTAATTAACTAACTCACAGACCAGCTATAGTGGGTGTGGAGGTATTTTTTTCCTACTTAATGCAAAAATATATTTGACTATTTAAATCACTTCTCTGTTATTTAGCAATAGCCAAGAGTTTATCACTGAAATCTATACATTTTCCTGGACTTCAAGAAAATTATAATATGCTTCAGCTTTTTTGATCCTTGTATATCAAAGTCAATTATTCTCATTTATCTTCAAGAGTTCATTGACTCTAATGCTTGAATCAAACGTTCTTTTATTTACAAACTCTTGACATTCCTACTAATTGTTTGACTTCAAACTCCCAAAAGTATATAAAGAG
Source organism: Papio anubis (assembly GCF_008728515.1). Classification (NCBI taxonomy): domain Eukaryota; kingdom Metazoa; phylum Chordata; class Mammalia; order Primates; family Cercopithecidae; genus Papio; species Papio anubis. Next base: position 80,844,051 of record NC_044976.1, on the reverse strand, counting down.
TAAATGATCCCAAACTTAAATTTATTATTAATATAATAGACCCTCTCACATGACATTATCTCACTATTAGATCATTACTAATCAACTCTTTTTACCATCCAAATAAGGGGCGTGGGGAATTTGGAAAGAGACAGAGAGGTGTTGTACATGCTACTTCATAAATATTGCCTGACTGCATCACAAATCTCATAATTAACCTTAGTGTAATGTATTCAATGTCAAAACCAATGGTAAAATAATATTGTACTAGGAATTAAAAGTAAATAAAACAGTAAAACAAAACTGGTTATTGAATGAGTTTACAATAAAATCATAAATATCCCTTTAATTAATTAATTAATTTAGTCATTCCACATTTGTTTCAATTATCCCTTGCACAGAGAAATTCCCCTGGTGAGGTTTACTTCACAAGTTTCTTGATGCATTCTAAAATTTTCCATATAAATTTCCTCTTCTTTGATGTTTAGCCACCAGTCTTTGTGCTATGTTTTCTACAATGGCTGTTTACTAATGCCTTAATACAGATTTATGACAGCCTATGAAAACATTTATTAAGCATTGCTATGGAATCAATGTCTGTGTACTCTCAAAAATCATATTTTGGATCCTAATCCCCACTGTGATGGTATTTAGAGATGGGACATCATCATTATTGGTACAAAAGACAAAGAAGCACCGTTTTCAGCATTCACTAGAGTCTGAATTCAACTCTCAGAAAAGAAAATTGTTGTACACATTTCCCTAGAGAGAGACTACACAAATAGAAATTGAGACACATGCTTTACGACACAGTTTTACAAGTGCTGAATGCTGCAGACACAGATCTCTTGGATTCCTTCTCTTGAAACTTTTTCCGTTGCATACCGGAAACATCAAAAACTAAGTGCGACATCGCATTCTATTACTGTGCAAATTTTTAGGCATTCATCTTTGATTACAGAAGGCGATGTGTGAGTGTTTAGGAGAAACTGGTTTCTGAGAAGCGAGATTCTCTTGCCCTTCATACGGTGTGTGTGGCTCCCCACAGATATCCTGGTACATTATATAGGTCTTCCAGCCTCTCTCCACAGGTGACAGTGCTTAAACTTGCACAGTGCAGATAAAGCTAGCTAGTGGAAGTCAGGTTTCACAGTCTGACCACCTCTCTGGAGGAACAAGATCATGCCATCTACAGAAAAACTAAAACAACTACTGAACTATTTCTATGTGGTGCTTTAAAATTGGATTTTTACCTTTTGGATGAATCTGAAGCAACTTTATTTTTCTGGTCAGACAAAGTCTTTGGAGGAAGGATTCTTGGTGAGTTATAAACTAAGCTGTACATGAGGAAACAGGCATCTCCATGTCACCAAGTATATTTATTTCTGCTGATACTCTTTGAATTCAGTTTGAGGTATATTCTTCAAAACTTTTATTGTTTCCTGAGACAGATTTTTTAGATATCAATTCCACAATGACACAATTAATTAATTCATCAGTAGCTGTTGATTTAGCACCTGCTGATATTCATGAATGATAACTCTCAGATAACTTAAATTCTAGTTAAAAGCAAGATGGCGACTAAAAATGTGGTAAATTTTGTAGAACCAACTTGAAAAAAATTATATAAGTAACCTAGTTCTCTCAGTTCTCAATAATCCTATTTTATTTCTATTAAAAAATATTTTTACAGATGACCACATGTTTTAATTAGCAGTAGTCTCCTATAACCTCTCAGCCTTAACCAGAAATGATATCTATCTTTTGATAACTATGCTTATTAGTCAGGATTCTCCAGAGAAACAGAATCAACAGTATAAGGAATTGCTGCATGCAATTACAGAGGCCGAGAGCTCCCAAGATAGGCAGTTGGCAAACTAATGACCTAGGAGAACCCACAGTGTAACACCAGTCTGAGTCCAAAGAGCTGAGAACCAGGAGAGCCAATGGTGTAAGTTCCAGACAGAAAGCTGGCAGACTCAAGACTCAAGACAAGCTGATGTTTCAATTTGAGATGAAAGGCATAAATAATGCTTAACCAAATATCTGGGCAGTTCCTGATCCAATCAAGTTGACATAAAGTTAACCATCACAAGCCCATGCCTTGTCAACTTTGCACCCATACACATCTCCTTATATCATACTTAATGTCAAAATAAAGACAATAACAAGGTCAGAAATCTGGCTCACATGGTATGACTCTTCTATATACAACCAAACACACTAACCTCTTTCCCAGAAGAGGAAATAAAGTTTTTGAATGACATTTTTGATATATATCTTTGATATTTTGTAATTTAAATACTATGATGTAAAATGAACGAGGCTTTGATATTATAGGGTCAATATATCTTATGTTACGTGATAAGGAAGTAAGAGAGGAAAGAGATTTGCTTAATATATACACACAAACCACAAACACATACACAAAATATTTTCAAACCAAAATGAAAAGGAAATACTCATGAGAAATATCATCCTTATTCCTGTAACTGGCCAGGTAATCATTGCTAGTATTTGTGACTAATTTCTTCCACTACCCATTCTGGCTTCCTTTTCCCTTCAGCAAGCACCTCTGCTGGTTGTAATTCTTTAATTGGTGGGGTGACCCATACCCTCATTCCTGAAGGAATGAATACAAGCAGTCCTGCCTATATTCAGTTGTAGTTTTCCACTGTCCTTAATCATAAGATATAATAATACTGAGAGATGCCTTAAAAGATCTCCTGTATTCCACACATACTCTTCCTTACCTCCATTTTGGAATTGTAAACCAATTGCTCCTTGGTAGTCATCATTAATCACCTCATTAGCACATTAACTCTTTTCTTTACTTGTTGATTCAGAGACATGAGGAGACCAAAGGGGTTTCACTTGCAGTTTTATGGAATTATTGTTATTTCATGGTGGTGGCATTCCTTCCTTGGAAACTAATACCTCTAGGCCAGCAGAGCATAAGGCCATGGGGGAAAAAAGCAAAAAAAAAAAAAAAAAAAAAAATTGCTAGTGATTGCCAAGAGTAATAGTGAGTGCTGCTACTCCCAATTCTATCCTTTAGTTCCTGGAGCCATAAATCCTGCCTATGAAAAAAACCAGCATATTTATTTGATGCTGATTAAGAACATACACAGACTTCTGGAGAACCTTGTGCCAGGTATTAACACCTACCTGGCAATACCCGTGACTTCAAAAGGCCACTCCACCATCTATTAAGCCAGCTGTTTCAGAACGATGGGGAACAAGATAAGATCAGTAAATTCCATGAGTGTGGGCCCATTGCCACACTTCATTTGCTGTAGAGTGAATTCCTACATCTGAAGCAATACTGTATAGAATAGCGTGATGATGTGTAAGGCATTCTGTAAGTCCATGGATGGTAGTTTTGGCAGAAGCAATACATGTAAAGGAGGCGAATATGGAGCCAGAGTAAGTATCTATTTTAATAAGAACAAAATGCTGCCCCTCTCATAATGAAAGTGATACAATGCAATCAACCTGCCACTCTGGGGAGTGGTGTTGTATCAGCAACTCAGTGTTGGTCTCTGTTGCTGGTAGATTGGGCACTCAACAGTGGCTGTAGGCAGGTTGGCCTTGGCGAATGAAAGTCCATGTTGCTAAACCCATACATAACCTCCATCTCTGCCACCATGATCACTTTGTTCATGAGCCCACTGAGGGTTGGTAGGTGTGCTGGGGAGAGGCTGACTGGCATCCACAGATTAAGTCATCTTAGCCATTTGATTATTACAACTTTCATCTACCGAGTCACCCTTTGGTGAACATTCATATGGGTGGCAAATATCTTTATGTTTTTGCCCATTAAGAGACATTTATCTCCATACCCCTCCTGAAGATTTCCTTGTCACTAATTTTCCAGTTAGGTTCCTTCCAATTTCCCGACCATCCAACCAAACAATAGGCAACACCTCATGAATTAGTATAAAGTCACACACCCGACCAGTTCTCCTTCCAAGCAAAGTGAACAACCAGATGCACTGTTCAAACTTCTACCCACTGCGGGTATTTTGCTTTATCACTGTCCTTCAGGGATGTTCCAGAAAGAGACTATAGTCCACTTTTTGGGTGGTGCTTGCATATCATGCATCTGTAAGCCAGGCCTGAGTCTTCCTTTCCTCTATCCATTGATCGTAGGGAAACCCCCATCTCTCCTAGATGTAGGCAGGCAGAGAGAAGGCAGTGTAGCATATTTTGGTACCAGAAGTGGGATGCTACTGTAAAACATTTCTCAAATATGTGGAAGTGGCTTTGGAACTGGGTAATGGATACAGGTTGTTGTGGTAAGCTCTTAGACAGAAATGAAGAATGGGTTATTTGAAGCTGGAGGAAAGGTGATCTTTATTATAAAATGGCAAAGAGCTGACTGAATTATGTGCTAGTATTTTGTGGAAGATAAACCCTACAAGCCATAACATTGCATATTTAACTGAAGAGATTTCTAAGCAGAGTTGAGAGTGTAGCTTGGGTCGTCCTGACTGTTAATAGTAAAATGGAAGAGGAAAATGATAAATTGAAGAAGGAATATTTAAGCAAAAAAAGGAAGGAAAGAAAGAAAGAAAGATAGAGAAATAAATAAATAAATAAATAAATAAATGAAAATTGAAAAATTCTCAGCCAGCTCATATTATAACAATAAGAAAGCTTGTTTAGAAGGGAACACTAAGGGTGTGTCTGGACTATCACTCAATAAAGAGATTATGGCACTATATAAGCAAAAACACTGCCAGTTTGAACTGAAGAGAATGGAAACTAGATGTCATGAATGAAAGGGAAGAATGGGCCTGATGATGATTCAGAGATCATTAGGGCTGCCACTCCCTTGACAGGCTCATGAGGCTAGGCTGATTTCCCATCAGTTTCAACAGGCCAAGCAGACACCTCAGAAAACTGCATGGCTGGGGCTACCCTACTAAAACCCAGGGCTGTGGTTACCACAGAGATTTGGAGCTGATCATATGAGTGATTCTGCCATCCCAGGGGACCTGGAGGACAAAGCATCAAACCAAACAGGAGAAATCTCAAACCCTAAGATCTAATGGAATTTTCTGTGTCTTGGCAAGCAACTTTTATCCTTCGTCCCATTCATCCTTCTAATTTTTTCCTTTTGGAATGAAAATGTCTATTTTATGGTTGTGCCACCATTGCATTTGGAAGTACATAACTTGTCTGGTTTTACAGGTTCACAGGTGGAGAAAAAATTTACCTCAGGATAATTTATACCTTGAGTATCACCCATATCTGATTTAGATAATAGTAAGATGAGATTTTAGGCATTAGAATTGATGCTGGAATGAGACAACACTGTTCAAACTGTTGTGATAAAATTAATGGCTTTTATATGCAAGAAGGACATAAATTTGAGGAGACAAGAAGCAGAATACCATGGGCTGAACTGCATACTTCCAAAATTTATATGTTGAAACCTTCATCCCCAATGTGGTTGTATTTGCAGATAGGGTCCATAAGAAGGTAATTAAGGTTACATAGTCATAAAGAAAGGGCTCTGATTCAATAGGATTAGTGTACTTTGAAGAAGAGATGCCAGTGTGCACTCTTTCACTCTTTCACACTCTCTCCCCGCACAAAGAAGAGGAGATGTCATGCGAACACACTGTGAGGGGGTGGCTGCCTATACATCAAGGAAACAGACCTGAGAATGAAATCTACCTTACTGGCACTTGATCTTGGATTTCTAAGCATCCAGAACTATGAGAAATAAATTTACAGTTGTTTAAATCACCCAGTCTATGATATTAGATTGGTGCAAAAGTAATTGCAGGTTTTGTCATTACTTTTAATGGTAAAAACCGCAATTACTTTTGCACCAACCTAATATTTCAGTATGGCAGCCTGAGCAGACCAATACACTAGGAAACTCACATTTCTAAAGAACTATAAAGCCCTTTTTTCATATTTATGTTTCTTTTCAGTAAGTATATCCTGAGTGCTATTGACCAAGCCGATTAAATACAAAGTTCTCAGAATCCTAATTAATACCCACAACTCTGTATGTATAATAATATTGAAAACTATACCAAGATGTATAGATAACTCAGTGGATCATGAATTTAAAATATTTCAATCCCTTCTTACCTTCATCTTCCAGGGCCTTGACACATGTTTTGTTTTTCCTCATTTTTTCTTTGCCTCCCTAACTCCTACCCATCATTTAGCTCCCTGCTTAAACATCACTTCCCCCAAGAAATCTCTTGTAACCCTCACACTAGGTTAGGTTTCTCATTATATGTTATATGCTTCCAGTGAATCCTTAACTTTTCCTCCGTAACAATTTCAAACCTGCTGTATTAGTCTAGGTTTTCCAGAGACACAGAACCAATAGATGAATGGATGGATGGATAGATGGATGGATGGATGGATGGATGGATGGATGGAAAATTTAGATGACTGATAAATAGATAGATAGATAGATAGATAGATAGATAGATAGATAGATAGATAGATAATAGATAGACAGATGATAAATATTAAATAGATAGACTTATTTTAAGAAATTGTTTAATGTGATTATGGAGGCTGAGAAGTTGGAAGACGTGCAGTTAGCAGGTTGGAGACCCAAGAGATCCAATGTCATGCTTCCACTTTGAGTCCAAAGGCATGAGAAATGAGACAGATGATAGGGTAGTTGCTGCTCAAAGGCTAGCAGTCTCAAGACCCAGGAATAGTTGAGGTTTCAGTTAGAGTGCAAAGGCAGAAAAAATCTCATGTCCTGGTTGGAAGGCATTCATGCATAAGGAATTCACTCTTATTCACAGGAGAGTCGGCATTTTTGTTTTATTCAGGCTTTCAAATGATTAAATGAGGCCCACCAACATGGAGGACAACCTTTTTTACACAGGGATATGGTTAGGCTTTGTGTCCCCACCCAAATCTCATACTGAATTATAATCCCCACGTGTCAAGGGAGAGACAAGATGGAGGTAACTGAATCATGAGGGCAGTTTCTCCCATGCTGTTTTCCTGATAATGAGTGAGTTCTCATGAGATCTGATGGTTTTATAAGTGTTTGGTAGTTCCTCCTGCATTCATTCTGCTTCCTGCCGCCTTGTGAATAAGGTGCCTTGCTGTTCCTTAATTGTAACTTCTTTAATTCTAAGTTTCCTGAGGCCTCCCCAGCCATGCTGAACTGTGAGTAAATCAAACCTCTTTTCTATATAAATTATCCAGTCTCAGGCAGTTATTTGTAGCAGTTTGAAAACGGACTAATACACTCAGTCTACAGATTCAAATCTGAATCTCATCTAAAAGCATTCTCACAGACACACCCAGCATAATGTTTGACCAAATATTTGGGCACTCTGTGGTGGCCCAGTCAAGTTGACACATAAAATTAATAATCACATCCATTTACTGTTTGTTAATAATAATAACACAAGAACTGTGTCTGGTTTTCTTATCTATATATCCCTAGTGCTAAAAAATACTTATTAAATAATTTTTTTACAGGATAACTGACTAAACACCATTTCAAAAACACTCATTTAATCTTTATATGAATAAAATCATTTTAGGGCTATGATGAAAATAAGAACACATATATCTTTTGTCTGAATCTCCCTGTACTATTTACCGAGACTTCCTTCCTGGAAAATCTTGTCTACCTAGCAAAGCAAAGAATTTCTGGATTCATTTATATTTTTCAATGATGCCTCAGTAATTTCCATTATAAATTCAATTGAGAAGGAATGCCTTTTTCTTTATAATGTAATTCACATGTTGCATATTTAAGACCATATATATATATAAAAAGTTCTTTAATTGATTCCACATTACCCTCCAGATATATTCTTATTATTTTTCCTCTATTTCACAGGCAGCTTTTTCAAAAAGTTGTCAATGTATATAAAGTTATTGCCTTCATTTCTCAGCAGCTTCTATATACTCTAGGCTGACATCAACTTAACTTTTGCTTTACCTGTGACTCTCCCACGTCACTAAATCTAATGATTCATTTTAAAGCCTCATCAAACTTGATGTATCCACAGCATTGACACTATTGACCCTTTGATCCTTTTGGAAATACTCTTCCCCTTTACCTTCCATGACCCCAAATTTCCTTCCTTTCTCTCTGCCTTCCTCCTCTGAGTCTCATTTACTGGATAATCCTCTTTTTCCTGATTCCAGTTGTTGAAGATTCTCCCAGCTTTGTGCTAGGTCCTCTTCTTAAACTGCACATCCTCAGCTAGTGCTTGTTTGTTTGTTGTTTGAGTCAGAGTCTTGCTCTGTCACCCAGGCTGGAGTACAGTGGCAGAAATACAGCTCACTGCAACCTCAACCTACTGAACTCAAGCAATCCTCCCCCATCAGCCTCCCAAATAGCTGGGACTGCAAGCATGTGTCACTATACTCAGCTAATATTTTATTTTTTGTGGAGACAGGGTCTCTCTATGTTGCCCAGGGTGGTCTCAAACTTCTAGTCTCAAGCAATCCTCATGCCTCGGTCTCCCAAAGTGCTGAGATTACAGGTATATAATCAACACCTCGCCTCAGCTAGTTTTAATCACCACAGATACAGAGATGACTCACAAATTTGTGCTTCCACTCAAATTTTTCTTCTGTGTTCTGTACCATATACCTGCCTATGACACTGCATTTGATTGGCTCAAAGCCTACCTCATCCTCTGCCTCTTTTCCATCCTGGTCCTGATCAATCTCAATAATGTTAACAGCATATTTGTAGTTGTGCAAATGAGAATTTCTAATAATGTTTGTTAACACCTCCCTCTGATCACACATTCGTATTTGCAATCACACTTTTATGTGTCTCTTAATTTCCCCCACTTCTTTCTCTTTCACTCCCCACTTCTCTTCCATAAATTCAATTTCACATTACCTCTAACATGCAATAATGTTGCATGACTGTAATAATCTATTAGCTTTTTCTCCCTGAGCTTATTTCTAGTCACTGCAATCTAATATCCACACTACAACTGGAGTGACCTTTTCAAAGTGGAAAACGAATCATATATCCCCAATGCTTAAAAAAATTCAACAAATTTCCTTTGTATTTAGCCTAAAACACAAAAATCTTAATATGTCTATAAGATGCTGCATAGTCTTACCTCTCCCTATCTTTCCAGGTTCATCTTCAACTTATCCTTCTCTATCTTCATTACCCACTTTCTGCTCCACTGCATTCTCGCTACGTTGACTGTGTCTCATTTGCTTGAATGCTTCATACTTTTTTATATGACATGGACTTTACTATTCAGTATAGAAAGTCCCCACCCCAACACATTCAGAAATAGTTGGCCTCCAGTTAACAGATTGACACAAGCCTCAGAAAGGCCATCCCTGACTCACCGACTCTAAATGCTCTTAAAGTGTTCTGTACCTTTCATTGGATTAAATATAATTGTACTTGTTTCATCATTTTATCAATGTTTATTTCCTCTAGTAGACTGTAATGCCCATTAGAGTAACCGCGATATTTCTTTTATTAACAATTATTCCCCAGATCCTGGCTGGCATATTAATTAATAAATGCTAAGACCAATTGAACAAAAATGTATTGAATGTTGATTTAATGAGTGTGGAAATGCACATTCATATCACACAGAAGTGATATAATTTTTTAAATCACACAGAAGTGATATAAAAATATTTTGGAGATGGTCCCTGTCTTCAAAGAGCTTACCTTTCACTTTAAGAGATAAGCATAAATATAATTAAAAGTAAACACTACAGTAAATAATTAATATCAAATGCTATGGTATAAGAAGTCACAACATAATTTAAAAATAACTTACAAAGCAATACAACAAGTAAGATGCTTCTAACTGAAACAGTCTAATGATGACTTACAAATGAAAATAATCGGGAGCTGGACCTTGAGGAATAGAAGAAGCTGTAAAGTCAAAACTGAAAAGGCAGAAATTTCTGGGGAGAAGAATGGAATGAACAACACTCCAGAGGCAAGAGAGTCTCTGGGATCTAGATCAATGGGATGCCCTCACAACAACCCTTATAGGGCTCCAATGTACTGTGGAAATAAACAGAGACTAGTTCCAGAATTTGACAAAAGCCACACTTTGGAATGATGAGAATTTTAATGGCTTGGAATTCTGAAACAAAGCTTTACTATTGTATTTCTGCAAAATATTACAAGTACCATTACTGTGTAACTGGAATGTGAAAAGAAAAGGTGTGAAAATATAATGGCTAGTTTAACATTTTTTTGCAAAGTTGTAGTCTTATTGGACACTTTCCCAAATCTCAATGCGGCCTTTGGAATTATCAGCACATAAAACAGAGTATGTGTTTTTTTTCTTAGTAAGCATTGTGGTTCCATGCCTTCAAAATTCTACTTTCCATGTTCAAATGCACCCTTAGAATCTCCTTTTAAAGAAAAATAACCCAAAGATGGTTTGGCAGCAATCCTTGAAACTTGGTCCCTCATTCAGAAAGCTATGAGTTTTTTTGGTTTTTTGTTTTGTTTTGTTTTAGTTTTAGATTTTTGAGAATAGAACAGCAGTATTTGACAATTCCAAATGCAAACATAGTACTTTATCTGTGAAATCATCATTTTGCAACATAAGATTTAATAAATTTATAACCTCTTTTGCAGAATTTCCTGTCTAGAAATACCAATGTAAATATCAATGCTACATTGATCTATAGCATTTCTGGGTAGGTATATCAATAAAAAATATAAACTGTGTCACCAGGTTTCCAAATCACATTGCATCTAGGCTGGAAATGATGAAGTGTTCAAAAATAGACTAGTTTAATTTGATTTCTTGTCAAATTAATACATCACATAGTTTTAAGTCAACTATTTCCACAAGGATTGTTTCGAAAAAGATCAGTTTCTCCGCCTCCTGCAATCTACTGTCCCTGTTTCCTGCTTCCAAAATCATGCCTTAGTTCCTTAATTTCAGATTTAGGCATTAACTGTTGTCTTCCAGCTATGGAAGATGAGAATCTCACTCTTCCCTCTCCCTTCACCTAGATCCCAGCAAATTCATACACTGTTTCAATCCTCCATCCTCTTAATGTAGGCATATTATAACATTGCTTAGATTCACATTCAACGTTCATTTTAACCATGTAAAAATATTTACCCTGGAGTCATGTGATATATGATGTCATTTTCTTTTCTTCGTAACTTTCCATTTTTCCTGGTGTTAGTAATTATCTTGTTTATAGTTTTCTTAACTTGATCAGTATCACTAGTTTAAATCGAAGCACTCTGCCAATTACTTAATCCTTTTCAATACACTAAAACACATTATATCTAGTCATCTTTTTGCAATAATTATTCATACAGCTTTCTAGTGTGTACGTGTGTGTGTGTGTGTGTGTGTGTGTGCGCGTGTGTCTGTGTGTGTTGAGATGGAGTTTCACTCTTGTTGCCCAGGCTGGAGTACAATGGTGCAATCTCGGTTCACTGTAACCTCCACCTCCCTGGTTAAAGTGATTCTCCTGTCTCAGCCTCCTTGGTAGCTGGGATTGCAGGCGCCCAGCAGTACACCCGGGCAAATTTTTGGTATTTCACCATGTTGGCCAGGCTGGTCTCGAACTCCTGACCTCAGGTGATCCGCCTGCCTCAGCCTCTGAAGGTGCTGAATGTAGAGAACAGCTGTCACTATAGACTGTCTTCTCATAATCTTGGGGATTTCTCTTTACTTATCTCTTCAGTTAAATCCAATGTTCATTAGACCCCTTGTCTTTCTCTTTCTTTTTTATTCATTCATTTTGCTGGAATATATATTTTAGTAGCTTTTAAGAAGGCATATTTGTAAAGTAAATATTTTTATTAACTGCTTATTTTAATTTATTATATACATATATATATTTAACATAGACTTCTTGTTTAGAACTTATGCTTCCTCAAAATTTTGAAAGCATTTATCTAATAACTTCAAGATTCCAAACCTAAATGCCCATCAGTGATAGACTGGATGAAGAAAATGTGGTACATATATACCCTGGAATACAATGCAGCCCTGAAAAGGTAGTAGATCATATCCTTTGCAGGGACATGGATGGTGCTGGAGATCATTATCTTTAGCAAACTAATGCAGGAACAGAAAACCAAATACTGCATGTTCTCAAGAGTAAGTGGGAGCTGAATGATGAAAACACATGGACACATGGGAGGGAACAAAACATGCTGGGGCCTGTCAGAGGGTGGGCAGAGGGAGAGCATCAGGAAGAATAGCTAATGGATGCTGGCTTTAATAACTGGGTGATGGAATGATCTGTGCAGAAAACCACCATAGCACACATTTATCTACATAACAAACCTGCACATCCTGCACGTGTACCCCTAAACTTAAAAGTTGGAAATTTAAAAATTAAAAAAAAAAAAAACAACTTGAAGAGTCTGTTGATAGATTGATATTGTTCAAGAATCCAATGTCATTCTTATTTTTTAATCATTTTAGGAAATCTTGTTTGTTGGAAATCGTTACGTATTCTCTTTTTTTTTTCCACTGTTTTCAAGTTCCATGACGATTATTATAGCATGGATCTTATGTTACTCATTGTACTTGGCACACAGCAGAGTGTCTCAATCTTAATTCATGTCCTTCAGCTCTGGAATATAGTCTTTATTTCTTTGATGATTATCTCCCCCTTGCTTGCTTTATTTTCTCTTTCTGAACTGGTCCTTTATTTTTTTATCTATCCCTTTTGACATACATCTCATGTTCCTTTTGCTTTTATGAGGGGAGATTTCCATAGCTTATCTTATGATTTTTTTAAAATATTCCACTATCATGTTTTTAATTTCCACATGGTACATTTTGTTCTCTAAATGTTAAACTATAATAGCACCATGTCTTTATTTCATAAAGTCAATATCTTCTCATATATCTCTGTTTTTTAAAAAAATGTCTTTTCTTGTAGCTTCAATTTGCTCCACAGCATTTTTCTTCCTTTTGTATGATTTTTGTCTTTGACTTTAATGATAAAGGATTTCCTTCATTGCCTGGTGATTCCTGACAGTCTGCTCATAATGAAAAGTGGGCACTTAACAGCTGATTGGAAGCTCTAAATGCATGGTAGCAATTCTCCATTGTCAATTTCATTACGGGGTGGTCTGGATGGGCAATTAGGATAGAGAACCCTTATGTCATTATCTTTAGGTCTTTTTCTTTCAGGATAGTCAAATTCTATGGAGAAGATTCTTCCAAACTTCTAATTGGAGGATAGGAGACTGGTTACCTGTGTTCTTGGAGACAAGTGGTAAAAATACTTGAGAAAACCTTAACTTTCCATATGTAATCTTCCATTTAATATCTGTACTTTCAGTACAGGATTTTTACTCTCAACTAAACCTCTTGCCCACAGTCGGTTCCTTATTCCCTCTTCAGAGAAGAAATTTCCAGTCTTCTCCCAGGTTGAGGAGGAACAGTTGTCTAACTACACACAATAATAGGATTGATAAGAGTGACTACTTCATATACGACTTTCAACTTATAAGTCTTTTTTAGCACCAACCTTAAACACTATTTCAGAAATACCTGTAGTATCCTATTGTAGTACCGTTTATGGGTTCTGTGGTATATGTAGTTTTGCTTGTTAGAATTTGTCATGGTTGTTTTATGATGCAACTTTCTGGAATATGTTAAGTCAATTATCATTCACCTGTTCGCTTCTAGCTTCTAAATTTTGGGAGTTGTCTATTTATTCCTCTTTTTACTTTTAAACACTCACTTTACTATAATATTAGTAGGATTTCAGGAGAGAAAATATAAATATGCGTATCCCATCTTCCATTCCTAGAACTCTTAATTAGCCTTTTACTCGTCGGTATTAATGAGACTATTACAAAAATTTTGATGCCATTGTAAAGATTATGAGGTGATACCTCTAGAGACACCAAACAATGGGTCTGTTATACTATTATATGCACTCAATAAATATTTGCTGTTCCCTCCCTTTTGAAGCAGCAACTACAATTCTCTCTCACACTTTCTTCCTGGCTGTCCCTTTACTGATAAAGATACCGAGGATCAGAGAAGTGCAATTCAGTTATCCAAGAGCATATAATCCATTCATGTCAAAGAGACTTTAATCTTTTCCCTTCTTGCCTTTTTGTACACGTCATTTACTTTCAGTCTGTACACTTATATGTAAGGATGTTAGTTTTCGTTTTGCAAAATACAGCATTTTCTCTAACAAGTGAGTAAACTGTGGTTGCAAATGGTATTATGCAAATGGCCAAAGATGCTTCATTTAAAAGAAAATATCATTGATCATCCATGATGACAACTAGCTAATTAAACAGACCACAATATCCATAGCTGACCATGGATTGGCAGCAGCTGTCTTAAATGACACACAGAATTTGCACACTTCTCCAAACTGAGTAGGAATATAGCTATTTCTAAGGGGATCACCTCTTGCAACATAAGGTGCTCCATTTTTCTCCCATGCTGTAGTCAGCATGCTGGTGCCAGACAGACTGAATAAGCTCCACAAACTAAATTCTTGGGTCTCACCCTCATACATAATGGTTCCATAGTTCCTGCTGGAGTACAGCAACCTAGAACTTCATTTTAAAAGTTCTCAGGTGATTCAAGGTGCAGCCAGGTTTAGAAGCCATTCTAGTAGACTACACGCCATCTAGATAGAGCAGAAACATACGGGTGTTTTTTCAATGGGTCAGTGAAACATCCCAGGAGAAGTCTTTGGAAGTTTCTACTTTAGATTTCTATTTCAGCTTTCTATTTCAGTGGTTCCAAAAGATCGTTTGAGTGGATTTTCTCCTTGATTTTACAACTCTGAGCACGATCTCTCACCCTGGATGACTGAGCAGAAGAAGGAGCTGAAGCAGTAAGGCAGGCACTCAGGGCCTCCGAGCATTACCATATTCCAGAGCAGCTTTTCCAGCAAAGACAAATGCCATGTGCTCTCAACACTATGATGAATGAGACAGCAGCTTCACTGTTGCCACCTAGAAATTAAATAGAGAGGGCTAACTGCTGGAGATGCTCTTTAAGTTGAACATATTGGTGTTCCAGGAAAAATGCCGTCATCTAGAGATTGCACCTCATTAAATTTGTATATCATTTTATTGTTTTAGAAACTATATTTAATAAGGTGCTCATGAGGGATCAAAGCAACCGATTACTTCTGCCCTTGTAAAAGAAAGAAATTTTACCTGAACAAGGGTGTATAGGGAAGTCTAGGTCATTATACTCATACTTCTTTTCTTACGAACTTAAGTTTGCTATAAATTATTGTGAATTTAGCATAAGGTCCATATGGTGTATTTACAGATGTTAAGCTGGAAATGAACGCTTCAAAGAGAATCACAGAATTTTATTGCCAAAAAGAACTACAGATTACACTGTCTACTTCAAAATCCTCACTTTATTTGCAAATAAACTGAAGCTTAGAAAGCCGAAAAGGTTTATCTGTGGTCATATATCTAGTAGGTGACGTCGGAACCAGATCTTTTAACACCTGGAGGAATTTTACTCTCAGTGTGTCACTTTTCCCAAACTGTGTTCTGAAAACCACAGGTGTCTCAAAAAACATTACTAAGTGTTTGATGGGAGGAAAGAGGACTGGGGAGGACATATAATGGTTTGAGTATATATATTGAATTTCCACAAGGGATAAGTGTGGACAGTCTTTTCTAAGTATTTCACTAAGTACAATCATTGTCACTTTCACAGGGACTCATAGGACACTTTGGGAAATCACCTCTATCCTTTGTGGCTAAATTCTGTTTTTCTGTGTAGTCAGCCTCATGGAGAATATAGTGCTAAATCATGTTAATTCAATGTAGATTTCTTTCTTGTTACTTTTTGGACACCAATATCTAACAGTTTACTTGTGAATAGACCAGATATTATACTAGGGTTCAAAAGATATTATAAAATTCTGCCCTAAAGAGTTATAGTGAGATTGAAGTTCTTTGGAGGAATATTTTTGTAGTTTCAATTTCTATGCTGTTTTCTGCTGCAAATCTGCAGGGGCTGCTACATTTGTGTATGAGATCAGGAACGATGCAGTTACATGACTGAACCATTTTGGAAATTCTTGACCTTGATCTATACAGAATATTTCTACCCTTGCTTTAACTGTGCTATTATTGCTCCCATTTCTCCTGTTTCTATTTTTCCTTTAATGTGCCTTGAGCTTCTCAGATGAAAGGATTATCAGAAGTACAAAGTCCTGTATTATTACTACAAGCATAAGACCGTCTCTCTTCAGTTCATCAGTGAAACTTTTGTCCATTGACTAAGAGTGGTCTACATTTTTTTGAAGTATGCTACCAATATATATCTGAGAACTTATAAAAATTTTGAAGGACATGTATAGAATTGTGCTATGTCTTTTGAATGCTCAAATGCTGGTTTCTAGAATTATATGTTTAGTTTCTCTATAGACATTTTAAATGTAGCTTTTCCCCTTTTTTGTCCAGATGGATAGGAATGATTATGTAAATCAATCTTCTTCCCTAACAAATGGGAAATGTTTCTTATTTCCAAGCTATTGACAATTTCAGTCAGTGCTGCCATCAAATTAGAAGGCCATTAATAAAGACAGTCAGAGAGAAAAATCTGTATTTGCTTACTTTGCTCCTTCTCATACTTATTGTTAAGAATACACTGGTTAGAGCCCTTGGGCCAATAGCAATTTTCTGAGGAGTGTCTTCTGTGAAGGCCACATAACTCTAAAGAAAATCTAGACATTGGGATAACTGGGAACACACAGTAATCCTTTTATCAGCCTGCAAGCTCTCAAATAAAGAACTTGACCCCACCCCTTTTTATTCATATTCCAGTGCCACTAAAATTGCAATCTCTCAGGGCAGAAATTTTATAAGGAACTCATTCTTCCTTTTCCTTCATCACCATATCCTCAATCTCTGATCACTGCCATATTTCCTTCAATATTTCTCTCTTTTTTATGATTTTTTAAATTACACTTTAAGTTCTGGGATACATATGCAGAATATGCAGGTTTGTTACATAGGTATACACGTGCCATGGTTGCTTGCTGCATCCATCAACCCGTCATCTACATTAGGTATTTCTCCTAGTGCTATCCCTCCCTAGCCCCCCACCCACGGACAGGCCCTGATGCATGATGTTCCCCTCCCTGTGTCCATGTGTTCTCATTGTTCAACTCCCACTTATGAGTGAGAATATGCGGTGTTTGGTTTTCTGTTCCTCTATTAGTTTGCTGAGAATGATGGTTTCCAGCTTCATCCATGTCCATGCAAAGGACATGAACTCATCCTTTTTTATGTCTGCATGGTATTCCATGGTATGTATGTGCCACATTTTCATTGTCTAATCTGTCATTGATGGACATTTGGGTTGGTTCCCAGTCTTTGTTATTGTGAACAGTGCTGCAATAAACATATGTGGGCATATGTCTTTATAGTAGAATGATTTATAATCCTTTGGGTATATACTCAGTAATAGGATGGCTGCGTCAAATGGTATTTCTGGATCTAGATCCTTGAGGAATCACCACACTGTCTTCCACAATGGTTGAACTAATGTACACTCCCACCAACACTGTAAAAGCATTCCTATTTCTCCACAGCCTCTCCAGCACCTGTTGTTTCCTGACTTTTTAATGATCACCATTCTAACTGGCGTGAGATGTTATCTCATTGTGGTTTTGATTTGCATTTCTCTAATGACCAGTGATGATGAACTTTTTTTCATGTTTGTTGGCTGCATAAATGTCTTCTTTTGAGAAGTGTCTGTTCACATCCTCCACCCACTTTTTGATGGGTTGTTTGTTTTTTTCTTGTAAATCTGTTTAAGTTCCTTGTAGGTTCTGGATATTAGCCCTTTGTCAGATGGATAGATAGCAAAAATTTCTTCCATTTTGTAGGTTGCCTGTTCTCCCTTATACACTGTGTTCTCTCTTATACACTCTGTTCTCTCTTATACACATTTCCTCGGTATCTTTAGGCACTTACAGTGTTTACTGTCTTATACCTGGGTTATTGCATATCCTGCTGTCTGATCTTTTTAAAAAAATTTTCTGGTCTTCCAACTCAGGTTGTAAATTTCTTAAGGGCAGTCACAGTCTTATGCTTCTTTTGTGTACCCTATCACAGTCTGAGAACTTCACTGGAGCTCAAAAATACTTGCTTATTTTGATTCATTAAAGGCCAGCGATAGTGGAAAGGTCAAATGAAGCACTAGAGGAGATAGTCTTATCATTTGAATCCAATTACAGAAATTCTAGATTTTATATTTCACAGTGAGTTTAATAACACTGATCTCTGGCATGAGATGAACAAAAGTAGTACAATGACATGGAAGTGAGGGCCCTTAGAGTTAAGGTAGGTTAAGATTGTAGAAAAAGAATAAATAATTTACACTACTAGTGTTAATGGTGTTATAGTTTTCTCTGCAGCTCAAGGCTATTTTACCACCTTGAAAATGTATCTTCTCTTATATTCACATTTCATTAGAAGTGACCTTTCACGTAGAATAAAGAAGAATGGCAAGAGTTTTTAGTTAAAATATTGACCCTGATTCTTTTCCCTAGAGGGTCAGAGAGCAGATTCTCATGAACTCTCAAGAGCTCTCAAGAGCAGTAGAGTTTTGCAGTAGTCAGGGTGGTCAGGAAACAGAGAAGAATGTCTTGCCCCAGCACTTTTTGTCTGATGTAGTAAATGGGGTCGAGTGACCCCACTTCAGGTTAGGGCTGGAGAAGATAATAGAAGGAGACATGTGTAAGCACAAAGATAACACTTCAAATAAAATTTCACATCATGCTATAACATCACACTGCAACAAAAGCCAGAGGCAGGAAGCCCAGACCTTGTGCCCAGCTCTCTCAACAAAGCGATCTGTGAGCCCGTCATTTCTCCTGTTCGATCCTGGGCTTCTCACCTATGCAATAGATAGTGCTAATGACACCTGGGAGGAAAGTTGTGAGGTAGAATGAAATGCAGATTTTCACCATGTTATGAACTTTCTTTTGACAAATTAATAAACAGACTATTTTGTCATATATGGCAAAATAACCTGCAATAGAAACACTTAAAAAATGTATGGCCTAAAATGTGGCGAGAATGTTCCCAGATATGCCATGACCATGGAGGGACGTGGTGACCCAGAACTCCCAGTTCAGCAGGGGCTCATAGAGTAGGAACAACAGTTCTATGTCCCAGTAACAAAGAACAGCCTCCATTTTTATTTCCTTTATCTTCATCAGCCAGCAGTAACACTCCTGGCTCTGCCGTGTGGCAGGCCTCTATGATCTTAGTATTTATTAAAAAAGAACTTGTAGGACTAGACAAGCAAAATACAAAAAAAAAAAAAAAAAACTGAAGGATAGGAGGGTTAGGCTAAGAGACTAATATAGAAGCAAGTCTATTCATCTGTAAAGAAAATGTATATATATACACACACATATATACACATATATGTGTATATATATCATATTTTGATATATATATATATCACAGAATACTACTCAGCCATAAATAGGATTGAAATCATGTCTTTTACAACAACATGGATGGAATTTTAAGTTATTATTGTTAGTGAAATAATTCAGAAACAGAAAGTCAAATACCATGTGTTCTTACTTATAAGTGAGAGCTAAATAGTGGGTACACAGAGTGGAATCATATACACCGGAGACTACAAAGCATGGGAGGGTGAGAGTAGGGGAAAGCCTGAAAAATTATCTATTTGGTACAACGTTCATTTCTTGGGTGATGGGCACACTAAAAGGCCAGACTTCAACAGGATGCAATATATGCATGAAAGAAATCTGCACTCGTACCTCCTAAATATGTTTGTAAAAAATTTTAAAAAGAGTCTATTTATCCAAATCATAGCATGCCAGTAACTTTCAGAAACTAGAAATGCATACAACATTTATGATCACACATAATAAGCAGTATACAAACATTAAAGATATTGGATGATAGGGAACCTTAGCAGCTAGGAATTAATTCTTTTTTTTTCTTTTTTCAGACAAGGTCTTACTCTGTCACACAGGCTGGAGTGAAGTGGTGTGATCACAGTGCACTGCAACCTTGACCTCCTGGGTTCAAGTCTTCCTCCTGCTTCAGCCTCTTGGATAGCTTGGACTACAGGCACATGCCACCATGCCCATCTAATTTTGTAATTTTTTTTTGTAGAGATGGGGTCTTGCCATGTTCCACAAGCTGATCTCAAACTCCTGGGCTAGAGCTATCCTCCTGCTTTGGCCTTCCAAAATGCTGGGATTGTAGGTGTGAGTCACGGTATCTAGCCAAAACTTAAAATTTTTATTAGACAAAGGAAGAAAGGATTTTTATGCTTCCCCACCTCCTACCCAAAGACTGTAGGTGGAAGAAGAAGCCATTTATTTCAAGGCTCAAATTTCAAAGCTTTCTGCTTGTTTTTTTGCTGGTAAGTTTGGAGACTCAGGGCACATGCTTTTTTTTATTTTATTTTACATATTTTTTTTTTAAGAAAATAACTTGAAAATCCCTTTTGATTGTGAAAAATGAAATTAGCATGACCTGAAAGTTTATTATTATTCTGCATATAAGAGATGTTTTGAGTTTTCTTCTGGCATCTCCAGAAAGAAGAAGTTGAGAAGCAGAGTGATGGGAGAAACTGTAGAACAAACTCCAGAAAATGGAACCTATAACATGAGGGAATGGTATATAAATATGTTATTTTACATACTCAACATTCCATCTCTCTTTTATCTGTTACTCTCTCTCTCAAGGCACATGATCCTAAAGGAGTCCATTAGAAAGATTCTATCAGTCCCTACCTCTCCCTATTACACACTCAAACAGCCGCCGCCCCCCCCCCGCCACGCCTCTAACATACATCATAGTGGCAAGCAAGTGACCCAAACTGTAATTTGACACATGTATACCATTATGTTTTATTCCTGGCAACAAATTCATATTAAAATTCCTCCAGGTGTCTCCCTTCCCAAATATTTTTGTTAACGGTTGCATGTTTTTCTCAAACAAAATTTCAATCTAGATTGTCCATAATACCTATTCGTCCCACTGCAGTCAGCAAATAATGTCAAGATGATGTCTATTCACCAGTGAATATTCTGTTCTCTACAACTTTTTCTTCAACAGTTTTAGCATCTACTGATTGTTGTCGGTGTGTGCATTTTACAGGATCTCTCTCCAGTTTTCCTTTTTAATTTCACACTTCGCTCTTTTCTCAGTTCTGTCCCAAAAGTCTGGACATAATAGATATGTCTAATAATGCACACTAATTTTTTTTAAGAAGAAAAGCTCTATCAGACTTTATAAGAATCATCAGAAAGCTCCTTTTCTCACATATTTTTTAGCTTGACCTTATCTATTCAAGAAAATATCTTGACATTCTGTTAGAAAGCATCATATTTTCCTGAGATATCAAAAAATTGAATTTCAGCTTTATTTGTCAAATGAAGAAGCAGGATAACATGCCTAAATTTCCATTTAAAGATCTATTCAAGGACTCTATTTCTGCATGAAGCTCTCAGTGAAGTCTGTGGCAGTTCTGAACACAGAGGGGAATGTTGTAAGGGATTTGGGTCCAACATCTTTCAACACATACATGTCAATCAAAATCAAAACAAAAGAAAAATTCTTAATAACTTTAATATTTGGTTTCAAAAAATCTCAAATGAATACTGCTATGTCAAACTTATAATTATGAGACCATGAACTAAAAAAGCCCCAATTCATTAATTATTGTGCTGAAAGACTCATTAAATAAAATGATTTTAATAGAAATAATCTTCCTCCTTTCATGTAATTTCTTTCTTCAGAAGCAATGCTCTATTTTGTCATCTTTAGCACTGGTGAAAAAGGTGTAATTTTGATAAAGAACACAATTGCTCATATGCCACATTGCATGAAGTCTGTTAAAATTACCTCATGAATTACACATATATCCATCCAATGGGTTTTCCTGCCTCTATTCTTTACTAAACTCACGCTCTCTCTAACTGGATCTTTTGAAGATTTCATGCCGTTATGGGAAAACATCCAGTAGTTTTTCAGCACATATAGAAGACAAACTTTCTGGGATTTTAAAGTCGTTTTCATTTCACCTCTTCTCTCAAGCCTCACTTTTCCTCATTCCTGTAAAAAAAATCCTGATTCTCATCTGGATGGGACACTTTACCACATGCACAGGCAGGTGAACTTAGAAGCTAGTCAAGTTTAAACTTTATGTCTTTTTGCTTGCCCAGGTGTCTGAAAAAGCCTCTCCTAATTTTGTTTTCATAATTTTATTCTCCTTTATCCAAAGAGAACTCCACAAGGAATTCAAACTTCCCTTGACCATATGTCAAACACATTAATTCCATTCTCTTTTCTTAAAATAGTACCCTAGCTTTTTGAGTCCCTCCTCTTCCTCCTGATTTTCATTCTCAATATTTAAATCACTTCTTAAAAGCTCAAATCCACTCTGATGTCCTCCAAGAAACGTCTCACAGCCACTAAGACTTTTTGGCATTATGAAACGCCCTTATTCTTTTATATTTCTCCATTGTTTTCTTGTGTTTTAAGATAATGTTATATTGTCTTTCCTGTGCCCCCTAAGCCATCTGAACTACATTTGGAACATGGAGAGTATACATACACAAACACCTATATTCATCCATCAATATGTTTTGTGACAACTCTCCATTCTAGGAACTTTTGCGTATGCCATGTAGTTTTATATTTTGTTCTTTGTTGCATTTTTTTGTTCTCTAGATATTATATTTTAGCCCAGGTAATGGGATAAGAATTCCCAAAGTTGATACTTAATAACCCACATGGTATTTGATATGCCCTGGACATCCATTTATTTCCCAAATATTTACAAAGTGCCAACTATGTGCTAGGCACTCTGTTAGGCACAGTCCAATAGTGGCTACATATAATGAGCACGAAAGTCAGTGTATTAAGTACTATGAAGGGGGAATCACACATCTTTACTGAGGGAGCACTGGTGTATGTCTAGTGGTCAGATAGGGAGAGTGGATCAGAGAGATGAGAGAAAAGAAGAAAGAGCAATTGGAAGTCTGAGAAGTACTTACCTACTGGCTCCACTGAAGGAACTGGACCGTGAGCCAAGGATTGCAGATGGCCTTTAGAAGCCAGTAACAGCCCTCAGATAGTCAGAAAGAAAACAGGATCCCAGTCCTATTAGGAAAAACAAAACTGGATTCTGCTAACCACCTGCATGAACAAGGAGAGAATCCTCCCACAGGACCTCCAGAAAGGAACTCAGTCCAGTCTATACCTTGAATTAATATTAACAAATTAACATTAATATTTCACATGCAATTAAATAAATATGTATATATACATTATATATAATTATATTTAAGGTGTTTAAAATGTAATAGAAGTATAGAAAATATTGATAAATTTATAAAGAACATCATGTTATTAATATATAATCCTCAAATATATGTGACAAAAATTACTTTTAAAAAAGGAAGAAAATGCAAGAATAAAACTAGAGCCACTTTTAAGTTATCTACTTTTTGTACAACAATCCACTTTAATAGTGGACCAAATGGATCTTGTCTTTACCAGGATTACGTTGGGGATGATGGATTGTCATTTTGGATTTTGCACTTGAGATATAGTTCTATACTATATCCTTAATTCCTATTATTATTCTAAGCCTAAATCAAGCACAAGGCTCACCATGACTATGAGACTATTGTAACAAAGCTAAAGAGGGACAGTAATCCATCCATCTCCATGTTGCATCTTGAAATAACATTATAAAATCAGAAATGTTATAGGAACTATAGTAAAGTCAAAGTTGCAAATTATGGGAGAATGCCCTGTTGCAGAACTGCAGCTTTCAACAATAGATAAAATTACCAGGTGTTGGCTAGGTGTAGTGGCTCATGCTTGTAATCCCAGCATTGGGAGGCCGAGGCTGGTGGATCACGAAGTCAGGTGTTCAAGATC
The DNA here is from genome assembly GCF_008728515.1 of Papio anubis. Taxonomy (NCBI): domain Eukaryota; kingdom Metazoa; phylum Chordata; class Mammalia; order Primates; family Cercopithecidae; genus Papio; species Papio anubis. Next base: position 80,820,161 of record NC_044976.1, on the reverse strand, counting down.
AGCCTGGCCAACATGGTGAAACTGTCTCTACTAAAAATACAAAAATTAGCTGGGCATAGTGGTAGGTGCTTATAATCTCAGCTACTCAGGAGGCTGAGGCAGGAGAATTGTTTGAACCCGGGAGGCAGAGGTTGCAGTGAGCTGAGATAGCGCCATTGCACTCCAGCCTGGGTGACAGGGAGAGACTCCATCTCAAAAAAAAAAGAAAAAAAAAAATTACAAGGTGCTTTTATTATTTAATTAACAAAGGAAGTCTGAGACCCACTTTTTAGGATATGGCAAACTAGAAATAAAGTTTTTCCAATATTAACTGGCAGTCAATTTATGCTTTTCTGACTTTTAATTTTTTTTTAGTTAAGGTTATGTTGAAATGAATAGAGGGGGTTAACTTCTTGCTAATACTTCTGGTATTTAGTTCGAAATCTCTGCCTCATTCAAACTGGATTCCCCACAGATATGCTAATGTTGTTAGCTTTTTCTAGAGTAAAAGACCAACAAGCTCCAGAGCCAACTTCAGTTTAAATCCTACTTCTGAAAATTCTTAGCTGTGACAGTCTGATCGGTTATTCTCTGAATACCTCAGTTTCCTATTATGTAAACTAAAAATAATAACTGACCCCGTGGGATTTTATTGTGAGGATTAAAGTAGTTAATTTATATAAAAATGTCTAATAAGACTTTCATTTTGCCTATGATAGAAGAGCTTGTAGCATGTCAATGATTTCAATTAAAAAAAAAAAAAACTATTATAGAATCAAAAAAGTGGAGTGAAAAAATGGCAAGTTTTCTTAATAGGGGTCTGTGGACAGAATTTATGGAGTTTGTGAACTTGAATGGGAAAAAATAATTTTGCTGTTTCTTTTCATTGATATCAAACTAACATTTGTTATTTTCTTCAATTATAAATATAAACCCAAACTGCACTAATGTTAGTAGTATGTGTGATTGTAACAGTAAAACTACAGATGCTTTTACTTCATATTATGCTTATTGTGAGTATCTTAAAATATGATATATGCTTAATCCTGTGTAATGATTAATTTTATATATCAACTTGGTTGAGCCATAGGGCCCAGAAATTTGGTTAAACATTCTGAACGATTCTGTGAGGCTGTTTTTATTTTGTTTTGTTTTGTTTTTTGTCTTTTTGAGACGGAGTCTCGCTCTGTCACTAGGCTGGAGTGCAAAGGTGTGATCTCGGCTCACTGCAACTTCTGCCTCCTGGGTTCAAGAGATTCCCCTGCCTCAGCTTCCCAAGCAGCTGTGACTATAGCATGTGTCACCATGCCTAGCTAATTTTTGTATTTTAACTAGAGACAGGGTTTCACCATGTTGGCTGGGATGGTCTTGATCTCTTGACCTAGTGATCCAACCCCCTTGGCCTCCCAGAGGGTTGGTATTACAGGCGTGAGCCACCGCACCTTGCCGAGGCTGTTTTTTTTTTTTTTTTTAATGAAATTAACATTTAAATCAGAGGACTTTGAGTAAAACAGATTGGCCTTCATAATACGGGTAAGACTCATCCAATCAGTTGAAGGTCTTAGAAGAACAAAGAAAGAATTCTGTCAGCAGATGGGGTTTGGTTTTGAACTACAACATCAGATCTTCCTTGGTTCTCCAGCCCATTGGCCTATCCTGCAGACTTTGAAACTTTGTCATTTTGGATTTTGCACTTGAGAGGAGGAAAAGAATGAAACTAACAGTCCAAATCAGTTTTCTCCCTGATTTATCTACCAATTTGTGTGTGTATGTTAAGAACACAGCTTTTTGAAAGAATTATGGATACATAATAGTTGTATATATTTATGGGGTATGTGTGATACTTTGATACAAGCATACAATGTGTAATCATTGATTCAAGGTAATTGTGCTACTCGTCACCTTAAACATTTATTATTTCTTTGTGTTAGGAACACCTCAATCCTACTCCTCTAGTTATTTTGAAATATGCAATACATTATTGTTAAGTCTAGTCACTCTATTGTGCTACTGAACACTAGATCTTATTTCCTCCACCTAACTATATATTTGTAGCCATTAAGCATCTCTTCCTCATCCTCTATATCCACTACCTTTCCCAGCCTCTGATAATCAATGTTCTGATTCTCAATTTTTAAATTAACAGGAAAGAATATGAGAAAACAAAGATAAGTCAGTGCATAAGTGAGCAGAGCTTTTGACTCTCTTGCGACACTAGAAAAACAAAAGTTATCGTTCAGGACCATAAGAGGAAGGACTCCAGTAAATACCTCAGAGTGTCAGCTGGAAACAGTGGAGGACTGCGCTTTAGGAAAGGACTGAACTTTACAAAGAGTTCAACCCAATTCCCCACCAGCTCAGACTCTAATTGAATGATGGAGATCTGCCAGAAAACAGGTGAACAGTCTCTGAGATAGACCGTTAGATAGATAGATAGATAGATAGATAGATAGATAGATAGATAGATAGACAGACAGACAGATAGATGGATAGATGATAGATAGATCATTTTTCATACAAAATGTCTGATATTCAGTTAAAAATGAGCACACTCCCATAGGCAGGACCAAGAATTACAAAACAGGCAACAGAAAGGAACTCACAGGTAATACGGAAATAGAGATAATATATGTAAAATTTAGAAAAAGTATAATTAACATATTCAAGAAGACAGATGACCAGATGAAGCATTTTACCACATAAATTCTAGAACTGGAAAATACAGCATCTTAAAATAAGAACATAATAAACGGGTTTAACAGCACATTGGATATGGAGGAGGTCATTGAACTGGAAGATGTATTCGTATGAAATATCTAGACTGATGTATAGAGGAAATAAGATTGAAAATACAGCAACAAGTTCCTCAGATATATGAAAGCTGGTGAATTGGTCTAATGTATAATTAGGATATTAGGAAGGAGAAGACAATATGGGGCAGATGTAATACTTGAAAAGATAATGACTGAGTTTTATCCCAAATTGAAGAAAAACCTCAAGCCACAGAGAGTCTACGGACTCTAAGTAGGGTAAATACATGTAAAACCATGACCTAAGGATGTTACAGTAAAACAATTAAAAAGGAAAAACAATTAAAGAACAAGAAAAACTAGCCATTTTAAAAAGCAATTATGAAAAACAATTATGAAACTGACAGCTGACTTCCCAGCAGAAATAATGAAAGTAAAGAAACAATAGGAAAAAGACCTTTAAAGTCCTGACAGAAAATAAGTGCCAGTGTAAAATTCTATGCCTAATAAAAATATCCTTCAGAGGGTAAGAGAAAATGCATCTTCAGACAAAAAAGAAAAGTACGGGTGGATTTCTTTTAGCAGACCCACAGTAATTCCTCAAGCAGAAAAAAGATGACCCTAGACAGAAACACAGAAAGGAACAGCAGAAAAAGAACAAAAGGAATAGAAAGTATCTGATACAAACCAAAAATACATATACACTGCACAAAACAATAATAATGCTCTGTTGAGTTTAATAGTTTTTAGAATTAAAATGTATGACAATAATAACACAATAAGAGGAAATAGACAAATAGAGTTAAATTATTTGAAGGTTTTAGCATTGTGTGGGAAAAGCTATAAGTATGTTTATATTAGATTCTAATAAATTACAGAAGATGTAATCTCTAGGTTAACAATCTAGGGATAAAAAATTTTAAAGGATATATACCTGACTAATTTTCTTTAAATGCAAGATATGTGATAAAAAGGAATGTATAACAGAGGAGACAAACAGAAAACATAGACAAGAAGTAGTTATAAATTCAATTATATCAACAATATCGAATGGACTAAAATTGCAACAAAAAGACCTACTCAAACAAGACTAAAATCAAAGACAAAACAAACTTCTGCAGTCCTTACAAAGACACAACTCAGGAAATGTAAAAGTAAAAGAACAGAAGAGGATTCACCATGTAACCACTAGCAAATGTAATCTGGTGCCATTTTATTCATATCTGTCAAAGTTACACTTCAAAGCAAAAAGCATCATTAGCATTCAGGAGGGATATTTCATAATGATAAAAAAAATTATCTACCAGGAATACATAAATATGAAAACTTTGTACACACTTAATAACATACTCTACTAATTTTCCAAAATAAAAGGAGAAATATAAAAGTCCAGATAATAGTGGGACATTTTAGTAAACTTTACTTAAGCACTGATGATGTTAATGAGAGAAACTAAATAAAACTTAAAGAAATAGAAAAATGTATTATGTTGATGGATTGGAAGGCCAAATATTCAAATTAAAAAATCAATTTTTTTAAATGATTAATGCATGCATTGCAATTTCAATAAAGATCTTGACTTTTTTTTTGAAAATGTGTTTTAAAGAATGGGGAAGAAGTGTTAAGGAACCTTTTAAAAATTTTACATGGAAATGTAAGGGGCAAAAAAAATGAAAGACAAACATAAAAAAGCAAAACTGGAGACGTTTGAAGAAAAACGAACACACATACCAGATATCAAGATGCATTATTAAGCAATCGTAATTAAGAAACTGTAATAAGAATAGGCAAATGGACTGGTGGAGAAGGAGAAAATCCAGAAAGAGACTATGCATAAGACTGCCACTTACTTATTTTACAAATGTGATAGCACAGTGCAGTGGAGAATGAATCTTTGCAATAAATTGTACCGGCTTGATTAGATCTATGTATCAAAACAAATGTCAACCTACCCCTCCTACTATGCAAAAACCCAATTCCATATGGATCGTGAAATTAAAGATTAAAAATGAAAGGGAAAACAAGAATCCTTCTGGAAGAAAATATGAAGGATTTACTCTTGGTCTTGAGGTAGGCAAGGACATAAACGCAATAACCATAAATAGAGGAAGGAGGAAGGTGTTAAATTTGACTATATTTAAATCAAGAATTTATTCTTTAATTAAACAATACAATAAAAAAATGAAAAGCACGAACAAAGTAGAAATAGATATTTAAAATATATGTTTGACAAAGTATTCACATATATCCATCACCCCCGAAAATAATTATTTAAATCAATATGAAAAATGCTGATATCTTAGTAAATCGGTGAACAAAAGTCTTGATTGACACGAAAGAGAATATTGGTAGTCACAAAAAACATAAAAGGGCACTCTACAACAGTAGTCGTAAAGTGTATGCTAATTAATTTCACAACTAGATTTAAAAAAAAAATCCCACCAGAAAGGCCAGTATTAAAAAAGACATAATATCAAGTGTTGATACAGATGTGGAACAACTAAATTCTCATATATTGCAATTAGGAGTATAAATTATACAATCATTTTGGAAAACTGGTAGTATATCCTTACAATTCAACAATTTATCTCCTAGGTATAGATAAAACAAATATTTCACCAAAAATCATGTACAAGAATGGTCCTACATTAATAGTCATAATAGCAGAAATAGAAGTAATAAATAAACTTTATAGTAATGAGAATGCATAGACATACAACATAAATAGTCTCACAATAATAATGTTGAGTTAAGAAAGCCAGACACAAAAGAGTACATACAGTATGATTGGATTCACATAAAGTTCTAAAAGAAGTGGAATTAATATATGGTATTGGAAATCAGGGTAAAGACTACATTTGGGGATGAGGATAGTAATTGTGTGTTAGTGTTAGGAGAGGAACATGATAAAACAGGTTGTTAACATAGGTGGATTTATTTTGTGAAGATTCATCAAGCTGTACCATTGTTTCACCCATTTGTCTACATGCATGTTACATTTAAAGGTTCACACATATACACACAAATTCTAAATGTCTACACATAGTAGGTATTCAAGAAATATTAGCCATTATTGTTGGAGGGGAATATTTGGGGCACTAATTACCTACTCTCAAAGTTGTGAAAGTCAGGTATTATCATGACCTGAACCAGGGATGACTGCAAAAAGATATGAGACGTAACATGCACATTCCACATAGAAAAAGGCGGAAATGAGTAATGGACTACAAATAGAGAGCGTATCTGGGCAGAACATTCAAATACTGTTTCTCTCTTTTCAGGGGCCACAAATTCCCACCGGAAAAGATGTGGTGGAAAATTATCAATGTATTACTCCAAATAGGTCTTCTTTCTTTATATGCTAATGAGTGTTCTGACCTCTGCACTTTTAGTCTGTTGCCCTCTTCTAAAGAGGATTTTCTGCTCTTACCAGATGGTTCCCTGGGTTTTAGTAATGCAAAATCAGTATAAAGAGAGAGAGACAGAAGTTTGGAAATGGCAGATTAAGGAGACATGGGGGAAGTATATGGACAGTATACAGATGACGTATGCATCCTCTGTAAAGAGGAGATACAGCTTGAAAAGAAAGAGGTTTTCTTTTTTCCCTTAGGAAAATTAATATTAAAAAAAAAAAAGTCAAAGAGATAAAGAAAAAAAGTTATCATACTGAAAGGATCAGCCAATGGCTGGTTCCAGAAAAGTTCTCTGTGCCCAAAGTTGAATATCCAGTCATGCCTGAATTCATAAGACTAACAGACATAACTGCTGAGCACAAGTCATATGGTCATGAAAGTAACAAAAGAGAGAGACAGTTTTGTAGACCTCAGATTTGTCAACATAACATGTTTCTGATAGAAAGCTCAACTATAGACAATTGCGAAAGCAACTTTCCTGACAGGATTCTCATCAGCTGGGAAAACAATTTGAGCATAATTAATAGGTTCCTGCAGAATTAAACTTTCTAGGAGCTTTCTGCTTCAGTGTTGGGGAAAGGAAGCAGTGACAGGAGAAGAGGTCTCCTTGCCTGCCAGGTCACATATGGTGGTGGAGTGGTGTGCCTGGATTCACTCTGGTTCATTCTGGATCCACGTGAGGTTCCATAGGTGATGGCCTTACCACGGTTCCCTCTATCATTAAGTTCTAGGCTTCTAAGCATTTTATCAAGATGAGTTTCCCATCATTTGGCAAGCAGCTATCCAGGCTATGCCCCACCTTATTGTTCCACAACTTCCATGTCTCCTTGGAATCCATAATATCAGGTGTTCATACAGAAATGGAACAACATTCACAGTCACAGAAGCTGTAGAACAACAAGCTGGGGCAGGGATGACCTCAACCTTTTTCAAGACACACAACATTGTGATATCTGTAAGGACACTTGACTTTCCAACTATTGATATCCTTAGACCAGAATTAGACAGTTTTGATATTCAAAATTGCCACCAAATCTTAGAGAATGCATAACAAGTATAGCTTTTTTTCTACTTTATAATAAAAAATGGAACTGAAAAGGACAATGTGCTATCACATCTATGTTTCCAGAATGCTTTACCAGACACCAGACATGGCAATATATTCCACTCCAAAAGGGTGAGATTAAGGGCTTCACAACCCAAGAAATATAGTTGAGGAACAGAATGTTTGTCTCCACTAATTGCAGTCACACACTGTATTTAGAAATGATTCTCTTGGAAAACTTTCCTTCGTCGTAGGGGAAGATTAAGTAATCTTTTCTCTGCCAGGAAAAGAGAGACTCTAGCATTTTACCATCGACATTGAGCTCCTAAAAAAAGACAGAGAAAGAAAGGAAGAAAAAATAAATAAAATGTATCTCTGCTATTGGTTTTCTTTTTATATTAACCTATTGAGCAGAGGCTGTTGGGGTTAGGGGTATAGCATGCAAATGAGTTTGTAATGGGACTAGTTTTAAACTGATTTCCAGGCAAGCAGTTTGCCCCAACTCATGGTGACTTCTTGAACTTAAAACAGGAAGTACTTGGCCATTTTTTCTGTTTAGAGTACTGGTTATAATTCCAAGACAAGAAAAATACATTCAAAACTTTGTCTCAAAGAAATGAATAAACTCCTACCTTCCTGCTTCCAGAACAATGGTTCTCAGCCAGAGAAGTTTTACCCCTAGTATGTATATGGCAATCATTAGAGATATTTTTGGTTGTCACAATTTGGTGGTGCCACTGGCATCTAGGTAAGGACCTAAATAAAGGACAGTGCTGTTGCTGAGCATCTTACAATGCACAAGACAGCCTCCCATAGCAAATGTGACTATGTTAATTTGGAGGAACTCTGGACTAGACCGTATTTCTGTGTTCCTCTCTAAAATAAAATCTAGTTGACAAGAGACATTTCAAGGTAACCTGTAATCCTATTAATTCCAGGGCTATTGGTAAAGATGAGTAGTCCTAATACATAATTCTTATTTTCATTTTCATATAGTTCTATAAGGTGTGCATGTTTCTTATTCCAAAATGTCTATGTGGTTGATTCCTCTTACACACATTATCATTTTTTCTATCAGCAAGTGTAACATAGTATGTATGCCTATATTTCAGGTCAATAAAAATTATTCACTAAAATTCCACTGATCTCTTCAATGAGTTGGCTTCCCTGATTTCTACAGGTCACCAGAATTTAATAATAATCTCAGCAATCAGATGGAAGTGTAAGAGGATAAAAATCCATTAGCTGTATTTCTTTCACATTTGTCATGTGCCATCAAACCACTTAGTTTATGGTTTCACGAGAAACATAAGTAACTGCAAAACTATGTAACTACCAGGCCAGGTGGTAAAGCAACCTAGAGGTCAAATAAGCAAATTGACATAACATTTTAAAATGTGCTATTTTGTCAGGGTGAATGACAGTGCTGCTATGTGCATAAAATCACAGATTTATCTGAATGTTAAGTTACTTGTCAAGGAATCATTTTACAATTTCTTTTTTTTCTTGCCTTGTGTCATGTAAGATTCCTTGAAGCAACTAAAAAAACAGTCATAATCCATTTGATTTTCTGCCTTCCCACGAGAAAAACTTTTGACAGATGATAAATAGCAACTGCTGACAATCATCAATGCAAAGCTATCATGCTTTTACATTAAATACAAAAACAGAGTTGTAAAGTCACAAGGGATAAGACTTATGACACATAAGAGACAAATATATAATCCTCAGAACTAAATCACTATTGGGATCTAAGCAAGTGCAACAAAGCACAGCTGCTTTTAGAATCTCACAAAGTCAAACTAAAGCTAACTTTGATATCTGGAACCTAATGCATGTTCCAACCCAATGTGCCACGCTCTTATCTGGAAGCTCACGTTAAACTTGCAAACATCAGGGAATGTGCATGCACAAAGAAAACAGCCATTTTATCATACTGTCTCTTTTAATTAAGGCCAAAAAGGAGACTAGAAAACAAATAAAAATACCATAAAACCTAATTAATTAGAATAGAAGGGCAATTTTGAGTCAAAAGGGTTTGAGTATCAAATGTCTGTATCTCATTAAACCTGCATGAGAACTAAGTATGTATGAACCTTCAAAGAAACACAATAAATTGTTCAGATTGCTTGTCAATATGAGGAAGTCATCTACAAAGGTTACTTCCTTTATAGTCTAAGTCACTCTCTCTCTTCTGCTTTTGACAAGTAATCAGAGTGGTTCACAGATCATTCCTTCACTACGGCTAATTCGTGGCTGCTTAGTGACATTCACTTCAAGTTATCTAACTAATTTAGCAACTCAAAGTACCCTTGGGAACCAATTTCCACCTCAAATTATACATATTTTTGTACTTTAGATTAAATGACTGATTTTAATGGAGGAAATCTTATCTAATAGGGCTGAAGGATAGCAGTTACTTCAAATTTCATGCTATTCTGAATGATCCTGATATCAAATTAACAAGGTTTAAAACATACTGTTTATTTACCCAATTAGTAACACACTGGCCTTTTGGTTTTTATCTAAGCTTGTTTTTCTCTGTTTGGCCTAATTTCCTCATGGGAGAAAAAAGGTGAGGTAGACTGGGTGAGAGAGATCATTTCCTATTTTCCAATCTCTTTTCCTTTTTCCTCCTCCTACTTCACACACGCACACACACACAGACACACACACACACACACACACATGAGAGAGAGAGAGAGTGAGAGTTTGTAGCTCTACATGGGTTAGAATGCTAAGCAGAATCTCTATCCTTGAAAAATCTTTGAGTGGAACCACGTTTTTAAAAAGGGCTTCCAAGTTTTTTGTCATTTTCCTACATTCATTCTACATTTCTAATATTGCATTTTTATATTGCATTTTTATACAAGGGGTATTATATTAAGAACACACTTAAATGAAAGAGAACCTACATGAAATTTGACAGGAGTGATGATGATGATGATGATGATGATGATGATGATGATGATGATGAAAGTGAGAGATATTCCTTTATATGATTTTATTTTATTTATATATGATTGTATTTAATTCTGACAGCAAACTTATTAGGGAGATTATATTATCCCAAATTTACAGAAGTGAAGTAATTCATTTGAGGTCATACATTTAGGAGGTAGGAGAGCTAGAGCTTGAATTCTTTTTTGTCTAACTTTTGGTCATTGATTTCCCCCAATGACTCATATAAGTAGTAAGTTCAATCGCTTTTACTTCATTTTCTTATTTTTTCAAAACTTCTAAAGAGTGCAGAAATATAAATGCTTAAAGTATATAGGGTCATGTAACACATTAAATGAAGAATGACATTTTAATCAGTAGTTAGGTTTAAAATTATTTACTTTATTTTACCAAATAATGTCTATTATTATATTAGCGAACTTATTTTTAATGAAAATATATACGATAAAGTGATAGTTTTTCATGCAAACCAACCATGAAGATTCTTCTCTCAAACTCTGAAATCTGAGATAGTTAAAGCAATTGTTTAGAATTTAAGTAGGTCTAACTATGTAAGTGAGATAAAGACATCAATGAGCACAAACCTCCCCAGTTAGTTTAGGTAAAGGGAAATGACTGGGATTAATATTACTTTGAAGTAACTATAGGATCCTAAGAAACTTCAATGCACTGAAAGCCTAGGTAAAAAACATTTTCAAAATGAAATACATGTATTTGTATTCACATGTAAATAGAAAAACATACAATGACTTTCATATTAACTGCTAGCTTTTAAGCAAAATAAGACATATGGTTAGGATCAATGTCAACCAGAATTGATACTCAATATTGATTACTGTTATTTTCCCATTAAAGTTGAATAGTTGCTATAAGTAATAAGGTTGCATACATTTTACTCAAGAATACTCAGAAATAGAGCAGGAGAATGCATCCATCTTGGAATACATTCTAGGATCACACTTCACACAGTAGATGAAGTATCTTTTCTTTCTTGTCACAGATCAAGGAAGGAGACCCTCATATGAAAGACACCAGCATCGTCAAAATTCTTAGTCTTTTATCTTAATCTGACCTTGTTGGTTATACTTGAGAAGGGCTTCCATGGTGAAGACACACTTTTTTCAAAGTACTCTCTGTCATAACATCTCTTTGTCAGCCTGATCTTTATAAATCAAATGATATATAAGGCAGGCATACTATTGTAACTGGATTATCATCTTAGGGATAGAGGCACGAACAATTATAAACCACTTTAGCTGCCAGAGATATATAAAATGGTACTTAATTTCTTCTTTCGTAATTTCACTCTTAGGCAGCAACTCCCTAATTATTCTAATATCAGAAAATCATCCTTGTGTGGTTGGACCTTATCAAGTAAGTTTTCTTATCACCTCTTACTCCAGTTCAGAATTAGGATGCAAGCACTTTCCATTTGCATTTTATTGCTGTCTTGGGATGGAGAAGAAACTTCATTTCCCCATAGGTACATTAAGGGCTTTTGCCGTTTTAATGTTAGCTATCTACCAGAATGATATCTAAATTATAGGAGATGAGTCAAATTATGGTCATTTAAAATTTAGCCATAGAAAGTTTAAAAGACAATATTCTTATTCGGCCAAAACCATCATAAAAGACAACTGATATCCCAATACTAAAATATTTCACTAGGTTTTATATTCTTGCGACTTAGGAAAAGTGGACTTGAGACGATCAATGGCCCCTAAGTAGAGATCATAACACCTGTTACATTCTATCCTTTCTCTAAGACTATTCCCTGGTGGCTATGACAATAAGAAAATGGGACCAGTTAATTTGACTAGTTCTGAGTACTCATAAGGATAAGGTCAAAGGTTGAGTCCTAAACAGACTAGTTAACTTCAAACGAATAAGACATCTGTTCTTCCTGTTCTTCAGTCACATATTATGCCTTTAATAATCATGACCAGCTGTCTCAGAAACTTTTCAATCACAATAGGAATCAGTTCAGACTGTAGATAGTTCTTTGGTTCATGCAAACATATCACCATTGCAGATAAAAGAGCTCAAAAGTGAACACTGCACTTATGATCTCCTAGTGATTTTTAATGCATACAAAATCACTTATTTTTAGAAAATTAAAATGCGTTTTGTCTACCCAGTGTCTGCAAAAGCATCCATTGAATGAATGAAAGAAAATCAGTTACAATATTTGACACTGCAGGCAGCACAAACAATATTTTGATGTTTTGTATTTTCCAGCTGTCATAATGACAAAGCTTTCCTCTTTTGTCTTACTGCATTTGTTTTCAATGGCATTCAATAATTGGATTTAATTATCCTTTGAAAAACCCAGCGAAGTTTATTTATTCCTTTTAACAAGAAACAAGGCAGATCATTCACCCTGTGACACTCAGACAAGAAAAGAATCAAAGAGTTAAATGACTCACCCAGAGAGACAGTCTGTCAGCAAAAACAAGAAAGAGACTGGGACCCGGGTCTCTCAAACCCCAAGTATTTATTGTAACTCAAACCAATTCTGAACAATTCACTATTTAAGCACAGTTCAAATTTGGGATCTTAAACTATTTCTGAAGTTTCCTTATTTGAGAGAGTTTCTGATGACCTTGCCACTAATCATGGTTAGAAGAAAAAGACATTATTTAAAACCTAGTATTAAACTCATCTAGTCCTTCATTGTATCCCATAGTATTATCTGTGATTGTCTTTTCAGAAATAATGAGCAAATGATACCAAACAAGTCACCAAGTGTTCACAATTTTGTATTGCTTTCTTACTAGACAATCCAAAGATAAGTAAGCCAACATTGAGTTCAAATCCTATTTTCTTTATCTAAGTAGACCAAAAATACAGGCATTAGCTCGTTAATATTCAAATTAATTAAAAAGTGCTAGAGAAAGAGAGGAATAAAGCAAAGTATAAGTGTTACAGCTGTGTGCTGGGGAAAATTTTAGGAACATGTGTTGACTCATTAAAATGGTTACAGATATCTGCAAGAAACAAGAGGAAAATTAATCTAGATTACAGAGGCTACCCAATAAATCAATTAACAATTAAAAAACATGCAACGTATAATTTTTAATTAACACACTCAGAATCTCAAGTGTACCTGAGGGTTAGGAAAATTGTATTTGATCTCTGAATCTCTTCAAATATAACATCAATCCCCTTGATCATTTTTTTCAGTGCGCTAGGATTCTTCTTAACTGTTATAAATATATTTTTAAGCACCGGCAATTTATTAGAATATTTTACAGTTTTGGTCCATAGATAATTCAACTTAGATTTGGGTGGTTTATTAAATGCAGCCATCTTCGAATAAATGTTGCTGAGTGTTTACGTGGCCTTCACTCCGCTAGGTAATTCTAATGGCTGTTAGCACTACCTGCTTTTTATGGCTTTCTGGGCAAGAAGACAAAGAAGGGCATTTGAATCTGAAATGGCAAGGTAGTTAAAAAAAAAAAAAAAAAGAAAAACATTTTCTTCACGCTCATTAAATATCAATTTTTGACATAAATGTTTCAGTCAGGTTGTGAAAGAGGTCAGAGGGTATATGGATAAAGGGAAAATATAGTGTAAACTCAATGTTTAGTTACTTTTTAGAGTAATAGGACTCTGAATTTCCTCCTAAATACCAGATCTCTGAAGAGGGCAACTGAAATGTCAGCCTCCACAAAAAGAACAATTATTACAATAGAAATTACTAGAAATGCACAATTCAGGATGAAACTATAAACCTTTTAATATATTTTCAGGTATTTATTAATTTATGAAACAAATATTTATTTAGTATTGAGGTATCAAAGACTCGACTAGGGAGGCAACAAAGGACTGACCCTCCCTGTTTTCATGTATGCACCGTCAGTCTGTAAATTGCCTTTCATGGAAGCTTTCAGATTTGCACTTGAGGATACTTTTTTTTAATAGATGGGGTCTTGCTATGTAGCCCAGGTTGGTCTCAAACTACTGGCCTCAAGCAATCTTCCTGCCTCAGCCTCCTGAACCAGTGGGATTACAGGCATGATCCACTGTGCCTAGCCTGAGGCTCCTTTTAACCTAACATTGTAAGACATGGGGGCCATGACATAATATTTTCCCTGGGTTCCACACGTCCTATATGGACAACCTTGAAATAAGGGCTGGCACAGCTCTCCAATTTATTTTAGAGCAGATTATAAACTTAGTGAGGGCAAGTACCATTCTTTCTCTTTTATCTTCGTGTTCCAGAGACTGGATTTTAGTAGGTGCTAATTAAATATGTGTGAAAGAAGTAGATAAATAAACTCTTAAAACTAATGAAGTGAGAGGGACCCACTAATACCGAAATAAAATAGTTTATCCAATTTTATTTAGTACATGTTATCCTGCTTGTTCCCTCCTAATCTTGTCTTTCTCTTTTCCCAAAGCACTTGTCCATGGATGCTTAGAACTCTTCTCATGGTTTGACTTTTGCAATCACTGTTTATAAGTCTGTTTCCCTGATTAGACTATGATTCCTTGAGGGCAAAGAATGCAGTCTCCTTCCTATATTTAGACAGCTGGTACCTAGGAAAATGCTTCTTACAGGGTTGTGCTCAATGAACATCGGAAGGAATTGTTCAGGTTGGCGTGTATGTGTAAATTACAGTCAACTGAATTGAGGCTCACACTTACAAGAAACAAAGGAATGCCCAGAAACAGTGCTAGGTAGTTTCCATATATTATTTCATTAAATGTCGAAATAGTTCTCCTGAAGTAGGTCTCCTGAACTGGTTTCATCTTTAAAGGCTGAGATTCAGGGAGGTAAAGCAATTTGACTCAAGTTGTGAGCGTTATTTTAGGGGTGGCAGAATGAGAATTCAAATATAAATCTTTCCGGTTCCAATATCAATGTTCTTTCTATGTTGTATTTCCTCTGTTTGCCTTTCAAATGTTTAGGACAAAGCTAAACTAAACCTATAGTTCTTTTAAATATATTGTATATCCCATAACCTAGTTACTCAGTTTGCCGTTATCGACATTATCGTTCTAGATTCCTTTATAAAGTTTTATCAACGGGAAGATTAAATTTTTAAATTAATCAACTTTTACTACCTTTAGTAATGGTACTCCAACAACCTCCTTTGGGAAGCTTTTCCATTTGATTGACAATGAGGCGGTGTTTCCTAAGTTGCATTTTTCCCCTTTCATTTTCAGGCTGTCATCAATCCAACCTTTCCTTGCTGTTCCTAATAAACCTCTTGCAGTTCTCTTCTTAGTCATCTTTTTTGAAGCCACATTTGATAGAGCTGGATAATCATTCTTCATGTATAATACTCTGACCACTCACATATTAAGTCTGTTTTGTTGCCCTCCATTCTACCTCTTCAATTTTAGTGATGTCCTTCCAAAGAATAATGTGGTCACCTGAAGTGTATATAGCACGCTAACCAAACAGGGCTTCACCTTCATTATGGTGGCCAAAATAACTTTGATTGATTTGAATCTTTGCTCTGACTCGCCATCTCCTCTTTCTTTATAAAATATTTCTAAACATGAACTTTGTTACTCTCTTTTTGCCAAATTATTTTATATTGAGAATTACAATGCATTAGTGTACTTGCACAATCATTTCTCCTGTCATTTTCTTAAGCCAGCATCTATGTTGTACCTTGCTTCTGATTCTAACTTTTAGGATTTTTTTATCCCTCTACTCGCTTGCATTATTGTAGGATCATAATAGACCTTTAGAATCCAATAAACCAACTACATAAAACATTACAATTGTGTTTGTCCTGTTCCTCCATATTTTCTAATCTTCAGGTAAAATCTGTGTTATAAGCAGATTTAGATGTTCTGGAAAAATCCTTTACTTAAGGTCATTTCTACACTACTAAAAAGATAAGACTCTCACACAGGTGCTTGAGTACTCAATTAATTTTAATATACACTATGTACTGCTTTTAAAATTTAACTTTTGTCCCCTATCGCATCTCTGTTTTCAAACTTATTACAAGTTCAGTTATTTATTCTTGTATATGTCTCACTATACCTGCACTTTCTAATACAGTATCTACTAGCCAAATGTAGCTATTAATTAAAATTGATTAAAATTAAATTAAAAAGTAAATTCCTCATTTGTACTAGTCACCTTTTGATATAGTTAGGCTTTGTGACCCCACCCAAATCTCATCTTAAGTTGTCATCCTCACAATCCCCAGAATCCCCATATGTCAAGGGAGAGACCAGGTGGAGGTCACTTAATTATGGGGGTGCTTTCCCCCATGCTGTTCTTATGATAGTGACTGAGTTCTTACGAGATCTGATGGTTTTATAAGGGGTTCTTCCCCCTTTGCTCGGCACTTCTCCTTCCTCCCGCCTTGTGGTGAAGGTACCTTGCTTCCCTTTTCCTTCTGCCATGATTATAAGTTTCCTGAGGCCTCCCCAGTTAGCTAAACTGTGAGTCAATTCAACCTGTTTCCTTTGTAAATTATCCAGCCTCGGGTAGTATCTTTATAGCAGTGTGAGAATGGACTAATACACCTTTAGCAGTGTGAGAAAGGACTAATATACCTTTCAAACATTCTGTAGTCACATCTGTTACTGTCTATTGTATTGGACAGTGCAGATTACATAGCATTTCCCCCACTGCAGGAAGTTCTACTGGATAGCACTGCCCTAAAGAGTATTTGGACCCCAGCAAAGGCTGTCTCTCTTTGAATGTTATCTTTTAGTCAGTAAACTGTTATTATATAGTAGTCCAAAAATATTTATTCAATTTGTTTTTTCTAGAATAGTTGTTATTTAAATTTAGCAGAGTTGGATTCTTTTAAATGATGATGTTCATCTCAGAGAGGTTAATTTCTTTTTTCAAAGCAAGCCCAACACAAGAATACTGGTTTCCTAAACACAAATCCACAGTGCTTTTTCTAGAAAGTCACACTGAATTCCTTATGAGCACATAACCTCATATTGACATTAAAAATTACAGAGGCACTGAGAAAAAAATGTGGTAGCAGATTTGAGAAATAGAATAAAATCACTAACATTGTTGAGAGGCCTCCATTGATGGTTAACCATGGAATAGCATATTTCTAAAATAATATTAGCATTTGTTAAACATATGGATAGATTCATTATTGTTACTGTTCACAGAGAGGTATATATTTACAGATAGATATGAGGATGAAACACATGCATTTCATTCAGCAAATATTTACTGTGTATCTACTATGTGCTAGGCACTAAATATACAGTTATTAGCAAAGCACATGTCTACGTGAGAACTAGAATTACCAGACCATGGGATCAGCAGACTTGTATAACTAGGAAATTGCAAAGCAGGATTGCAAATACTGTGATAGAAATCGATATGGAATACACAACGTGACACCCAAAAACATCCATGGAGAACATCAGAAAAAGCATATTGAAAATATCCTGCATTCATTCATTCCTTCAACAAACAATGAACTAACATGGAGTATGTACGTTAATACTACAAGAGATCACAAAGATGAACAAGCTAGGACCCTATCCCATTGGACGTTGAACCCAGCCTAAGAGACTGCCTCCGTGCACTTCAATAAAAGTGAAGATCTTTAATAGGTCTAGTCATTATGCTAAGATCCACTATGACCACCATTTTTTGTCACTGACCGAAGGGTAGTTGATAATGACAGGGCTTCAAATAATACCACCGACTAGTGGCTAATCTTTAGAACCAAAGTGTTGGGGACTTCTGATGCAATGCACACAGACACGACTATTGTTTTAAAAGTTCTTTATACCAATTCATATGTATACTTGCAGGGTCTAATGAGACCTGTAAAGCATGGAATTTGGAAGGTAAGTGATAAACAGTATGTGATTATTATATTGAATTATTATTCAGTGTAGCAATATATCATACTTTTTAAAAATGCAGCAGTAATCCATTGAAAGATTTTTATAGCAAGGTGATGAGGACAGTGTTGTAAGTTGACTCCGGTATTACTAAATCATGCATTACCAAATGTTTGATAATTGTCAATTACTTAAATCTTAGGCTTGGTTTTTCCACCAGCCTTCAAGGTGACTTCTTTTGGTTTCTGTTTTAATACCTATAAATCAAAGTAGAAGGCTCTGAAATTATACTTGCTGTCTACTTTTGAAAGGTCTTTTGATGATTGGTGGGTTAGTATCTGTAATTCCACTGCAATAATTGCATGTAAAAGAGGAAAAGAACTTCCGAATTTTCAGGCTTTCGTGAGAGTTTTTTTCCAGAACCTTTTGTGTGTGTGAGTGTGTATGCACACATGTGCCTACATGCACAAGCTCTTTTCCAAAATATGGGAATACACCCTTCGGCCTTCTGGTGACATGTTGTCCTTAATGACTTATGAAAAGTATTAACTAAAAATTGTACTATTTGTTACTTCTTTCAGAATTCTAGTGTGTAATGCATTTAAACTAATGCTCTGTCAAATTTAATAGTTGTAATTGCCTAATTATCTGCTCTCGTGTGATGGTAAAGCCTTTTAACATCACACTTTCCCCTGAGGAGAATGCATTGCAGCTTCTAGAATACTACCTTCCTCTTCTTTGGTACTCAGGCAAATAATTCATTTTGCTCTCAGCTAAACAAACTTCATCCCCTTCTTCAATCGCTCGTTTTTGTTTTGTTTTGCTTTCTGTTTTGTTTTTTTCTCCTTACCTCCCTTCTTCAGCTTCAGGTATATACAATGTGTTTCAGTGAATTCGTATTCACATTCATAAAATATTATTTATTGGTTTAGTCAATTAATTTTATAGTGTTTCTTTTCAGTAAATTCTATTCAACTTTACCTTCTTCATTATTACATGTCCCGAAGTATGTCTTTTATTTTTCTCAATAACTACAACTCTCCTTATTCAACTTCTAAGGATATGTATCACTTCACATGACTCAACTAATTAGCAAACAATCCCAAACAACATTTTCATTAAAATGAATTATTTTCTATGTAAGATTATTTTAATTTACTTGCTTTGATCTTTATACAGTTTCAGCTCAGTAGACTTAGTACCTAAATGTAACATGCAAAGTATGTTTCCATGACATTATTTTTTGCTTTTGACCTTAAAACTGAGCCACTGAACTTGATCTTTTGATGTCCAGTCCACTTGGGAATCTAGTGTGGTACCTGCCACAATAATTCAAAGATACGATTGATAGGGAGATGTCAGCATGCACAGAGAATGCAGAGAATCTCTTTTAATAAAAGATGCAGAAAACTACATAGACAAATAATCCATAAAGCCAGAAATAGCAAAGGATGTGCCCAGAGGGGGATAGAGTTTTCCCAATAGTCCAAAATCCTCTGGGAAGTAAGGGGCTCTAACAGGCCTGCCTGAGCTCCAAGCACAAGTCACTAGTTCAATACAACTCCAAAACATTCCTGAATGTTTTCTGCTAAATTGTATGAAGCAAAGGTTCACACAATTTAGCTGGGGGAACCACACTTAGACCTGAATTTCATACCTCTTTGAGGTCTTCTCCTCCCACTAACCCTCAATTTTATGTTTTTAGAGGGTCGATTCAACAAGGGAAATATCTTTTAAACGTCAGATGGATATCAACATTAACTCAAACCACTCAATCATAGGAAGGTATTCTATCACTTAAACAAACGTAAGTTTTTCACTTTCCTTTACTTACTAGATGGTTTGAACCCCTTCCTAGTTTGTGTGTATGTGATTAATAGGCATGACTTCTATCTATCACAAGTAAATATTCATCTTGAAAACTCCTGTCCCAAACATGGAATAACCTTTTCTACAAGGAGCCCTGGCTCCTTTCAGTGAAGGATGGTATTAGAGAAAAAAACCTGGGGCTAGGATGCACAATATCACAAACCATAATCTGTTGGAGATAAACAGAATGACACAAGAGAAGAGAATATTTAAATCATTGTGGCTACCGAATAAAAAATTAACTTTCTCCCCAAAGGTTGTGAATTTAGGCTAAGATTTTCAATTCAGCATATTTCTTCTACCTAGCTCTAAAACAGAGGTTATTGACTCGTGTTTCTTTCTATCCAACAATTGCCAAGCATTAGGCTCTATATTGTCACACTTAGCAGTGTCATCAAATTACAGTTTCTTCTTTTTAACTTTATGCTTAAGTACGAGGACCTGGCTATGAACTTCCCAATGATCTCCTTTTCAGTGTCACCTGTACATCAGCCCTCTGAACAGCGAAAGATCTTCCAAAGCCAAAGTAAGTCCCCCAAAATATACTTATAACACTAAAAGTCACAAGAGTCACAGATGTTCTGAGAGAAAAATACATGTTTACAACCTTCCTTTGGCTTTTTATTTCCATGAACCTCTGGATCATTATTAGTCTTTTATTGTGAGCAGTTTTAATTCTGAGCTCCAATTTCTTAAAGACTTGCAACATCTTTGTATTATATCAATCTCACTTTTTCAAAAAGCAGTTTGAAATGACAGAAAATATCAGCAAATTAGCATTATCAGCATAAAATTTAGAAAACATTACTCCAAAGATCAAGCAAACCATTTCAATATGGAGCATTTTTTTCCCACAATGCTGACTAGTTTCCACAGGAACCAATTCCTAAAAGTCACTAAAACATTTGGATTATAACACATTTCAGTTGATGTTCTATATTCATGTCTTTTCCGTGGTAACCAACATCTTTTCAAGTATTTCCCAGAAATTTTTGGACTTCCTCCAGAGATTTTATTTTCACTTAAAAGAATCAGAGTAAATTCAACTGTTGTGAAAATATCCAAAATGTGAATGAATTAAAATGGGTAGTCCGACATTTTTGCATTCTGTGGTCTTTGCTTGATCATCCTGCGGTAAAAGTGGATGATAGATCCTCTCTGGGACAGCATCTCCAATTTAGGCCTATACAATTCCTAAATATTAAGACATCAAGATGAACTCAGCACCAAAGAGCACCAAGAACACACAGCTGCATGCCACCTTGAGTATGAAACAACAGGTTTAGAGTCCACCAAGGACATCAGATACTGGAATTATTAAATAGGAATAAACAAAGGCAGGATGCGGTTTTAAAGACCAAGTAAAACACAAATTAATGAATACATTTTTAGGAAAGTCTTAGTTCTTTCAGGCTGCTATAACAAAATACTTTAGCCTAGGTGATTTATAAACAACAAAAATGTATTGCTCACTGTTCTGGAGGCTGGAAAATAAAAAATTAGGGCACTGGCAGATTGAGTGTCTAATGAGGGCTTGCTCCGCTTTAAAGATGATATCTTCTTGCTGCATCCTCACACAGTGGAAGGGGCAAACAAGTTCCCTTAGGCCTCTTTTATGAGGGCACAATCTCATTCATGATCTCTGCCACATCGCAAAGGCCCCACCTCAACACCGCCATACTGTAGACTTGGTTTAACATAGGAATCTGGGGTTGCGGGGAGACATAAACATTCAGACCATAGCACTGTAAAATATATAATCAAAATTATAAAGTAGAATCTTCCATAAGAAAACTAAAAAAACAGAAGACACTGGGAAAAGAAGATTACAAACTACATAACTAATCAAGAGTTCATCTATAGAACAAAATTTAGTAAAATATATGACTAGCCAGTAGACTATAGGAAAATAAAAAAAGATTAATATGTATGTAAAAAGCTTTTCAACTGCACAAAAAATAAGAGAAATGAAATTAAAATAATAATATCAACAGAAAGTGCTGGTGAGACTGAAAAAATATGACCTGTGTTTGCTGCTGTTGGGGTTGTAAACTGATGCAATCATTTTGAAAAACTACTTGGTGGTAGTTAAATTAAGCATGCATATATATTGAAACACTTTAATTTAACTTCTGTGTTTGCACCCAGAGTCACTAACACATAGGTACACAAACAGATGTGACCATGAATGAGCTTAATAAATGTTTTTTTGGAGAGAAGGGGAGGGGTGATATTTTGTGCTTCTGTGAGTGGATCCCTCTCTCTGTCTGTCTCTCTCTCTCTTCCATTCTCCCTCTTTTTACTCTTAAATTATTTGCTTTCCTTTCCTTTTATCATAAAAATCTAGGTCATTCTGTTTGATTAATTGTGTAATTTTCAGTTTTAGAGGACAGATGCTCCTGCACTTATGATGCTGTTACATCCCAATAAACCCATCATAAGTTTAAAATATCATAAGCCAAAAATGCATTTAAACATCTAACCTGAACATCATAGCTCAGCCTAGCCTAGATTATGTCATCAGAACATTTACATTAGCCTACAGTTAGGCAAAATTATCTAACACAAAGCCCATTTAATAATAAAGTGTTGACTATCTCATGTAATTTATCAATACTGTACTGAAAGTGCAAAACAGAATGGTTGTATAGGTACTAGAAGTATAGTTTCTACTGAGTGCATATTGCTTTCACACCATCATGAAGTTGGAAAATCATAATTTGGGCACCGTCTGTATTTGTTTTATTTGTCCCCTCCCTCAATAGATTATGAGTTTCTTGAAAACACAGATTGTACCACATCCATTTTTGTATATACACTGCCTAAGCATAGTGTCTGGCACCTAGTAGGGAATTAATGTACAAATACACAAAATTTCTTCTTGTAATATGAAATTGTGAATAATGTCACATACTCCTACATTTACCGATGTGCTTCAAAATATTAGAAAACATTAGGATGCTTAATTTGAGAAAGGTTTTATTTTCAATATATACTTATTTGGCTCTAAAGACAGTCAATGGTAACTAGAAGCTCCCGTTAACTTCAGACTCTAATTAAATAGTATAAACACCCTTGACTTCATATGAAGCATTAATGTTGAAGTTTTAAAATATAAAAACCGTAACTGTAAGCTATTATAAGAATCTTGGCCTCCTTCACTAACATTTTCCTATTTCAGAAATAGAAATTCACTGTAGCCAAGTGATCAAACTACATAAGAATACAGCTTTGTTTTTTCCACTGACAGCCAAGAGAATTCAACAGCAAAACTTTAGAATATAAGCTAAACTGAAATATCCTATATTTCAAATTTACTCCCAGTAAATAAAAGAAAAAATATTTTAAAATTTGATTTGTGTTCTGACAATATCTAGTTTCACATGAAAACAAATATGGAACAGTTCTGCACACTACACAGTTGAATTAAAATAGAACATGGCACAAAGCCTATAAAATAAACCATTGTCTTCATGTGAAAGGCAATATGTGAAACCTCCTCAGAGTCTGAATTAATAAGCACATTTAAAGTATACCATTTCTCTGCAGTGGTTTCAATTTTCAATTCCATGAAAAAATGATATAATATTTTATTATTAACACTTAGTAAATGTATACATTTATCTCCCTTAATAGAAAATAAGTTGTAAAACATTTCTTTAAATACAACTCATTATTTTCTTTCTAGAAATTTTCATTTGCATAACTACTTCATCCTTCATTTTCCCACTTTATAGGATAATGAAAACTAGCATAACCCATCAAATGGTTTGCTTAACCATTAGTCTAAAAGAGAGACAGGCAGTGGAATCTACTAATCACAAATTTGGAATATGGACTCCAACCAAACTGAATCCAAGACTTAGATCTGCCACTTACCGGTTGTGTGACTTTGAACTTCATTTTTGTCTCCTGTAACATGGAGAACATGATACCTACCTAGCTCTTAATCACGTAATAAGGATTACCTAAGAAAACCATGTAAAGTAATTGGCATAAAGCAAGTCACATAGGTAACTGTAGATAAATATGAGTACTGTGTTTCTTTATTCTTGCTGTTAGAAAAGGGAAAATTGAGGGCAGGGAGTGTCAACTGTTGAAATTTGTTTTCT
This sequence comes from Papio anubis, assembly GCF_008728515.1. Taxonomy (NCBI): domain Eukaryota; kingdom Metazoa; phylum Chordata; class Mammalia; order Primates; family Cercopithecidae; genus Papio; species Papio anubis. Next base: position 80,796,232 of record NC_044976.1, on the reverse strand, counting down.
CCTGGCCCTAATAAGAATTCCTTAACACATAGTCAGTGTTCATCAAAAGTTTCAGGAATAAATATTTTTAAACCGACACTCTCATAAATGTTATCCAGTAACATGCTTATTAAAAATATTATTCAGTATTAAATTATATTCTAAAATGGAAGAACCAATACAGTATCTGAAACATTACATTTGGATATTATACATGCTATCACACAATCATTTACTGTTTTGAAACCTGTGAGAAAGAACTTATCACAGTAGAAAGTGCAAGAGTCCTCAGAATCATACTTTAGTTGCTGAAAGATCTTTGTATAATTATTCAGTTTCTTTGAGCCCGTTTTCTCCCCTGTGTAAAAGTGAATAGTCCCCAGGTATGAGAATAAGTAAATAAGACAATATATGTAGAGTACCTAGTGCAGTACTCGGCACATAACATTTGCTCAATACATGTCAGTAAATCTACCCCATCACCACCACCTCCATACCAATCTAATAATTTAGAAGCCAATTGATATCTGTCTATAATAGGGAAACAAAACCTATGAATAAGTTAAACAAGGAAATGTCTTAATTGGGTCGATGAATCTTTATGGATATCATTACAAAATGAGTGGACATATGTCAATGACTCTCATATATATACACATATATATGCACACATACATACACAAACACACATATTTATATTTCCACCTCAAAGTGATTGATATCAATATATCCAACTATTTGCCAACTCTATTTTGGAAATTCACTGGCAAATCAATTACACCAAATACATGGCCAAAATCCTCAAAACCTCATGTTTCCCCTGTTTCCTGACTCAGTGAACAGCAGAAAACTCAATCCTGGTGGACAAACTAGTATTTTAAAATCATCGTCGACCCCTACATCCTAAGTTACCCCCTCTAATCCTACCACCTTATTTTTTCTATTTTATTTATGTATTCATGTATGAAACAGGTCTTTTTCTGGTCCCAAAGTGGAGTGCAGTGGTACAATCATAATTCATTGCAGCCTCGACCTCATGGGCTGAAGTGATCCTCCTACCTCAGCCTCCTAAGTAGCTGGGATAACAGGTGCAAGCCACCGTGCCCAGCTAATATTTTTTGGTAGAGACAGGGTCTCACTGTCTTGCCCAGGCTGATCTCAAATTCCTGGCTTCAAGCAATCCTTCCACCTTGGCCTTCCAAATTGCTGTGATTATAAGCATAAACCACCACATCTGGCCTTCCGTCATTTTATAACACAGTTGATTTTCCTTCTACATATATTTTACATCTGTCCACCTATCTTCATCTCCATCTTCACTTTTGTCCGAACTATCATGTCATACCTGGACAAGTGCAATGACCTCTTGAATATTGATATCTACTCTTATCTGTTACCAATTTATTATCTAAAACTGAAATGATCTTGTACAAGCAAAGAACACCTTGTGATAACTCTTGTTTAAAACAGTTTAGCTGCATTTATGGGCATGGTCAACAAGCTCCATGTGGTCTGCTTAGGCCCTGCCTAGCTCTCTAGCAATATATTCCACTACTTACTCACATCTCCCTTTTACTCTGCTCTCCCTTCACACTTAATTCTTCAAAAACATCCTTCAAAGACATACCTTCTTGTTTAGAGCACTTGGCACCTGCTATCCTCTTTACCTGGGAAACTCTCCTTACTTCTCCTACATCAACCTTCCACCTGATTAAATTCTATTCAGCCTTCTGAGTTTAGTTTAAACCTTTCCTCCTCAGAAAAGCCTGTTCTGCCAGACTATATCAGTTCTCTGCTCTGTTTTCTCAGTCTCTCTACTGTTCTTTCTTAGGATGTATCACAGATTGTATTTACATATTTGTGCATTGATTAATTTCTCCCTTCCACTTTGGACCATAAGCTCTTTAAGTCTGTTTGGCTCACTGCTTCCTTTTCATTAGGCTCTCCGCTGCTGGCGTATCACAGATGCTAAGTAGTTATGGAATAAATTAACGGATGAATAAATATAAACTAGGCTGAGGTCATCACTACTCTTCATGCATCTAGTTACCAATCCCTGTCCCCTTACCTCATAAAACATGAGTAATTTTTGTTCGTTTGATTTTTGTTTTTCAGAGAAGAGAAATGAGAGGAAAGCCTTGAAGAACTGAGACATATGGTGGACAATAGAAACATTTTGCTGAAGTGAGATCTATAGGCAGTTGTAATAATTATAGTTGTCAGGGAATATAGAAATTAAAGTAAGAAATCCATTTTTGCCTTTAATGCTAAGCTTTCTCTGCTTTTACTTTTCGCATGTGCCACTTTTTCTGGTACTAGTAATCTGGACTGAGAAACAGGATGGTGTTCAAAGCATAGAAAGATAGCCTAGATGTTACTCACTATCAGAGAGAGAGAAACAGGAATCTACTTCTTATTATCAAGAGGTCAAGGAAGGGTCCAAAAATGTAATACAGAGATGAGCTTTTCTTGTATAAAGGGGGTCAAGGAGTAGTCTATAAGGAACTGGAAAGCCGGTGTGGCAATGATGAAATAAATCTCATCTCAAGAGGCAATTCTGAACCATTAAGAGTGGCTTCTTAGAGATCTATGCTAACAAGGATTCTGACACCACATCTGGGCCACAGAGTTAGGAGTACAATAATCAACTGGTGATGTCAGACAGGCTTTGACTGAGTATTGGTGGAATGTAAGCCAAGTATTTGCATTCACTCTTCAGAGACCAGAAAGGTGACAGGAATATGGGGTGCGGGATAGGATTAGTATTCCACTCATTTCCATGATAGGATTAAGAAGTATATTTCTTTGGAATATGAGTTGAATATCTGTTCCTTACCTGGGACAGGCATGCTGTCCATCATTCCTGATTAACAATTTGGAAATTGTCCTGAGAACTGTAGATACAGAAATGCTAAGTAGTTTCAACCAACATGTTTATGAAAGTTTATGACAGGGTTAGCAGGATTTTTATTCCAGAGCCCCATCTTAATCAATATATTCTCATTTCGAATTCACAACCTGTAATGTAAAAATATCTGAACATGTTTAATGAGATCAATTAAATATGTAGCTTGACATTGTCAACAGGAAATGGAACATTTGCATAGAAATAAACACTGGTACCTTTACTATTATAAGTAATAAGCTTCTCTGCAGTTTAATTTTCTGGTCTCACTTATGCCACAGTAAATGTCAAGCCTGGCTACCCTTAAGGGAAGGTGAAAAGGGAGTATGCCTAGTATATATCATTTATTTTCTTCTTATTGTGAAATCCAAGCTCAGAGTTCCTTATCAGTGTTTGTTGAAATACGCATTAAAGGGTTTACTGATATCTACCGACTTCCACCATGAGTTAGTGTGATATTAAGTATGTAATGAATGTCTAGAGAGACTCTGTGTCAACCTAGAAAACACAAATGCATTGTTTAAAAACACATTTTCTTCCATTTGCTGCCATTGTCTTACCTCTGCTTTAAAATGCATAAGTTGATTAGAGTTGCGAAGCTGGAGTAATATCTGTTGTGCCAAACTACTTACAAGCTGTAATATATCACCCATGTCTCTCAGGGACCTAACCCACCAATTACTTCTCCAGAAATATACAAGAGGTCACTTGCCTGCCACCTTTCATCATTGCTTACCCACCAACAAGAACTTTAAAATGATTCTAAAGATATGAGGAGAAAATGAGTGAGAGACATTGATAAACCCTTAAAGGCAACCTCATTGGTAAGAGCCCAAATCATAGTTCAGATATATACAGTAAATACTGCAAGAAACTATTTGAAACACAGGATAGATTAAAAAAAAAAAAAAAACCAACAGGAAAAGAAGGAGGTTTCCCTGCCAGCCTTAAAAGCAACAGGGCAATAGAATTAATTCAGGGTGTGTGTTTGTGTACGTGTATGTGTGTGTGTGTGTGTGTGTATGCTAAGTTTTTGTAAATGTTGTAAACTTCATACTTTATGCAAAGATCTTAAAATCCTTTAAATGTTGCATAGTGAGTATATTTTCTTGCTTTGAGTTGGAATGGAGAATAAAATTGAGAGTGTCCATTCTTTTTCAGTGCCTAAAGATCTGCCAGAACCTGAAACAACCAGGATCAAGCAATCATGCTGTCATTCATGATTTCAGTACATCTGCGGTGGCTCTAGCATCTCTCTGCCCACCACTGTGAGGAGACCACTGCAGTCTAGCATCAGCCCCTAACCAATGGTTCAGATGTGACTGTTTCCCACTTGTGTTCAGGTGCGTGTGAGAAGATGTTAGGAGAAATGGTGATGGCATCACTGTTTTGTTGGGAGGTGGAGGAATTTCCACTTATGCCATGTTAGGGAATCAAGATACTAAAATTGAGAAGGAGCATTTCCCTTGTCATACTCAATAAGTTAATCTGGGCCAGATGTGGTGGCTCACACCTGTAATCCCGCCACTCTGGGAGGCCAAGGTGAGTGGATTTCTTAAGACTAGGAGTTCAAGATCAGTCTGGGCAACATGATGAAACCTCACCTCTACCCCTACAAAAACACAAAAATTAATTGGGTGTGGTGATGCGCTTGTCGTCTCCACTACTTGGGAAGCTAACGTGGGAGGATCACCTGAGACCTGTGAGCCAAGATCAGGCCACTGCACTCCAGCCTGGGAGACAGAGTGAAACCCTCTCTCAAAAAAACAAAAACGAAACAATAACCAAAGAATAATCTGCTCCTGATAAAATCAGGCACATTTTCTCATTCCAGGTTAGGAAACAAAGGCACAAAGATAAATAAACTTAAATACGTATGAAAAATGATTCCCAGAACTCAGATTTAGTTTTATAGTCATAGGACAGTGCATTTTCCCACTGATTGTCATATGTGAGAATTGACACATAGTATGTATGCATGCATAAGCATGATTTAATGTATTTTCAAAAAGCCTGATAATATATCCAACCACTCTTTCTGAAAAGATAATAATGAGCCAGGATTTTTTGCCACTAGTTCTGGTCCTTTTATGATACCACCAGCTTCTTCAGGTCCTTACAGCGACTGCTTTAAGCTCATTAAGATCAGATACTTCATTCTTTAATCTTGAGCTCTGCTTATTTTCATCAACACCGTGATCACCAGCACCATACTCAGTAACAAGTGCCTATTAGGTTCCAGGAGATATGTAAGGCCACTGCCATCTGGTAGCTTAAAATCATGCTCAGTCAAATCTGGTGCAGAACATGGGGCCTGATGAGGTTTTCATTCTAAATTAATCATGTTTTAGTTTAAGGATTAGCGAATAGCACCTCAGTCTCAAGGGGACACTAACTGGAAAATTCATGATCATTAGTCCTTACCATATTCATTGGTTGTCTTCCAATAGTTTCATCTTATTTTCCAAATTAACTCTCTATTCTAGATAAATGGGACCATATATGAAAGAAAAAAACTAGTGTGAAAGGAAAAATAAAGGGCATTTTAAAGATATCTATGAAACTGAAGGGCAAGTTCATATAATACTGACAATTTCAGAAGTCCAAATATACGATACCAAAAATAATCTTTTAAAAGACATTTGTATTGTAAATTGATCATCTATAGCTGTATAAATACACGGGGTACAAAGTAATGTTATGATTTATAATGTGGAGTAAAAATTACATCAAGCTGCTGAACATATCCATCACCTCAAATACTTAGCATTTTTTGTAGTGAGAACATTTAAAATTTACTCCTTTAGTCATTTGGAAATGTTCAATACTCTATAAACTGTATTTACCGCACTATGCAGTAGAAGTAAAAATAAAATCGTCATTGTTAGCAAAGAATCATCACATAAAATTAATCCTTAGAAGTAAGCAAAGTATCGAGCCGGCACAGTGGCTCATGCCTGTCATTCTAGCACTTTGGGAAGTCGAGGCTGGTAGATCACTTGAGTGCACTAGTTCAAGACCAGCCTGGACAACATAGTGAAACCCCATCTCTACCAAAAGTACAAAATTAGCTGGGCATGATGGAGCACACCTGTGGTCCCAGCTACTTGGGAGGCGGAGGTGGGAGGATCAGCATCGCATGCACCCAGGAGGGGGAGGTTGCAGTGAGCCAAGATCGTGCCACTACATTCCAGCCTGGGTGACAGAGCCAGACCTTGTCTCAAAAAGTAAAATAAAATAAAAAATAAAAATTAGAAGTAAGTAAAGTATTAATATACTAGTATAGAGATGAGTTTTATAAATAGGTTTAGACAAATTGTTCATAGGCACAGGATTAAATAATTGAACGTAAGTATTATTAGTCAACGATCTCTTATAAAACATCTGAGAATGTCATTTTCTCTGTCTCATAAATTTAGACGGTAGTACAATTTGTACAATTTTAAGTTCATATCTTAATAATATAAAATGAGTGTTTTCATTGTTGAAATTATAATAAACTATCCAACATTATTATTATTGTTATCACAGCCTAACATCTACAGGGAGTGACTATATTCAGTATTGCCTTGATGGTAAAGTTTGAATGAGAGAATCACAGAACTCAAAACTTTATTTGAAAACAAGCTAACATAGACTTTTAGGAGAAGGAAACCTTAATTTTCTAAGAGCTAGGAGTTAAGAGTACCTTGAAAAGTTTTATGTGGTTTTTATAAAGCAAATTTTCTGTCCCACACTTTCCCTGCTTCAAACTAACAGAGAAGCCGCAAATGGAAAGAGGCTACTCCATTAGTCCACAGTAATTTCCCCTGTACAAACTAATTACAAGGTGGATATGGAAATAGATCTGAGTTTGCCTTCCTGTGAGGGTAACGTGTGGGTCTGTGCAGACTTCCTCCATGAGTAATTGGGTGACAAGTTTAGGGGCACTGCAGACAAAGGAGATCAGTTTTAAAGGGCAGACTCCCCTATCCTGATTTCTCACACAAGAAATTACTTTTTACTTGTCCCGCTGATTTTGTTTGGTTTTTAATTTGTTCTTTTTCTTTTAAACAACTACAACCCATGAGGCCTGCCTAAGGGTGTATATTACAGACCATATGGATTGCTGAGCTTTTGGCCCCTGGCTTCCATGGCATTCTTATCCAGAATGCTAATATTTCTACCATTCACTAACATGACAAGAACAAGTTATGCTGCTTCTGGCATCCTTCCTTTGGGGGCAAAAAAAGAAAAAGAAAAAAAAAACCCTGAAAGCTGTACTTTCTTAAGAAAAAATTGCCAAGAAAAATCAATTCATTTGATGATCCCCGAGCCTGCATGATCATCCTGGAGTTGAAAATGCATTGTCTATTCTAGAAAATGGGGTAAAAGGCAAAAGACAAAAGTTCTGTATCTGGGTCATCACACAATGTTAAGAGGAAGCTCACGGCTGAAATGGTCGGATGAATACTTCACGCTACTGTCTGGAACAATAATCCACCAGAATGAGACTCATATCTCTGCCTCCATCTGCTTTCCTGTGCCTGAAAAATTCAAGAAGGAAAGGATATCTATTTGCTGATAGACCGTTCCCTGGTATTATTCTTATAATTTCCACATCCTGCTTAATAATGCTATATCTGAAACATTGTTTTCTTTTTCTTTACCTTGCTCTTATAAATTATCCCTGCATTTGAAGAATACCCACTCACGGGGGCGGGTGGGGGGGGAAACTAGCTCTTTTTCTCATAAACCAAAGAAGAGAAGTAATTCATTGTGTACCTAGGATCTGTGCTGTCTGATTCCTACCTCAAGCATCTATACTAAAATACTGAACATGCTTAGTAGAAGTTTCAGCTCATAGGAGACCTAAAGGACAACTTTCATCTTTCATGTTGTACAAGGGCCCTTACCCAAGCACAAATAAATGGAATTGTGAAACAGAACTTTCTTCACAGAAACAGGATTCAGGTAGTAATGGGCAATCCTCCTCACTCAGTCATTTGTGTTCCACAGAACAAATCTGCACACGCTCATGTGAGGGTAAAGAGTGTGTCATATGTTTTTGAAGGCTCTTAGGGAGGAACCCTATTTCTCTATAATGCATTTTTGTTTGTTTGTTTGTTTGTTTGTTTGTTTTGAGACGGAGTCTCGCTCTGTTGTCCAGGCTGGAGTGCAGTGGCGGGATCTCAGCTCACTGCAAACTCTGCCTCCCCAGTTCATGCCATTCTCCTGCCTCAGCCTCCCGAGTAGCCGGGACCACAGGCACCTGCCAACACGCCCAGCTAATTTTTTTGTATTTTTAGTAGAGACAGTGTTTCACTGTGGTCTCAATCTCCTGACATCATGATCCACCTGCCTCGGCCTCCCAAAGTGCTGGGATTACAGGCGTGAGCCATCTATAATGCATTTTATAGAATACTGGCAATTTTTAGGGATCTTGAAGACGAATTATTCATGCAATGCAAGAACCCTTCCCCATCAACACTGCCAAGTAGTTGTCTAGTGTTTACCATTAATGTATCCAACAAATACTTATTGAACACTAGGTTCTAAGCAGTCAGCTAAGCACATGCAATTATTTTTTAAAACATACACATACATCTTGCCCTCAAGGTTCTCACAGTCTAGAAGAAAAGAGACATGCATAACCAATTATAAGAAGAGTGATAAGAAAGGTGAAAAGTAATAACTACTTCTGAGTGGTTGGGTAGTAAAAGGCATCATCAAAAAGTTAATAATAGGGTGAGATTTAGAAGGATGTAGAGATTGTCGCGAGATGGAAAGGGGATAACTGGACATTGTTTTGTCAAAGAAAACTAAATAGTCAAAGGTCTGGAAGGGCAAAAATCTTGGAGTATTAAATTCATATAGAGATATGTATTTTGCATCAGGCTACACTAATATGACAGCCACTAGGCAAATATGGCTATTGAACACTTGAAATGAAGGTTAATCCACATTGAAATGTGCCATAAATATAAAATATACACTCAATTTAAGAGACTTGGTATTTTTTAAAAGAGATTGTAAAATGCACTAGTAATCTAATAAATCTCCTTAACAAATTATTCTAAAAAATTAGTAGTTTAAAACTACTAACATTAATTACGTCGCGGTTGCCACGGATCAGAAATTTGAGAGTAATTCTTATTCAATATCTCTATTGAGGTAGCAATAAAGATGTCAGTACTACAGACATTTGAAGGTTTCAGTAAGGCTGGAAGATCCACTTCTTAGCTGACTCACATCAATGTTGGCAGGAGACCTCAGATTCTCATTGGCTGTTGGTCAAGACCCTCAGCTCCTTGCCACATTACATCTCCATAGATAAGAGTCATCACGAAAAGGCAACTGCCTTCTGCACAGAGTAAGTGACCAAAGAGAGAGCAAGCAAGCAGGAAGCCACAGTGTCTTTTCTTAGTCTCCAAAGTCAAACCCAACGTCTTTGCTGTATGCTATCCATTCGAAATTCTTCACAAAGAATTTGACTCCATCTTCTGAAAGGAAGAGTATTAAATAATTTGCGAACCTATGTGAAACGAAGTTGACCATTCGGTCACATATAATTTTTATTCATCCCACAAGCAAAGTATATTTACTCTCTCCCAAAGGCCCCAAAAGTCTAATCCCATCACAGCATCAGCTTGAAGCCTAGAATCTTGTCAACTAGATCAGGTGTAGCTGCAGATATACTGAATACATCTGCAGTGCCTTAAGTTCCTTGAATACAGTGCCTTAAGTTCCATAACTACAGCTCCCCAAGTACAGTTTCTGTTTTTCAGGAGACCTGTGAATTAAAGAGACAGGTTATACGTCCCATAGACATGTAACATACAATGATGGGACAAGCATAAGAAAACCACTATGGGCATTTCTATTTTAAAAAGGGGAAAGACAAGAAGCACAAAGGGGTCACAAGTTTACAACATTTCTGAAATGGAGCCAGGCAAATGATCAAAGTCCCTTGACTCAGCCCTTTTCCTTCACAGGAATAATTCTTCAAGGCTATCAGCTCTACTTTCTGGGCTCGTGATTCCAGCCTTTGACTCATGCTTCCTTTTGCAAGAAAGTAGCCTGTGTTTACAGCTGTGTGGTTTCCTCAGCCTCCTTCCTGCGTATTGAATTCTGGGGGTTGAAAGATCTCTTTTCATTTTGTATTGTCTGTGTACCTTTCAGTTTAAGCTGACAGTGTTTCTGTGAATATAATTCTTGCTAAAATTTTATGGCTCTCCTGTGATTCTTATTAGGGTTCATTGCATTAGACTAAAGACATACCCACAATTCTCTTCAAAACAAGTCCTTCTCTACCTCTAGGTTCTCCCCAGATGGCCAAAGAAAGATACCCTTAAGTGTTAAGAAGTTTAAACTAGGCCAGGCATGGTGGCTCACGCCTGTAATCCCAGCACTTTGGGAGACCAAGGTGGGTGGGTCGCCTGAGGTCGGGAGTTCTAGACCAGCCTGACCAACATGGAGAAACCTCGTGTCTTCTAAAAATACAAAATTAGCTGGGTGTGGTGGTGCATACCTGTAATCCCAGCTACTCGGGAGGCTGAGGCAGGAGAATCACTTGAACCCAGGGGGTGGAGGTTGCGGCGAGCTGATATTGTGCCATTGCACTACAGCCTGGGCAACAAGAGTGAAACTGTCTTAAAAAAAAAAAAAAGTTTAAACTACTGTTCATTTGAGAGGTTTTGTGAGGCATACACTTACACCTTTTAAAGGGTCTTTTGTCTGACTAAACTGTATTACACTCTGAGGCAATAAATACCTATAATCTTTCTGAGGTCTCTTGGCAGCACATTGGATTTTATCTTTGTTCGTAAGACATTTCTTAATTTTAATATCATTCTCCATGTGGATGGGCTAAGAATTTTTAAAAACATCAAATTCTAGTTCCTTCCTATTTAATAGTCATTTCTATAGTTCATTCCTTTCCTCTCTTATTTTACTCTAAACAGCAAGAAGAAGTCAGTGGCCTCTTTACTACTTTGCCTGAAGATCTCCTGAGCAGGATCACCCAGTTCACCTGGCACATTTCTACTTTCCAGGTTACTGTAGGCAATAATGTTACTAAACTTTCTGGCATTACACAACGAGGCTTTCCCCAGTTTCCATTAATTCTTTATTCACAGCTCCTTAAAGGGTATCATGTTTCTAAAAATAAAATGACTTTTACAAGGCTCCCTTTAAAGATCTGCCAACTTCTACCCACTGCTGGGTTCCAAAGCCACTGCCACATTTTGGATTTTTGTTACAATTGCACATCACTGCCAAGTAGCCAACTCTGTGTTTGTTTAAAATTGTTGCATAACAAATTGCCTCAAAAATTTGGATCTTAAAACAACAAACATTTATTATTTCAAACAGTCTCCGAGGGGCAGGAATATGGAAGCAGATTAGCTGGGTTGTTCTGACTTAGATTTCCTCATGAATTTGCAGTCAAGCTATCAGCTGGGGTTGTCAACTGAAGCTTGACTGTAGCTGGACAATCTGCTCCATGATGGATCAATTTTGCAGCTATTGGCAGAAGACCTCAGTACCTTCCTGGTTGTTGGCAGGAGTCCTCAGCTTCTCTCTACACGGGCCTCTCCACAGGCCCTCCTAAGTGCACTCACTACAAGGCAGCTGGCTTCCCCTAGAATCAATGATGCAAGGCAGAAGCTACAAGGTCTTTTATAATCTAGCCTAAAAAGTGACATACCATCTGCCATATTCTACTGATCACACCAACCAACCCTGACAGTGTGGGAGGGGACTACACAGGGTGTGAACATTGGCAGAGATCAAAGAGGATCATTTTGGAAGCTGGTTACCATATAAGTATCTAATTAATAACTTTTATATTGATTATATGATGTATATATGTTTTACTTTTTTACTAAAATAGATTTAGGCATAAATATAAACATATAATACAAATAGAGTAAATTACATATACATTTAAATATATAAATAATATAATAGATTAGTAAATATGTTTATTTGTTAATTTTAACTTTTATTTTAATGTGGCTACTAAATAATTTAAACTTACATATCTGGCTCATATTCTATTTCTACTGGACAGCACTGGGCTAGGATATGAACATATATAAATATAAATAATAATAATAATATCAGAGGGAAAAAAAGTATGGGACAAATTGTGCAGCATCTTGAATGGTCTTTTACAGAGTTTAGGTTCTCTTCTCTAGGTGATAAAGAGAGCTTGAGTTTTTGAGCAGAAAAGTAACAGTATCAGAGATGTGCTTCAGGGTGATTCCATCTAATAGCAGGGTGTCAGGTGGATTAAACTGGAAGAGATACCAAAAACAGATCCAAAAGAGTGAATTACACAAGGCTTCAGCCGAGAAGAAAGTGGATGAGAGAATAAAAACTTTGGAGTCACACCCTTAGGAATCAAAGTGAAAGCCTTGCAAAGGATGAATCCACTAAAGGAAACAGTGGTGGATTCTGGAAGAAGTTTTCATTTAGAAATATCGACAGGTAAAGAGAAACCAGAGAAGGGAGAAGGAAGAAATAGCCACAAGTTAGAAGAGAAATAAGGGAGGATAGCGAATAGGTTTTTGCTGCTCTCTTTTGGGATTATAATCATGGATTCTAGATTTTCTTTCTGGTAGTCCCAGGAGCTCTAGAGGGACAAAGCATCGGGGCAACTCCTCCACTACAGGGTTTTTTTTTTTTTCTCTCTACCCATTACACGATTTTATAACAGTACCACTTTGTTATTCATAAGTGGTGAACTCCTTCAGATCAAGCAATCGGCAGAGCTCTGATTAAGATATCTCTTCTTTGTGTTTTGCCAGTTCCTCTCCTCTAACAGACTTCTGGAAAAGAGGCAGTTGTGGATAAGCAGTTTTGGTGTCATCCAGAACTCTGGTCTAAATGTTTATGATGTGCTGCTACAGAAGAGGAAGTGAAAAGAACAGCTGGCTTTATTCAGTTGAGAGTGAAAAGGCTTTTAATGAAAAGTATAAATTACTTTCCCATCTTGAAAAAAATGCTTTGTCAGTAGCCCTACAAATGGTGAACTCAGTAACATTTTGGATTATGGAAAATATAATTAAGTTTTAACCAACACAGTTCCAAGTAACTTTTTCCCTTGTGTCAAACCTATTTTCTGAATTTTTTTCTATGTGAATTCCATTCTATGTTGAATAACCACCATCCTCTAAAATGTTTTTGTGTAAAATGATGTTACAAATATAAAAATCATGTTCGTCAACAGTGGAAAAATTTCTAATACTGTAAATTTGAAACATAAAACCATGGAATTTCTAATACATGAAAATTCTAATTATTTTTCCATTTGCTATCTCCTAAAATTTAAACATTTATCAGCTATGATTGACTCTAAGCTTATAAAGAGAACATAGAAAAGAGGGGAAGTTTTTATTTTGGTGCCATTTTCTCCCTTAGCATCTCCATAGTTTGGAAGTATAGTTGCCAAGAGGATGTTTTGTGTGTGTGCCTAATAGTAATTGGAACAAGTACAATTCTCTTAAGACACTAAACAATTTTATTCACTGCGTTGTTAAGACTTGTTCAGTCGATTATATCTGATGATGAGTGAATATTTATTTGCCCATCAATATGAACAGGGTTTTTTATCAAGTAATTTTGTAGGTTAATTATATTTTGTAAATAATGAAATCACAAAAGCTGTTGTTATTATAATCCCAGGAGTGATTCAATGTAAGTAATTTTCAAAACCCATTCTTTAATCTAAGTATGTAGGAAGGTAAAGAGTACATCTTTTAAAGTCATTCCACACTATTTCTTTTCTAACAGATAGTGCCTTGCACATTGTATTTGGTGAATGGACATAGGAAAAAAGGGGACTTGGGTGAGAAGCAAGGAATCCCCATGCAACTGAAAATAAGCATGGAATCTTTATCTTGCTTGTTTGCCTCCTCTCATGCATTCAACCAACATTTATTAAGCAACTACTTTATCCAAGACATGCTTATAGATGCTGGGTAATGCAGAACTTACTATACAACATTTTCTTCTCCTAATGTGGTTACATAATACATTAGGGGAAGGGAACATTTATACAACTAACTACAAGGCAAAGTGATAAGTACTATAGCAATAACTTTTATCTGTCTAACAGTTAATGTGCTGCAAAGCGATTTCACATGCATTATTTCATTTCATTTTCTCCTAATAACAACCCCATTTAGTAGGTAAGTTATTACCCTCGACACCATCAATTAATATAACAGGAAGCTAAGATAACAAGAAGGGTGCTCAACTTCCCACACCTTAAGGAGAGCAGAAGATGTAGCCTGGGACCCAGCCAGATTTCTTCTAAAAAGTTCAATGGAATTTGTAAGAAAAGGACATTTTTTTAAGTGGTGATGATGACGATAAAGTTTCAAAGGAAAGTTGACATTAGAACAAATTCTTCATGGTCTAATAGCATTTAACTTAGGAGAAAAGAACATTTCAGACAGAGTAAATACTATTAGTCGTGTGGAGCTGTTCCCACAAATGAAAGATTTTTAGGATCAGGAATTCTGGCAATGTTGCTGGAAGGTAAATTGTAGACTGTATGTGAGGGACCTCAACTGTCATACTGAGTAGCTGGCTTTTGTCCCAATAGCTAAAGGGAGCCACTTAAGAGGCACTTCATTCTTAAAGACTTTTTATTCTTAAAGACTTTATTTTTAAAGACCTTAAGTCTTTAAGCAAAAGAGTTAAACAATAGGTTTTGTGTTTTAAGAAGACAACTTGGGTGCCCACATAGAATGGACGGACAATTAGTGACTTAGCACACTGAACCAAGAAAAGGAATGAGAACATCAACTATGGCAATGGAAATGAGAGGAAAAAAAAGTATATAGAATCCAGAAACATCCTTAGATCAAAAAAAAAAAAAAAAAAAGAAAGAAAAAAGAAAAAAAAGAACCGAGGTAAAGTCCTGAGGAATGTTTCTCATTCTCTACTGCCAAGAGACAGCATCCAGAAAGATGCAAAAGAACAGTCAGGCCCGTTGTGCTGCAAATGCCGACATAAAGACCTTAATGAGAGAAACCCTTTATCTATTGCCAATGAGTCTGCCAGATACCCTGAGTCTGCCAGGCAAAAGGTAAAACCTAAAGATGTACACAAATATTTCTTAACCTGTAAAGAAAATCCACAGCTGGGTTCATTTTGTATAAGGATATATTATAAACTGCAATTACAATAACTGCATCCCAGAGGGATTTTTGCATTCTGAACAGGTATAATTGTTTCTTTGGGTTGAAGTGGCACATCTTGCCATCACTTGTCAGCTCTTCAAATGTGTCAGAGTTAGGAAATGTGTCATTGATCCCAGCTTTCTGGGTATTATATGGGCAGCCTCTATGCTGTTTCACTAACAAAACAGCAATGAAGGGCAAGGTCCCAGGGCGAGTCACCTCTCCTCTGGGAAGGAGCTGGCAGCTTCTCAGGCTATCAAACACTTGTTGGGAGTCATTGCTGCTAAATAGCACTCTTACCCAATGGCACTGAAAATACTTCAGTTTTCCAGGCCGGGCGCGGTGGCTCACGCCTGTAATCCCAGCACTGTGGGAGGCCGAGGCGGGCGGATCACAAGGTCAGGAGATCGAGACCACGGTGAAACCCCGTCTCTACTAAAAATACAAAAAATTAGCCGGGCGCGGTTGTGGGCGCCTGTAGTCCCAGCTACTCAGGAGGCTGAGGCAGGAGAATGGCGTGAACCCGGGAGGCGGAGCTTGCAGTGAGCCGAGATCGCGCCACTGCACTCCAGCCTGGGCGACAGAGCGAGACTCCGTCTCAAAAAAAAAAAAAAAAAAAAAAAAAAAAAAGAAAATACTTCAGTTTTCCTTAATAATACTGAACATTTTTGTAATAAATAAAATAAAGTTTCTAATCTTTAATTAGTTAATCTGAACACCATCCCTATGAGATAGGTAAGGATAATTATCCTCATTTTACAGATGAGAAAACAAACATTAAGAGGTTAAATGACTTTGACAAGGTTATTTAGTGAGCTGGGGAGGCAGAGCCAACATGCAGACAACTTTCAGACCTGGAAAAATAAAATGCCCTTTTGTTCAGCACACAGCAAATATAATTCTAATATATTGTATTTAAGCAATCCATATGATGTAATTGTTTTACTTTTCATCTAGATGACTTGGAGCTTTAAACTTATTCCATTGAATCATCATTTAGTGATGGGTAGTGACTAATACAGCAATATATGTTGCTGTTGTCTGTGATCAGTGCTAAACTGGCTACAAATGCTGAAGGTAAATATAAGAGGATTAAGAAAGAAGCATTAGAGAGAGACTCTTAGATACTGAGTTCAAGAAAAGAAAAATTATTAATTTTAATAGCACTACATAAGGAGAAATAATTCTCAAGGACTAGAAGTTCAATCAAGGCAAACATCAAGATACTAGGAACAAATCAGAACTTATTTTAAACCATGTGATCTTAACACTGTCAGTCTACAATGGAAATAAATTATCAAATATAGTCTGGAAATATTTTGCATCAATATGATCAAGGATTGGCCAAAGAGTAAAGAATCAGTTGACCAAAAATGACCAAAGAATTGATGGATTATGTGTGTTTCAACATCATTGATTAGCTAAGGACTAAGTTCAAGGTTAATAATAATTTAAAAGTAAACATTTAAAACTTAGATCTTTTAAAATAAATAGTTTTACCAAAATCATGGAGTTTTTACATTATCTATGTACAAAATAGTGGACCCACAAAAGTATTGAACTGAAATCAAATGTTGTCATCAATTCTATTTCCAAACTTTAACATATTCACTGCACCACTAGAATTATTTCAGGAATATTTTTCCACTTGTGACAATTGTCATAAGAATGGTGAAATTATAATTCCTTATCAACATTAACAGGGATTCATAGGGCACACGCTAGCATATTGGCTTCTATGGGACTAATGTTGCACAACTTCAGTGTCTCAGTATTTGTGTAGACGCCATGGATGTTATATTGCCCAAGAGTCATAAGCCTGCAATTATTTGGCTAGTGTAAGTAGCACTTGCCACACGAGATTTTTTTATACGTGTATGAACGCAAGACATTTCTCAATCTAAAACTCACACATGCCTAGGAATAAGCAATTTCCTAGGAAAGACCTGAAGAAAGTAAAACAAGAAAGAAGTCACTGTAAAATAGCACATCTGAAATCAGTCTTTTATATCCTTCATTCAATTTGTATGGTATGCCTTCTTTTAAAAATCACATTTTTTTCCTCCCATGAAAAGGAAAATTTTAAACTCAAATATAACTGATGAAAGTCTCAATATTCTCTTAAAGAAGGGGACTTCTTTAACTGCAAAGCATGATGGCAAGTTAAATTTTTTAGTGAGGTTTTCTTAGAAGAATGATGTAAGGAACATTCATTTTATACCCAATTAGAAGATTTCTTAAACATTTCCTTGACCATTTCTCATTGTCCTCAAAGTGTCTCTCTCTTTGTTTGCAAATGTTTCTTCTCACTCTCCCATGAAAACCTTTCCTTCAACACCCTCCACACTTCTCTACCCCATGCTTTTTTTTGGTCCACTTCACTCCCACTCTCCTCTCTGGTCCTTGTACCCTTGAGCTGCCTCCAGGTTCATTTGTTGCCCCACATCACCTTTTTTTGCCCTAAACGATAATTAAACCTTCTCCTGACTTTCCCATATGAACTCTCATCTATCTGCTCAGCAAAACATTGGTTCTTCCTCTACAACCAATTTCTTTAAAAAGTACAAAAGGAAGACAATGTAAACATTTACCATTTGATGCTTTCCTTGCTCCAAGTTAAAGAGATAAAGAAAAAAGAACAGAAGTTATATGAAAAAATACATGGAAAACAGGAGAGAGAAATGATAAGTCTGATACATGTAAAGTAACAAAGGTGAAATCACTGATAAAAGACCCATGGACAGAGAAATTTTTAAGCAGCCTTACAAGTCTAGGGATTTGCCTCTGTAAAATCAAAAAAGGGAAGGAAAACAATCAGATATCATAGCAGCCAACATGCCTTTCCCCCAACCCCTCCACAGGACATCGCTTTCCCAGCAGGGGAGTCTCTCTCCTGTGTTAGCCTCTCAGAATCACTGTTCACAATCAATCTCTATTGAGCAGGGACATTTCAGTCTACTGAGTGAATCTTTGAAAACCTACTAAAGAAAATCTCTAAAGAGGGACTTACTGCAGCACAGCAACCCTGCCAATGGCAAAGAAAGGTCACAGGCCTCCCACAGGACAGAAACCCACCACCAAAGCCTCTGGTGATCTTTTCATTCCTTCTGCCAGCTACTGAGGGCATCAGATTGGTTCAGGAAAGCTAGTGGAAAGAATGATTTTAAAAATTTACAAAGACCCTAGCATATCAAGAATGGTAAAGAAAAAAAAAGGACTAATTTACACTCCCACCAACAGTGTAAAAGTGTTCCTATTTCTCCACATCCTCTCCAGCATCTGTTGTTTCCTGACTTTTTAATGATCGCCATTCTAACTGGTATGAGATGGTATCTCATTGTGATTTTGATTTGCATTTCTCTAATGACCAGTGATGATGAGTTTTTTCATATGTTTGTTGGCTGCATAAATTAGTTCAACTATTGTGGAAGACAGTGTGACAATTCCTCAAGGATCTAGAACTAGGAATACCATTTGACCCAGCCATCCCATTACTAGGTATATACCCAAAATATTATAAATCATTCTACTATAAAGACACATGCACACATACGTTTATTGTGGCACTATTCACAATAGCAAAGACTTGGAACTAACCCAAATGTCCATCAATGATAGACTGGATAAAGAAAATGTGGCAAATATACACTATGGAATACTATGCAACCACAAAAAAAAGATGAGTTCATGTCCTTTGCAGGACATGGATGAAGCCAGAAGCCATCATTCTCAGCAAACTAACACAGGAACATAAAACCAAACACTGGATGTCCTCATTCATAAGTGGGAGTTGAACAACGAGAACACATGAACCCAGGGAGGAGAACACCACACACTGGGGTCTATCAGGCAGTGGAGGTCTAGGGGAAGGATAGCATTAGGAGAAATACCTAATGTAGGTGATGAGTTGAAGGGTGCAGCAAACCACCATGGCGCGTGTATACCTATGTAACAAACCTGCATGTTCTGCACATGTACCCCGGAACCTAAAGTATAATAAAAGAAGAAAAAAAGGATTGCTACTAAGGTTTTGCAGGAGAGTTGTAATTAATGCTGCAGAAGTGGCAAGATGGTAGATGATTGCCTTCATCTGCTGGTGAGAACAGGGATGGTACGGGAGCAGTTGGTTGCTTGTGAGCATTGCGCTTGGGCAGGCTGAAAAGAAAATGAAGCTGTCACTGGGAAGATCTCATCCTGTTCTAAATCAAAGAGAGAAGAGTACACTGACAGTTGATAATACAGATACTGGCAGATTGAAGTTTGTTAAATACACAGAGACAACTTATTAGAAATCTCCAGTAGGTTGGGGAGAGCTGAGAATGAACTGACTTTTGAAGACATAGAAGGGTACAATTATAACTAGTGAATGAATGTAAAATTGAGGATGGGAAAGGGAATAAATAAATAAATGTATTAATCAGGGTGCTACAGCTATATGGACATTCCCTGATTCAACCAAGTCGACACGTAAAATTCACTCTCACCATAAACAAACAAATAAATAAATGAAGCTAAAAAACATATCAGAAACAGATACAATTCATTGAAGAAAGATACTACATTGAAGATGTTTCCATGAAATTCCCAAATACTAGCAGACACTTCCAACTCCAATAAAATCTCAAGGGTGAGTAACTACAGAATATTATTAAAACTTGCAGTTCACACAATGAAAAAAGTGTAGTAAGAAAGATGAAAGTAAGTAAATGGTATGTTCAAATAGTTCTGAGGCCTCTCAAAATTTCATGAGCAACAGAATCACCTCAAGAGTGAGCTTGTCAGAGCACAGATTTCTGGGCTTCATGCCCAGGGGTTCTGATTCAGTTGGATTGGGGTGGAGCCTGAGTTTGCACTTCTAACACCCTCGCAGGTGATACACATGCTGTTGGTCTATGGACCACACTTTGAATAGCACTGATGTAAAATATGTAACCGTATCGTGGACATTTAGTTTTCCTGTAAGTTCAGATTTGTCACAGCAATCAGTCACCGTGGGCCTGAATTTTATAGCATCTTGCTGAGTTATCTCACATCAATCTCAATCTCTGTACACCTCAATTTCCCTTTATGTGTGGCATTAAGATAGCCATCCTTAATTTTCTAGAAAGTTTTGATAATTAGGTACACTCTTAATTGTGGGTGAGGTCCCTAATTATACAATTAAGGTTTTAAGGCTTTTGAAATTCTAATGTGGAGGGTGCTTTCATATACACGCCTTTCTTCTTATTTTTTAAACCCTTATAATATCAACCGAATCCAGCAGAAGCTATTCTGCAATCTATAGCCAATTCACACTTGCCCCAGATAGTAATTATAGAAAACTTATGACTTTTATGTTTGTAAAGGCTGAAGTTTTTGTAGAAATAAGCAGCTTTCAAATGTCAAGCACTCAACACAGTCTCTTCCTCCACTAAAGAGGTTGCTGCAGCTGTGTCTAAGGAAGGATAGGAGAGTTTCTGATATTAGAAGGAGGATTTACACTGACTAGGCTTGAATTGACCCATGGGGCAACAGCCATTTGTTCAGCTGGCTTTTTCTGCAAGAGGGAGAACATTTTGACCATGTTTCTGCCAGGGCCTTTTTGTTCTCTAGTCTAACCCTGTTTCTGGACACTCAGCTAAGGGAAAGCAAGTGGATAACAAAAAGGGCACATGAAAGCACCCCCTATATTAGGATTTCAAAAGTTTTAAACCTTAATTGTATAATTAAGAGCCTCACCCACAACTAAGAATGCACTTAATTATCAAAACTTGCTAGAAAATTAAGGATAGCTATCTTAATGCCACATAAAGGAAAATTAATTTTTTTCCTCATTTCCCTCTATTTTTTCATAAGTGTATTGAAATTTTATTATTTCAAAAAGAAACTTCATTACCAGATGCAGCTTGTATTTTTGGGGAAAAAAAGACCATACTAATATGATATTGAAAATACTAAGTTAACTAGTACTGACAAAAAGACTAAGTGATTCATCTCCCCTTTCCTCTGTAGTTGCCTTGTTTCTCCTCTTGCTTTGCCTTTCTTTTCCATTTTCCTTTCTCATCTCTTTTCTCTTCTATATTCCTCCCAATAAAAGGACATTACATGATTCAAGTTAAAACTCGTCATCATCATCATCATAAATTGATACATCATTAAGTACAATCATGTAACATCATCATCATCATTATCTTGGGCGGCTGGAGATGCCAAACATGTTCCTCCCTTCCTCTCTTCCTTTCCCACAGCTTCTAAGATAAGAGGATCTTTATTCTTACAGTCCCCCTCCCTGTTTATAAATATAAAGGTAATTTTCTCTCTCTCCCTTTTCTCCAGCACTATATAGACTGCCAATGCCATTTCTGTTGTTTCTTCCCTTTATTCATGTTACTAGCAATTATTTACAGCTCTTTAACTGAAGATAAATTGGCAAGGAAAGCTGGCATTGGACAATGTTTTAGATTTCACTCAATGGTGTAAAGATGTGGAAATGGCTTCCTGTGAAGTACCAATGCAGTAGATTTTCCTATTAACTATTTAAGTGAGCATGCAAGATTATTACTTCAAAGCTCCATCTACTGCAATTATTCCTAAGTATGCCTTCACTAAAACGATCCTGGTTGTGATATCTAAGGGTCATTTCCAAGTTAAAATCATGCCTCTCTTTCCATAGTAAAATAAATTGTCAACATAGTCACAGCTCACAGAAGGAGGAGCGTGTGCACACAGCCATCTCAGGGTTACAGCTCAAGTCAAGAGATCTTCTCTTAGATAAATAACTGCTGTTGCTTCAAACACTGTTTTATTTTCTAATTGCTAGCACATACTTCTTTGCTGGATAAATGTAATGGACTAGGTATGGCATCATCCTTAATTAATTGGTGTGCTAGCTACTTAAGAGGGCACATACCACTTGTGTTATTAAACAGTGTCATGTCAGATTTAATGGATGTCATTATGGGGGTTCCTCAGGGATCAATCCTTGGACCATTGTTATTTATGATCTTTATAAATGAGCTGACAAGGCAGGGTTCTGAGTGTAGTGCGTATCTTTATGCTGATGATACACTCCTGGGCGGGTGTGCTCAGTCACTGAGGGAACTTTGAAGCTGCCTCGTTCAGAGATTCCTTAGATGGAAATTGAATTGTTTCAAATAAGGCAAAGCCAAACACTTGGACATTTTGTGTAGAAACTCTCCAAAATACTATGCATTCAAAGACAAAAATTAAATGCCTAGGCATTTCTGTGGTCAGAATGATTTCAGAGAAAATGCTTATTGTTGCCAAACTTGTTTACATTTAAGTCACACAAAGCAAATTGTATTCAGAGATAACTCAGAATAATTTTGATGCAGAAAATTGAGACACGTTTCTGCTGTGTGAAAAGAGGTAGCAAGGGAACCTACGTGATTTCAGCTTAGATTCTGCCTCTGCCTAAGGCTGTTTGCTGACCTCCCCAGGCTACATGAGGTGAGCTTCCTAAGTGATCTCTTGTACCTTGTACTCACTTTTCTATCCTTTCTTTAGATTTTCAGCTTTTTCAAGGAAGGACCATGTTTTTAGCTCTTCAGTCCCAGAGCCTGGCCCACCATAGGATTCTCTAACTACAAAGAAAATGTTTATGGAATGTAGTGTATCAGACTGTGTTTGGGGCAGGAAAAGAGAGAGAGAGAGAGAAAGAGAGAGAGAACGGGTATTATGTAGGGAATGGAGTTTCATATCAAAAGTGTGAATAACGTAAATGTGGAATGTGGGAGCTGCTGGAGGTGAAGGTCTGGAAGGCTACACATGGGAGGGTGGAGACAGAGTCACTCAGGACTTCCGCCTGTGGCACTGCAGTGGGTGGGGACACCAGAGCTCACACAGAAGTTTGAGATGCTGCAACAATCTTGAAAAGAACAAGAACTTGCAATGGAGTCTGAGAATCTGCCATGTGTGTGTGGCTGGAAAAGACTGGGAAGCCACAGCATCTGGTAGGCACAATCTTTTGAGAATCATGCCTTTTTCTCTTCTTTGTCTTCTCATTGTCAAGCTTGAACTCGAAACCTTTAGAGGAAAGGAATTTGGGAAGTTAATTCCAGCTTTACCGCTACAGGGCAGAGGAGATCTTAGGTGTGGGGCTAGTGATGAAATCTGACAGCTAAAGACTCAGGACAATATATAAATAAAGTGCAGCCAACCCAACACAAAAAGACACGTATTCACCAGCCATTTCCCAGGGTAGAAGGCAGCTTTGTCTCAAGACACTGTTTAGATATCAGTTAATATCAACACAGTATCTGCCAACTTGTCTGCATTATCTTTAAAGGTAGATTCTGGGATAATAAAGCAAAACATGGGCCAAGAAATAAAAAGACCCACCTCTACCCGTAAATGTTCCTATACTGATAGAATAGGAAAAATAATCCAGTAAGCAGAATTTTATTATTTTATTGAAAATGATTGAGGATACAGGGTCAAAAATAATTTCTATTTTATGATTTAACAACTAAGTACTGTGGGAATAATGCCAGCTCTCTCTCTCTTTTGGTGCATCACAGACACTGGTGTCATTGAATCTGCCAGAAATAACCTTGACATCCTGGCTTGGCAGACAGTGACTGTGTTGTTGGAGGTACAGAACCATTTCATGTGGACCTCCCCTCCATCACTTCGTTTGCACCACACTCTGCCTTCACACAATGACAAGCCATACAAAATTATACTATAAGAAAATGTTTCTTGTTCCAGTTAGGCACAATTATGAGCAAACTATTATAATTTTATGCTGCAGGGGCAAATTTTACATGCCAGGCAATATGCCATATCATTTCTCTCTGGAACTAAGAATGGAAAGAATGGACTTGGTGCTATGACTTCAGCAAGAGAAAACTCAAGATATAGAATGAAAAAGAAAAAAAAACTGCTCTGTTTTTTCTTTTTTTCTTACATGTTGGAATATCTTTTTTTTTTTTTTAACAATCTTTAAAAGCTTTGTTGAATATCATGTTGCAGCAGAGTTTTCAACTAACTTTCACAGTGAAAAATATAGACAATGAAAAATAATTTCCTTCAGTTTGACAATGGATTGTTCCCAAAGAAGACTGTACTCTTTTTTAGACAGAAATTCTGGTAATGTGACCATAATGAAAGTTCATTCATTTATTCAGGGAATATTCACAGTGGAGCACCTAGGGCACTATATTAAACCCTTTGGGGATACGAGGATACATTTAAAGTAGGCTCTATCCATAATAAGTCTGCAACCTGGCAAGGAAAGTAAAATAAGCTCACAAACCACTTTAAAACAAAGGTGAAAGATAAGTGCTAAAATATTTAAATTCACTACTGTGGCAGTAGTAAAGTCAGGGAAGCTTTCATAGATGTGTCATTGAGTTCTGCTTTGTGGAATAGATGTGATTTGAATTCCCTCAATTAGGAAAAGTTATTTATCAAAATTACACGTGACCTTCAAGGTAATCCGACTTCATCTTATTTGACCCATCAGCATCACTCCTCACAGTGAACTATTCCTCCTGACTTTTTCTTCTCTTGACTGCCAGAACATGGCAGCCTTGGATTTTTCCTGTCTCTCTGGCTGCCTCATCTTAGGCACCTTTTCTGATTCTCACTGTACTGCAGTCATACTGGCCCCTTTGACGCTCTTTGGACATGCTGGGCACACACACACCTTTAATACTTTACTCTTCCTATTCCACTACCTGGATCATTCTTCTCGCAAATAACCACATAGCTAACTCTCTCACCTGCTCCAAATCTTTCCTTGGATGTGGTAGTGGCTTGAATGGTGGCCCCCCAAAAGATGTCTCCAAATCCCAACACCCAGAACCTGTGAATGTACACTTATTTGGAAAAAGGACCTTTGCAGATATAATTAAGTTAAAGATCTTAAGACAAGGACATCCTGGATTATCTGGATGTGCCCTAAATCTAGTGATAAGTAGCCTTATAAGAGACTGAGAAGAGATACACACAGAAAGGAGG
The DNA here is from genome assembly GCF_008728515.1 of Papio anubis. NCBI lineage: Eukaryota > Metazoa > Chordata > Mammalia > Primates > Cercopithecidae > Papio > Papio anubis. The sequence goes on along the minus strand of NC_044976.1, from coordinate 80,771,212 downwards.
CCATATGAAGGGAGAGACAGAGATCGGAATGATGCAATCACAAACCAATGAGTGCCTGGAGCCATCAGAAGCTAAGAAGCAAGGAGGGATTCTCCCCTACAGACCCCAGAAGGAAGGCACTCCCACCAGGCCCTCAATTTAGGAGTTGTTGCCTCCAGAACTGTGAAAGAATAAACTTCTGTAGTTGTAAGTCACCTGGTTTGTGGTGATTTGTTTCAGAAACCCTAGAAAGTTAATATAGACGTCAAGTTTTCAATGAACCCTACCTTCACCATTGTTTCAAAAATGTCTTCTCCTTTCCACAGTGCTTCTGGTATTTCTTGTTTTGTTATCCTGCTCTACTTTCATAGCACATATCACTTTCAAAATGCTTTTGCCAACATATATTTTATATATAGTTTATTATCCATCTCCCACTAGAGTATAAAATCTCCAGTGACAAGAATTTTTGTATGTTTTGTTCACAAATATATCCCAAGTGCCTTAAGGAGTGTCTGGCATGTGTCGGGTACATCATAAATATTTGTTAATGAGAGCACAGTCACAAATGTGACAGAGCACAGGGAATGTTTAATGAACAACGAGGTCCACTGTTTTGGCTTTACAAATATATTCAGAGTATAAATCTGAAAAAATAGACTAGAGGAAATTAGGATAACAGAACACACTCAAACTTAACATTTTGTGCAGAGACATTGTGTGCTTATAGCTATGCTTTTTAACACACATTGATGATTTATTCCTCATTAAAGTCAGCTGATATAACAGGCGTGGTGGCACACGCCTGTAGTCCTAGCTACTCAGGAGGCTGAGGCAGGAGAATCGCTTGAACCCAGGAGGCAGAGGTTGCAGTGAGCCGAGATCACGCCACTGCACTCCAGGCTGGGCAACACAGCGAGACTTGATCTAAAAAAAAAAAAAAACTTATTGATTCTCGTGACTTCTTTTTTCATTTTTCCCAAGAGAAAAATGGAACTTATTTCATTGGTAAGTTTGGATAAAGAATAAAGTAGATCAGCCCAGTCCATACTCTTCCTCTTTCCTGACTTTTGAAAGGCTGCTTACAGGATGCATGTGCTATTTTCTCCAGTCATAGAGGGCCAGGCCCTTGCATGGAGAGGCCTTCAGAGTTCAGTGTTACAAGTCTGGCTGTCTGAGTAATAAGAACAACAATGGCACCTGTAAAGATGGCATACTTTCTAGTCCATTATACCATGACCTTGCTACATGAAGTCATCAAAATGGGCAAAGATATTTGGTTCATTGACATAGGAAATAGATGAATTTCCTCCAATCTGTGATTTTCATATTAAATCTCAATTTGGCATAGGGCATGGAATTAGTAGTCACCCATAAATGCAGGAAAAAATGTGCTTTGAAGCAGACAATGAAATGACTCTCTTAAACTTCAGATTAAGAATATTTTTGGCCCGGCGCGGTGGCTCACGACTGTAATCCCAGCACTTTGGGAGGCCGAGGCAGGTAGATCACGAGGTCAGGAGATGGAGACCATCCTGGCTAACACGGTGAAACCCCGTCTCTATTAAAAATACAAAAAATTAGCCGGGCGTGGTGGTGGGCGCCTGTAGTCCCAGCTACTCAGGAGGCTGAGGCAGGAGAATGGCATAAGCCCGGGAGGCAGAGCTTGCAGTGAGCCGAGATCGCACCACTGCACTCCAGCCTGGGCAACAGAGCAAGACTCCATCTAAAAAAAAAAAAGAATATTTTGGAGACTAAAGTAAAGACTACCAAGACACACTGGTGTCTCTGAGGACAAATTGAAAACTACTATTTTTTGAGAGCATGGAATGAGAACACTTTGATCAAGTCCAAGTCCTCTATTATACTAGCTCTTTTAATCTGGGCAAAATATTTGAGTCTTTTGGCCTCAGTTTCTTCATGTATAATTTAGGGCAAATTTTTCTTGTTGATAAAGTTATAATAAGAGTATTAAATAACCTGTGTTCATTGGATCATACATATTTCCATGAGAAGAGACTTCTGCCAGGATAACATTCTTGGTTTCTCTCCCATTCTCTTATGGACACGTGGGGAGGAGAGATGACTTGCTTAATTGGTGTGTTTGAGAGGGAAAAAAAGTATTCTGTTCAATCCCTTCTTGTCTCTCTCTTGAAATAGCTACCTATGAGGCATATACATTTTCTGCTATGCCATGCTGCAAGATTTAGGGGCAGGGTCTCAGTGGGCCAAGGCCTGCAGTTGTCCAACCATGCCATGACTAGGAACTAAGTTTATCTAATTAGAAGGTAAAGTATTAGCAAGTCTATTGTGACCACACATGTATTTCCTGTCTTCAATTCAGTAGCAAAGCTCTTTTGAATTTAATTTAATTTATTTTTTATTTTACTTTAAGTCCTGGGACTTAAAGTAGAACTTGAAGGTTTGTTACATAGGTATACATGTGCCATGGTGGTTTGCTGCACCTATCAACACATCATCTAGATTTTAAGCCCCATATGTATTAGGTGTTGGTCCTAATGCTCTCCCTCCCCTTGAACCCCACTCCCTGACAAGCCATGGTGTATGATGTTTCCCCTCCCTATGTCCATGTATTCACATTGTTTAACTCCCACTTATGAGTGAGAACAGGGGGTGTTTAGTTTTCTGTTCCTGTGTTAGTTTGCTGAGAATGGTAGCTTCCAGCTTTATCCATGTCCCTGCAAAGGACATGAACTCATTCTTTTTTATGGCTGCATAGTATTCCATGGTGTATATGTGCCACATTTTCTTTATCCAGTCTAACATTAATGGCCATTTGGGTTGTTTCCAAGTCTTTGCTATTATAAATAGTGCTGCAAAAAACATATGTGTGCATGTGTCTTTATTGTAGAATGATTTATAATCCATTGGGTGTATACCAAGTAATGGGATGGCTGGGTCAAATGGTATTCCTGGTTCCAGATCCTTGGGGAATCGCCACACTGTCTTCCCCAATGACTGAACTAATTTACACTCCCACCAACAGTGTTCCTATTTCTCCATATCCTCGCCAGCATCTCTTATTTCCTGATTTTTTAATAATGGCCATTCTGACTGGTGTGAGATGGTATCTCATTGTGGTTTTGGTTTGTATTTCTCTAATGACCAGTGATGATGAGCTTTTTTTCATAGTTTGTTGACTGAATAAATGTCTTCTTTAGAGAAGTTTCTGTTCATATCTTTCACCCACTTTTTGATGGGGTTGTTTTCTTTCTTGTAAATTGGTTTCCTTGTAAATTCTGGATATTATACCTTTGTCCAATGGGTAGACTGCAAAAATTTTCTCCCATTCTGTAGGTTGCCTGTTCACTCTGATGATAGTTTCTGTCATTGTGTAGAAGCTCTTTAGTTTGATTAGATTCCATTTGTCAATTTTGGCTTTTGTTGCAGTTGCTTTTGGTGTTTTAGTCAAGAAGTATTTCCCATGCCTATGTCCTGAATGGTATTGCCTAGGTTTTCTTCTAGGGTTTCTATGGTTTGGGGTTATACATTTAAGTCTTTAATCCATCTTAAGTTAGTTTTTGTATAAGGTGTAAGAAAGGGGTCCAGTTTCTGTTTTCTGCATATGGCTAGCCAGTTTTCCCAGCACTGCTTATTAAGTAGGGAATCTTTTCCCCATTGCTTGATTTTGTCAGGTTTGCCAAAGCTTAGATGGTTGTAAATATGTGGTGTTATTTCTGAGGTCTCCGTTCTGTTCCATTGGTCTATATATCTGTTTGGTTACCAGTACCATGCTGTTTTGGTTATCAGTAGCAAAACTCTTAATTTGACTTCCTTATCGCTGATTTTTGTATTTATTTCTCAAAAGGTACCAAACTTGGGTAAGAAAAATACATTATCAATGGTTTCCCTCAAAACTCCAACATTTTGGCGGGGCGCAGTGGCTCACACCTCTAATTTCAGCACTTTGGGAGGCTGAGAGGGCAGATCACTTGAGGTCAGGAGTTCGAGACCAGCCTGGCCAACATGGTGAAATCCTGTTTTCTACTAAAAATACGAAAATAACCAGGCGTGGTGGCGCAGACCTGTAATCCCAGCTACTCAGGAAGCTGAGGCATGAGAATTGCTTGAACCCAGGAGGCAGAGGTTGTAGTGAGCCGAGATCACACCACTGCACTCCAGCCTGGGCAACAGAGTGAGACTCGTTCTCAAAACAAACAAACAAACAACAGCATGCAAATTAACACAATTATTGCAATATGTTTAAGCTGTGTTTGTAAATGATTGCAATATGTATTTATTTTTGCTTATTTTCTCTGCCAGAAGCACAAAAATATCTTATCTTAGAGTTTATGTTTTCCACATTAGTAGCAAATCAGAAAAGACCACAGAAAGAATAGTATGAAATACTCAGTAGATGATATAGATTTGCCGTGCTTTGTAATTATACGGTCCTTCTCTGTACAGTTACTTAAAAATAAAATAGTTTCCTCACTCATAGTTTCAAAATGGCTCTACTGCTTCTCTGTGTGTGTGTGTGTGTCTGTCTGTCTGTTTCATCAAAGAAATTTCTCTTTCTTATCTTGAGAAAAAAATTAAAGAGAAGGTTATTCCTCCTTTACTTCCCCTGCCCCACCCACACACAACAAACTTCTTGCACTTACCATCACCTATGCACAGGGTAAAAGAAGAAATTGGCCTTTGGTTTTCTTCCCCAGCTTCAGACAGCTAAAAGACATTGCTTCTTAAACTTAATCACTAAATTGCATGATAGCCTCCACGCATGGGTTATATGGTTATTTAAGGAAAAATCAGTTGTCTTCATATAGTTATTGCAGTCAAATATTTTGTTTTCATGAGTTTTTCTATAGCATTATTATTTGTGTGGTAATCTTAAAAATATTAATTAATTAATAATTTATGCATTGAGGGTTATAGAGGTTTTGCTAGCACTGCTATGGTTAAAGGTCTATAAGCATCTCATTTGATTTGAGCATATTCTCTGACTTGAACCATGTCTCATTACCATAGACTTCATCCTCAGCTTTTGCTCACTGATTCAAGCCATTAGTAATTGGAAATTTTAACTCCCTTTCTGCAAAAGTATATCGTCTCCAATGCCTCTGAGAAAATGCCCATGTTCCACACAGTGGCCTGCACATGTAAAACTCTCCTGTTTCCTATTTACCTGGTGAAATCACTCATTTGGGTTCCTGCATGACAGCACAGTACTTGTTTGTGACCTAACTCTTCTTTCAATTTCTCTAACTTTTCAAACTGTCACATTAGTACTTGGTTGTCTTTTTCATTTATGTTTTAAAATTGTGGATTTCAGGTGTTGTTATTACCGTATACCTTCAACCTATGTTTTCAGTTTTCTTTATTTCACAGAAGGAAAAGATGTTCCTTTGAGAGGGTCATTCTGGAGTACTCATAACATCTTATTTTGCTAGTGAGACTGTTTATAAGAAAGCAGTTGCTGTTATTCAAACAAGAACAACTCATTTCTTATACCATGGATTATAGCATGGGTGACAAAATCTGACAATGTATAAGAATCACTGGGGACAATGACCTCATGCTCACAGCTTATTTTTTTTCCTTAAGAATTGTTCCATGCCCATGAGGTGTATTTGTTATTTTTTGAGAGCTTTTTGCTTTGGGCCACCATGTAGAAGCACGCTTTTACATGCTGAGCATTTACCAGGAGATGTACACAAATCACAGATGGCATCCAAGCACATAACTGTATGTAATTTTACCTTTAAATCTCTCATAATATCTTCAGCTAGGGAATGAAAAGAAGAAATAAAATTACACTGTAAATATCATGGTCACTCGTGGTCTCAAATAACTAGTCTGTTTTTTTTAAAAGTACATTTAAAAGGGATCAGGAAATAACTTCCAATTTTCGTTAGGATTTGGAAAGTTGCAAGGTACCATTTTTCCCACCCTATCGATGAACCAGTTAAATTACAAAGTCATAGATTATAAGCAAATAAGAGAACTGAGGAAAAATACAACTTCAGAATGTGATGAATTTTCAGGAAGAAAACTGATAGCTGTTTACAGTGCTGTTGGAGAGGCAGAGGAGTTTCAAAAAGATGAAACAGCAAAACTTTTCCAAACTCATAATGACCACATGTGGGCTAGTGTGAGAGATTAGAATCACTAGAAAGTACAGCATGAGTCTGCATCTCCTTGCCAACACTTTCCCATGACACCTCACTAAGCACATGGATGCAACACGCCAAGGGCCAGAGCAGGACAGGAATTTTGACAGCTCTCCTCCTGTAATTTGTAGGGCTCCCCTAGTGTTAGTCAGTGGCAAGGTGGAATAAGAAAGCTAAGGGAAATCTCTCTGAGGTACATCAAGAGCCTTCATATAGTAAAGTCACTGACTGGAAAAAAAAAAAAAAAAAAAAAAACCCAAGAAAGGGTAGCAGAACTGGAAAAACAGGACACTTTGAACTTTGACCTGGCATAACACAGAGGTCTTCCAAAACTCAATGCAAGGCGACAGAGTAGAGGGAGTTACTCCTAAGGTAAACAATGCCAAGGGTGAAGCTGGTGTGAAAAGAGAACTCACGAGTCACTGACAAAACAAGCAGCTGAGCTGTAAAGGAGTGAGAGACTGCCTCAATTTGAACAGCTAGCAGCCAGACTCTAATGCATAAAGAAATCTATGGAGTTTGTCAAACATTTGAAGCTAGTGGTGATTTGCACCTAACTAAAACTGCCACAAAGTCCAAACTCACCTCAATTATCTAATTAATAATAATCACTGGACACTCTAGCAGCCTGATAGAAGGGCACATGTCGTTTTGGGGAAAATAAATATTTATTTCAGTCTCTAGTGTTGCATATAATTAGAAATTATGAGACAAGCAAAGAATCAAGAAAATGTCACCTACAATTAAGAGAGGATACAATAGAAGCAGATCTAGAAATGTTGCAGGTGTTGGCATTATGAGATAAGGATTTTTAAATGCTATGTTCTTGTATTTAAATATGTTAAAGAACCTTAGGGAAAGGTAGACAACATGCATGAACAGTTGGGGAATTTAACCGGAGAGAACGGAACCAAAGAAACTCAAATGGAAATACAGAATGGTATCAGAAATGAACAATATTTAACAGTGAGCTACACATAAGACTTGGAACAGGATGGAAATAATCAGTGAATTTGAATATAAGTTTATAAATTGTCTAACCTGGAATTCAAAGAAAAAATAAATAGAAAATCAAAACTTGGTATATAAGATATGTGTAACAATATTAAAATCTTAAATGGTCTAACATATGAATAATTAAAATCTAAGACAGAAAGATGGAAGTGGAGCAGAAGAAATATTTGACTGGGAAAGAAATGATTGAGAATTTCTCAAAGTCAAAGAAAGACATCAATCCTAGGATTCAAAAGTAAAGCAATCACCAAGCAAGATAAATGTAAAGAAAACCATACTTAGGCACTACATAGTCAGGATTTTGAAAATCAAAGAAAAAGAGAAAACAATCCAAAGTGAGATGTATTACATATTAAGAAATAATGAGTGATTAATGGTTGACATCATCAGAAAAAAAATGAGACCAGAAGGAAGTTGAGCAACATACTAAAATAATGTAAGGAAAGGAAAAATTTATCCTAAAATTATATATCCAATAAAATTCAACAATTATGAAGGTGAAATAGAGATATTTTTAAACATTTAGAAAGAAGCTGAGGAAATAAACTTTCGGTCAAACTGCCCTACAATTAATACTAACAGAAGTTTTCAAGCTAAAGAAAATTAATAACAGAGTAAAGATCAGGAATAAAAACTAAAAACAGAAAGAGTAAATATAAAAACAAAGATAAGACCTTTGTTTAAAAGACTATTGATGATTTCAACTAAAAATAATAACAATGTATACATAACTAAAATACATGACAACCAGGGAGGAAATGGTAGGGAGGAGACAGAGGAAATTTGTATATATAAGGTTTTTATTTTGTCTGGGAAATAATAAAATATTAATTCTAAATATTATTAACTATGATAAGATGCATTTTTAAATCTCAAGAAAAATCACCAAAACATAACAGATAAGGATAGCAAAAAATAAATACAGTATAAAAATAGAATACAAGAAATACCTGGTTTCCTAAAAGAAACACAGGAAACAAGAAATGAAGAGATTTCAAAAAGTTGGGAGTAATAGAAAACAACATTAATAGTTTTGACTTAAATTCAACTATGTCTATAATTATAATAAATATAAATGGAATGAACACTCTAATTAAATGGAAGAGACTGTTAGATTAGATTTTTATGAAAAGCAAAACCCATTTATATGCTATTTACAAGAAGCACACTTTAAATATAAAGACAATAGCTTATTTACATGAAAAATAAGGAAAGATATATCATACAAGCACCAGTGAAAGAAAGGTAATGTGGGTGTGACTGTGTTAACATGAAAGTAAAACTTATTAGAACTAGGCAAATATAGGAGACAGATGCCCCCCAACACACACAGACACACACACACACACACACAGAGACACAGAGATACAAAGAAGATGTCCACATCCTAATTCCTGGAGCCTGTAAATATGTTAATAAACATGGCAAAAAGGACTTTGCAGAGCTGATTAAATATGAATCTTAAAATGGGAAGATTATCCTGGATTGTCTATGTGGTCACAATATAATCACAAGGGATCATGAGTGAGGAAAGAGAATGCAAGCCAAGGAATGAACGTGGTTTCCAGAAGCTAGAAAAAGCAAGAAAAAGGATTTTTTTCCTAGAGCTTAGAAGAAGAATGCAGACTTGTCAACCCATTTTAGGACTGGTAACTTCAAAACTAAAAGAAAATAAATATGTAATGTTTTAAATCACTAAACTTGGATAATTTGTATAGCAACAATAGGTAACAAAAAATTCAGCAAAGTCCCATAATACAACGTCAATATACAAAAATGAATTCTATTTTCATGTACTAGCAATGAATGATTAAGAAATAACTTTTTAAATCATTAAAAAGAACATATAAAAATATTAAATTCTTACACATAAGTCTAATGATTATATGCATGACTAAAGACAACAAAACATTGCTGACACAGAAACATAGACTCTTAAAGAAAAACAGAAAAATAATTTTGCAACCATGGGGTAGGCAAAGATTTATTGCACAAGTCACAAGAGCACTATACATTTTAAAATTAAAATATTTTAAAAGTTTGTAGCAGGATGAGGAGATAGAAACTCAGGCAGGGTTTCTATACAGTCTGGAGAAAGAATTTCTCCTTCTTTGGAAAACCTTAGTTTTTGCTCTTAAGGCCTTCAACTGATTGGATGAGACCCATCCACATTATCTCCTTTACTTAAATCAACTGATGATGGATGTTAATCACATCTACAAAATACTACACAGATACACACAGTATATATTTCTATTTTCACAAATACAAAACCCCTAGGTTAATATTTGATTGAATATCTGGGTGTTATAGCCTAGCCAAAGTGATACATGAAGTTAATCACCATCATTGTCATTAAGAAAATGAATAATTAAGGCACATTTGGGGAAAAAAGTTTGCAAAACTTTTTTCTCTGACAAAAGACTCATGGAAAATATGTATAGAATTCTTTTAAATTAAGAAAAAGTAACAACACAATTTAAAAACTGGAAAAACTCGAACAGATGCTTTACAAGAAAAGCTATGTAAGATGACCAAGAGTAAATAAAACGATGTTTAACATTATTTGATATTAGGGAAGTACAAATTAAAATCACAGTGCGACATCATTGTGTACCCATTACAATACATAAGATCAAAAAGACTGGCAATACTAGAAGTTGGCAAGAAAGTGGAACAACTAGAACTTTCCTACATTGTCTATGGGAGTAAAGCATGGTAAAATCACTTGGAAGAGCTGTTAGGCAGTTTGTTACAAAATTAAGTATACATCTAACCTATAAACTAGCAATTCTACTTTTAGGTTTATGACCAAAAGAAATATTAATAAGTCCAAAAAAAGACTTGTGCAAGAATGTCTATGGTAGCCTTATTCTAAATAGGCGGTAACAAGAAAGACCCAAATGTCCATCTACAGGAGAATGAATAAAAATTGGGGAAATATGTTGTGTTATGGAATATTACCAAACAATATAACACAATGTACTGTTGATATGTGCAACAACATGGATGAATTTCAAAAACATATTTGAGAAAAAAGCAGACATAGAATACATGCTTGAGTCCGGCATGGTGGTACATGCCTGTAGTCCCCAGTTACTCAGGAAGCAGAAGGCTTGCATGATCCCAGAAGTTTTGAGTCAATCCTGGGCAATGTAGCAAGACCCTGTGGAAGGAAGGAAGGAAGGAAAGAAGGAAGGAAGGAAGCAAGCAAGGAAGGAAGGAAGGAAGGAAGGAGGGAAGGAGGGAAGGGGAGAAGGGGGGAAGGGAGGGAGGGAGGAAAGGAGGAAGGGAGGAGAGAGGGGAGGGAGGGAGGGAGGGAAGAAGGGAGGGAGGACACATTCTAAATTATCAAACTTATATGAAGTCCAGGAATAGGCAAAACTAATCTACATAATATACATTAAAATGGATTGTATTGGCAGAGCAACAAGAGTGAATTCATTAGAAAAGTCATGAAGAAACTTTCTGGGGTGAAGGAAGTGTTCTATATCTCATTTGGGGTGCCAGTTACAAAGAATGCACAATTGTCAAAATATGTCTACTGAACCTCAACATGAATTTCTAAGGTCACTGCATGTTATTGTTTGAGAATTGTCCCTAAATGGGAAAAAAGAGAAAAAGAGACATAACAACTTTTTGAAACTTCGTGTTATTGCTTCACAGGGGTAGTTTTCAAAGTTGGATTAGAAACAGAATGAGAGACTCAGAAGAAGGTGCTGGCTTTCCCCCCAGCGAAAACAGCATGCTGCTTGACATCATCCTTTTACCTCTAGAGAAAGAGTGAAGTAAAAATAGTCTAATTGCCTTTCTCTGAAACAAAACAGATCAAGTCTAATCAATGTATTCTGATTGTGGCTGAAAGAACAGAAATTTGACACATAGAAGCAGTCTCATTCAATCTTTGCCTCAACTTTTACACTGATACACATTTTAAAGGGGAGTTAATTGAAAATGAAGGTAATTTTAGGTTTGTTCTCTTTGGGATTTTAAAATAATAGCATTTTATGTTAATCCTATCTTAAATATATAGTATCTTCAAGTCAGCCACAAAACAAAACAAAGCTTCATGAATACACAAAGATACCAAGGAAATGGTTTCCTTAGAAATGTTACCCAGATGTATTAAGCACCTAGTTCAAATTCATGATAGTAGTCACACAAAGACTTACTGCTAGGTTGCCTAGCGTATTACTGTGGATTACACGTAGGATTTAACTAATTTATCATGGAAATACTCCCACTAAAAAGTTTATTCTCTGAAGGAATTTATCTAGCACCACTGAACATACATATCTCATACTGCACATATGTAAATACACATATATTTTTGTATATATGATTAATAACATAACATCCGGCATTTTGAGGAATTGAAATTGCTGGAATGTTCGACATCATTTTTCAGTGATGACAGTAGCAAATCTTCTGACAGAGATTGAAGTAAGAGTAATGATGTAGATGTTTATTTTGGAAGGTATTTTCTAGGGAGAGAGTTTTAAACAAAGATATATTACTTGAATCCTAGAGCTGAAAGGAATTACGGGTCATCTGGTTCATCTTCCATGCCCAGAGTAGAACTCTGTCTACTACATTGACTGATGACCAACCTGTCCCTGCTTGAAAAGTAGGGACAACCTGTCTCTACTTTGGAAGTCAGCCCAGTCAGATTCCTCTCTTGAGAAAAATGGCTGTAGAGTTGCAGATACTGACTGTATTCAGTGTGTTGTTACAAGCTCTGGAGTTGAAAGGTCACATAACTTCAAAACTGGACACGCAAATACAGTCGAGGGAGAACTGAGACAGTGAATAAAGAAGAGGAAGCCAAGTTACCAAAAAGAGAATGAGCAGAATGATAAGCAGGGAGAAGCAGACACAGGAAGCCATGCAGTCCCAGACAAATTTGCCTTGCCTTCTGACTATTTTTCTCTGTTCTTCAACCAAATACTCCAATTTTCTGTCCTTCGGTATTTCAAAATGTATGCCATCTGATGTGATTCCCTTCCAGAAAATGTAAAATCAAACTAACAAAGAGAATTATCTACGTGGTAATTGTAGATGTGACAAATTATCTCACCACCTAAGTGCTGGTCTTAGGATTGTCTTTTGGGGGTGAAGAAAGATATCTGAGTTTTCAGGAGATAGAGCATAAGCAAGAAGAAGCCAAGGAGGTAAAATTTTGAAAATCTGTCAAAACTACCACAAAATGGGACCTATCTTTTTACCAATATAGAGTATTCCCATAAAAACAAGGATCTTTAAACTAAAAGTAGTGAATATTCTCTTTTAAGTGACGGGCATCTGGCTTGGGCTTTTAAAAATACTTCTTTATTTCACATATTATCCAGCAGTTCTGATGTACTAAGTGACTATGGTAGACACCAATACTATGTCAAACCTTTTGCATGCCCCTATAGATGAATTACAGTTCACATATTAAGATTTTGAAGTAAGTATGTCTTCTGTAAGATGGTTTTTCTCCTTTAAGAGATAGCTTCTGGTTTTCTACTGGGACCTAGTAGAAACTCAATGTTTTGCCATGGGACTGTAAGTTACAATATAATCTGAATTCCCTATCATAAACTCAGTGTTGTCTCATCTAACCAGCAATTTGGTGGTTTGGAAATATTATTTTGTTCTGCAAAATTGTGAGAGGAAGAAAAAAAACATATTGTTTTTTTTTCTACGTAGAGTTGGTCAAGTATCTTCAGCAGCTTGGTCAGGAATGAATACATTAGTAAAACAGATAATCTTTATAATCTTTGTCCAAGAAAATATGTTCACTTCCGTCATTATGACTTCAAGTAAATTCACTATTTTATCGTGTAAACATTGTGTATTCGTTTGAAAGGTGACTTTTTCCCTTGATTCTTCCTTATTACTCACTCTTGACACTTTGGGGGTGCTTCTCTCTCATATTTCTACTCTCTCTACATATATGTTTTCCTCAATAGTATGTATACACCTTCACAATTATAGGCATTTTTTCAGGTTTCATCTCTAGGTAAAGAAATTTATCTCAAAAGTTGCTTATTGCTGACTTACAAATCCAGTTCCATCATATCTGTGTAAAAGAGTGCCTCTGAGTATAACTAAATGATGTGGAATAGAAGGATAAGCTTCAAGTATTTGCCAGGAAATCAGAGTATAATTTTTTCTTCAAGAGAAGAAACTTAGCAATTATATATTTTAAAGTTTCGTTAATCTCTATTGAGTGCCAAAGAATAGAAAACTATAAAAAGTACACTGTCTAAAATATACTGAATCTACCCCAGTTATAGCCACCTATCAAAACCATGTTTAAAAGAATTCTTTATTTAAAAAAAAAAGAAGAAAGATGAATAAACAATTCAGTTCTTAAGAGGATTGAAAAACCTTCTGTTTTAATATCCTCTAATTTAAATAAATGTCCTACTCTAAAAAGAACCATCACTCTCACGAAATTGCCGTGGAACATAAGTTGGCAGAAGCTTTTGATAAAGAATGTAGTAACACATATCAGTGTTTAAATGTATATAAACCACCTATATCTTTTCTTGAATTAGATCCTGAGATGATGATTGGACAAAATGAAGGTGTATCTCTGTATATCTACACACATGTTTTGTGTGTTAGTATCAATGTTCACAAAATAGATTTTATGATAGTAAAAATTTGAGAACATTCTAAATATCACTGAGGAATCAGCGAACACAATATGGAATATCTAATCAACAGAATACTATTCATCAATTAAAATAAAAATATATCTTTTTTAATAATCAACTAATTCTTAGTTTCATTTAATAAGCTAGAGCCTAACTTATTAGTAGAGCTTCTAGACTAATACAACAAGCAATGTCATAGTAGTTATATAATCCAAATACAAAGGAAAAGGACATACAATAGAAATGAAGAACAGTTGAGGGGGTTGATATAATTAAGTTCAGAAGTTGGGATCCTGAAGTAGGTTTTAGGTATTGATTAAGGGGAAGAGAGCAAGCATTTCCTTAGAAGGTAAGCATGAATTGCCGAGTGACACAGTAAATCTACCTGGCTGTGGTAAGAAACTAATTCTTAATAAATGTCCATACAAGAATAGTAGTTACAGAGCAGCATCTATAGCATGTAAATTGCAAGGTGCAGGGAACACATAAGCATTCCATTATACCAGGATAGATGTAGAAAGGGAGGTTTAGAAAAATGCCAATAGTAGCTACCTCTCCATGAAGAGAATCTGGCTGATTTTTTATTTCTTTTAAAATTCTTATTCATTAATAATGACAAGCATGTAAAATTTTGCACCAAAGAACCACTATAGCATTATTTTTTTCTAATTTTCAAATAACTAAAGACTGTATCTGGATGCAGTCTGGCAAAATGAGTAAAGCTTATGTACCTTGAATGAAAAGAAATTCCCTTTCTATAAATTTTCACCTGAACAAGCTATGTTCTCATAGTAATGCTTTTATTAAAATTAGTTTTATTGACTGTGCAGCTCTGCCTAGCTGAAGTGTCTTTTAGCCACTTTTACACAAATTAGTAATGTATACTTAGAATACTTAGGACACTTGATTGGGTTGAAAACATTCTATACCTGTGTAAAGATGAGGAAATAAAGATTCCTTTAAACTTCCTGCTGAAAGCATGTATTAAAGCAAGAGGAATTAGAGTGATTTTTTTCTATGTACTTAAGAAGTTATGAATTGAATTTCGAATCATTATATTACCATACTTGCTTTATTTAAACCAATAACAAATAATACTTTGGAGATGTTTTTACTATCAATTCAGTCAATGTTTATATGATTAGCTAACAGACTACACTTTGCTGCCTTATTAAGTTATTCAAAACTAGATATGAGGAGGAGCATATATTCTGAAAGAAATACTAGCTGACAATCTGACATATTCTCACAATGAGTGAGATGATTTGAAAGTAAGACTAAATAGAAAAGCCAGGATTTTGTTGATATAATGAGTAAAAAATTTTTTTGAGGGGCTTCTTATATGGGACCCACCAACACCCCAAAAAGCAACTTAATCAATTTTCACACTACCACTTATTAGCTTAAAATAGCAATCCTGATTTTCTTACACTTCTGTGGATCAGGAATTCAGGCAGCACTCCTCTGGGCAGTTCTTAGTCTCCACCTGGTGTGAGTTATCGTCACTCATGAGGTTGCAGTCAGACAGAGGTGGGGATAAAACATCCAAGATGGCAGCTTCACTCCAGGTCTGGTGCTTTGGTGAGAATGGATGGAAGACTGGCCTCTCTTTCTCTTTCTCAGTATCTCTCTCTCTCTCTCTCTCTCTCTCTCTCTCTCTCTGTCTCTCTCTCTCTCTCTGTCTCCCCATATGTGTCTCTCTCTCCATGTGGTTTGCTTTTACAAGCCTTTTTTTTTTTTCTTTTTCAACTTTTATTTTAGAATCAGGGTGTACATGTACAGGTTTGTAATGAAGATATATTGTGTGATGCTGAGGTTTAGGGTAAGACTGAACCCATTTCCCAAGTAGTGAACACAGCACCCAAGAGGTAATTTTTCAGCCCTTGTCTGGCTCACTCTCTCCTACTATAGAAGTCCCCAGTGTAGCCTGTTCCAATCTTTATGTCCATGTGTACCATGTGTAGCTCCCACTTACAAGAGAGAACATGTTTTCTGTATTTGTTTTTCTGTTTCTATGTTAATTTGCTTAGGACAATGGTATCCAGCTGCATCCATGTTGCTGCAAAGGGCATGCTTTTGTTCCTTTTTATGTCTGCATAGTATTCTATGGTGTATATGTAGCACATTTTCTTTGTCCAATCCATTGCTGATGGGCACCTAGGTTGATTCCATGCTTTTGCTATTGTGAATTGCACTGCGATGAACATATGGGTGCATTACATGCCTGTTAATGTCACATATTAACTGGCAGATTTGATGGTATATTAAGTGACTATGGCAGCAGCAATACCATGGTATGCCCTTATACAATTCATAGATTTAGAATTTTGGCACAAAATTATGCTCTGGAAGACATTTATTCTCCTTTGAGAAACAGCTTCTGGTTTCTTCCTGAGACCTAATAGATACTCAACTTTTAGCTGTGGCACACCATATTACAGTATAATCTGAGATCCCCATTATAAAGGCAGTGTTGTCTCACCCAACCAGCAATTTGGGTTAGCATGCCGTCATCAAGTGGAAGTGTTATCTACAAGAATGAGCTTGAGTAAGTCCCAAGTGAGCAATAAAATTATATGAGCAAGTGCCTTAGGTATCCGTGGTTCCTACCTACCACATTACCTCCTCTCTTTCAACCCATACTTATGACTGCTTAGAGAGTTTCTCATAACACACTGACAGAAGAAAACTGTGTCCTGGTTTACAGATGGTTCTCCATGATATGCTGGCACTACTTGGAAGTGGAAGGCTATAGCACCACAGTCCCACTCAAGAATAACTTTGAAGGAGAGTGGTGAAAGAAAATCTGCCAGTCAGCAGAAATTCAATTAGTGTGCGTGGCTGTTAATTATGGTAGAAAGCAGAGATATCAAGAGGTATGTATCATGAGTAATGGTGGTTGGGTGGTCAGGAACTCGAAAGAGACACAACTGAAAAATTGGTGGCAAGAAATCCTGTGGGAAAAACATAAATGTGGATTTCTCTGATTGGTTAGAGAGTATAAAGATATTTATGTCCCATGTGAAGGCTCACCAGAAAGCACCATAGCAGAGGAAAGTCTTAATATTCAACTAAACCCATTTGAGTATTAATCACACTTCTTCTCCAACCACCCTTGTTCTTGCCCAATAGGACTATGAACAAAGTACCATGGTAACAAGGATGGAGGCTACATATGTCTCAGAAGCACAGGCTTCCACTTATCAAGGCCAATTTGGCTATGTCCACTGCCAAGTGTCTACCTGGCCTATTGCAGAGACCAAAATTGAGACCCCATATATAGTAGCATTCCCTATCTGGTAGAGATTCCCATGCGACTTACCTAGTGGCAGGCTGGTTACATTTCACCACTTCCATCATAGGAACAGAGCTTGAGTTAAGTTCCCCTGGAACAGATATTTACTCTCAATATAGATTTACCTTCCTTGCCTTAATGCGTTTGCCAAAACCACCACGGTGGACTTACAGAATGCTTTATTCACCATCTGACTATTCCACCTGTCATTGTTTCTCAACAGGAAACTCATTTTTATAGCAATTGAATTGTGGAAATGGGCTCATGTTCGTGGAATTTACTGGTCTTGCCATGCTGCCCATCACCCTGAAGCAGCTAGCCTGACAGAATAATGGATTGGCCACTTGAAGTATTAGTTACAGCACCAAATGCATGACAACACCTTGAAGATTTGGAGAAATGCCCTCCAGGATGTGGTATATATTCTAAGTCATACATAAGGTTTCTATTTCTCTAATATCTAAGTTTCACTGGGCTGGGAATCAAAGTAGAAATAGAACTAACTCTTTTTGCTATTAGTCTGAACTATCCATTAGTAAATTTTGCCCTTCTCATTCTTGCAACTGACAGCTCTGTTTGGTTTAGAGATGTTAGTTTCCCAAAGAAATATGCTTCCATCAGGAAACACAGTGAGTCTATTAAATTGGCCATTTTAGGCTTCTGATGTCAGTGAGCCTAGGGCAAAAAGTGTGTTAGTACACTGGATCTGGTGATGGATTCTGATAATTAATAGAAAATTGCATTTTTTCTACCTAATGAAGGAATGGAGGAGAAAGTCTGAATGCAGGAAATCATCTGGGGTACCTCTAAGCACTCCGATGTCCCATGATAAAAATTAATGAAAACTGCAGCAGCACAATATAAGTAGGAATACTAATGTTATAGAATCTTTAAGATTGAAATTTTGAGTCACCCAATAGACAAGGAACCGTGACCAACTGAAAGGTACTTACTAAACTCAAAGGGAATGTGGAGTAGAAGAAGGCAGATCATAACTTCAATAATATGCTGTGTAATAACATTTCAGGACATTTCACAATGGACCACACAGTGGTTCCATAAAAGGATAATGAAGCTGAAAAATTCCTATTGTTTAGTGAATTTATAGGCATAATCAGATGATAGTGCAATGCATTACTCACATATTTGTGATGATGCTAGTGTAAATTAACCTGCTGTGCTGCCAGTCATACAAAAGACCAGCACATATAATTATATACAGTGCCTAATACTTAATAATTAAAATAAACAACTATGTTATTGGCCTATGTATTTACCGTACCATACTTTTTATCTTTAGTGTGTAGTCCTACTTATATACACTTAAAAAAGTTAACTGTAAAACATCCTCGGTCAGGTCCTTCTGGAAACATCCAGAAGAATGTATTGCTACCATAGGAGATGGCAGCCGGATGCATGTTATTGCCCCTAAAGACCTTCTAGTGTGAAAAGGTGTGGAGGTGGAAGACCAATATCAATAATTCTGACCCTGTGTAGGTCTAGGCTACTGTGTGTGTTTGTGTCCTAGTTTTTAACACACCATTTTAAAAAGTAAAAAAAAAAAAAAAAATTAAAGAATAAAATTTTTTTAAAATAAGGAAAAGTTTATAGAATAAGGATATAATGATAGAATGTATCTTTGTATAGCTATACATTATGTTTATATTTTAAGCTAATTGTTACTACAAAAGAGTCAATTTTTTATAGCCGGGCGAGGTGGCGGGCGCCTGTAGTCCCAGCTACTCGGGAGGCTGAGGCAGGAGAATGGCGTGAACCCGGGAGGCGGAGCTTGCAGTGAGCTGAGATCCCGCCACTGCACTCCAGCCCAGGCTACAGAGCGAGACTCCGTCTCAAAAAAAAAAATAAATAAATAAAAAAAAAAATAAATAAAAAAAAAATAAATAAAACGTTTGTAAAGAAGTTACAATAAGCTAAGGTTAATTTATTGAAAAAAAATGAAACAAACTGAGTGTAGACTGAGCATACAATGTTTATGAAGCCTATAGTACTGTATGGTAATGTCCCAGGCCTTCATACTCACTCACCACTCACTCACTGGCTCACCCAGAGCAATAGAGTATAGCATATAGCCTAGGTGTATAGTACACTGTGCCATCTGAGTTTGTGTAAGTACACTCTGTGATGTTTGCACAATGACAAAATTGCCTAGTGACACATTTCTCATAACTTGTCCCCATGACTATATGCAATATGTAACTGTACCATAAACGAGGACTGTAATAGTCATGGACATTTTTTCCTTACTTCGATAGCATGATTTTTGAATATATAGTAAATTCTTTTGAATATTTTTTCTTGCCTGACCATTCTCCTTTTATCCATGTCATACTGCTGTAATTCCTTTGATGTAAAATAAATTCCTTGGTCTAAAGCATTATTGCATGGTGCATATCAATTTTGAAAAAGGCATTCCAATAATCAATGGATGATGGTGATGGCAGCAGGATTGTGACAGCAAAAGCAAGTCCACATCCAGAATAGGTTTTTATTCAAGTCATTTCCATGATGAAAGAAGGCTAACTGAAATAATTGCACCGGGCCAACTGATTCCCCTGGGATCAGGGCTATATAGAAATTCATTCCTGGCCTTTGATTTTGGGCAGGTTGGTCCCTAAACAAGAATGGTAACCATATCAACATAGTGAGGGAAAGTCTACAGTTTTGACCCTATGGATAACTTGAATTACTGTCATCATGGCCATTTTGTACAAGAGTCCTTTCAACAAGGGACCAGGGAGGAGGAGACACTGTCTCGAAAATTAGGATCATAGAAGTAATTGAGTCACTTCCAGAAACACTACCAGAATGAGAGAGAACACGAGGGAGAGAGATAAAGAGAAATAGAAAAGAGGATGGCTTATCCCCTCTTTCTGTTTCTCATATCTGCTGTCTCTTAAAAGAACCAAAGAATCATAGGAAATAGAGTTGGCAAGTTCTCAGCCCCAGCATCACATAGTAGTTATCAAAGGGCATGTAGGAATTAAAAAAGACAGTAGAATTACATAGCACTGTAACCACCTCTCCCTATCCCCAATAAATACAAAACACAAAGAAATGGGATGAGGCATAGGACTTAAGAGATTATCACTGCCACTGGAAGTCATTTAATATTTCATAGTGGTATCACCAAAAATTACCAGGTATTTATAGGTGGCCTCAATTTCATTACTATTTTTTCATTTAATCATGTCATTTTTGCCCTTTAAAATTAATATTTGAAGATTTGAAAATAAATTTGATGAAGAATTTTGTCTTCACACCAAAGGCCAGAGTAAATTGCCACCAAAGAACAATTCAGGTAATCTGAGCATATAGAGAATTCTCCTAAGAGAAGAAAGAGAAACACAGTTGCCAATCAGGTTGTCAGTCCACTTTAATTGTTTTAAGATTACAAAACATTTCCAGGATGCATAGTGGGGACATTTCGATCCCAAAAACTACGTTTATTTTCTACCTCTGTGTCCATCTAAATAATACTGGATCTGGAGTGCTCTGAGGTACAGCTTGCTTGAAGTTTAATTATTTCACACATGTTACAGCTGTGGTTTTGGTAGATGTACACAGAACAGCATTCCACTGACAACCAGATAGTTCTTTTGAATGAATACTGATTATATATACACTGCAGTTTATCAAGCACAGTCGGTCATCTTGCCCTGGGAAGTACAGTATGTGAAATTCAAGCTTATGGAGAATGATAGCAATATCTTGTGTTTGGACAACACAACACATTTCCAGATATTCATGATTCTTCAGCTGATTGTCTCTGATTATCTCTGTCAGCCTGGACAAGTTATTTAAACTTTCAGAGTTCTGATGCTTTATCTGTAAAATGGGATAATTAAACAGACTTTAAAGATGTTCAGATGAAAGGAATGATGTAAGTGGAAACTAATCTACTTGTCTTTAGGAAACAAGTCCTAATCTACTCATGAAAGTGAGTGATACTGCAAAAACAATGGTCAAAGGAAAAAGACACTTAGGGAGATAATTATAAGAAGCTAATTTACCGACTTATCCATTAAGACAGGTATGCATTTTACTCCATGTATTATCTCTTCTGTAAGATAGAAGACACTATCTTTGCAATTCTTTAATGATCATAGCATCTCAAAAAACCTGTTTGCCATATGATTTGTATTTCCCATGAGAATTTTAAAAGTACTGCTCAATAATATTTTAAATGTTTAAAATGCTCTCCACAAAAGAAACATAAATTAATTCATGTTGTTTCAGTATTTTGTTGCTTTAAGATTAATTATAACTAAAAATAAACCTCTGATTATTTCAGGTTATAATACAGTTTGACTTCTGAACATATCAAATTGAAGTATGGTAGTGATATTCTACACATGATTTAGACTCTTGTTTTGCTATTGGTAAATAGTACCAATGAGATTATAATCTCAAAATTAAAGGACCCGAGCAAATTTTGATATTACTTTGAGGTATTCTTTGCAATTAGCCTTCGAGATTTATTTTTGTCAATCTGTGACATAAAATTGGGAACTAATTTTAGAATTGATTGGAACAAATTATAAGTTAAATGACTGGTGATTTAAATGTACAGATACAATAAAATGAAGGTTATGTCTACAATTTTGAGAAATACATTTACGATTTTGTGTACTTTTTAAAGCTATGTCTTCATCAATACTGTTTCCCAACTAACCAAGTATAACAGTTATGGGGAGGAAAAAAAGAACAAAGGAGAAAATGTCTTCAGGAAAAAAAGTAAGTTTTTTTCTGTACTTCTAAACCTCAAAAGCTCTGATTTAATTGTCTCATCTTTAAGGGCTGTAAATACATTCTCAGAGTTCTGACTTATATGTAAAATGTTTATGTATAAACATTACATTTTCATAGTCATCAATTCCTTTTCAACAGACTAACCACAATAAGGTTTGCATGTAATTGACAGGGACATTTTTAAAATAGTTCCAATCTTAAAGCCATGGAAGAGGTATTGACATGAAAACACCCAGCAGCGTGAAAAGTAGGCATCCTGGGAGTGGTTTTCTGGGGCCAGTTCTTTAGCTTCCTGCTCTAGTGAAAGGATGTATACAATTAATGCAATCTTAGATTTTTAAAACAAAGGAATAAGCTCTAATTATTTAGGCAGTTATTCAGATAATTAACTATCTTACCCAAAGTGATAAGTTTACCAGTAGGTTCTCTTTGTCATGTCAGAGAAAAACCTATTTCCAAATGAATATGGGCATAATTTAAAATGTTATGGGGCAATGCAAAAAGATACAATAAGTTAAGACAAAATTAAAAACTTCTTGTGAATTATCTGGCCATTATTCTGCCTCATACAGGTGTGCTGGACCTCACTGGCATTATGAAAGAACTTTTCACTGTGGCTAGGGAGAAAGGTGGGGAATATTCAAAATCACAAAGTTCAAGAAATACAGCTAACTTCAGAATGAACTGAGTGAACAATGACCTAGGAGTTCAGTGTTGTGAAAGAAGTCAAAAGTAATGATTTAAGGACAAAGAAAATTATTGCTAAGTTATGAGGCACCCCAGGACAATTGAATTTTAAGAAGACCTAAATACTTGGCTGGAGATACATGAACAGGTCTAACTACCCGGGAAGGGGAATGGCAAGGATTTAGCAAGTTGTCTGGGTAGGCCTCTCAGCAAAAGAGGATGAAAAGAGCAACAGAATATGGACATAATCAGGTGAAGCTAATGTTTAGTGATTACCTTGGGACTATATGTAAGTTTTTTAATACAGTTTTAACAATATCCACAGGATGACCAGTAGTATCCTTACAAAACTGAATATTAGCTAATTATATAGCTAGTACGAGGCAAAGCCTGCATTAAAACCCCAATCTTTCTGACTTCACAACACATGACCTTTATAAATATTATGTGTGTATATATATATATATATCATTTAAATTTAATCTTTACAATAATTCTGATAGGGAAGTATTATTAATCACTGTTTTATAGATGAGAAAAGTGCAATTATGTAACCTGCCCAAGGTCACATAAGTAGTAAATAGCAATAAAAGCAATCATCCTAAATACTAGTGGAAGGCAGCTGACTAATTTGAGACTCTACATGCCATTTAGAATTAAAGGTCCCAGTAAAATACCATATTTTATTCTTAATGATACAAGGATTGGTTAGGGGAGTGACTTCAGGCTATGGGCAATAAGTACAAAACAGATAAAGAGTCACAGGTATATCCACCCCCTAGAAAGACTTTTTTTTTAATTATTCAGGAAAAAATGACTAAGATTTATTGGACATTCTCTACACCAGAAGTCAGAGGATTCGCAATTCAACATTATACATAATGGCTGGCAATTCTTGTCAAGGGCTGCTTATGAGAACAATCAATTCTCTAGGTAGGAAGTCTGGGGCCACCTCCCCAGGGAAGTTTTTATTCAGCTATAGAGATACCATGGACTAATAAGCAGATGGGTGTAGATGCCAGGAAACAGCCAGAAAACAGAAAACAAGAAGATAGCTAACCCATGATTGAAACTAGAATGACTGATCAGAAAGGAGTCTAAAGAATATTTGAAAGTTGGCAAGGAGCATTTTCTTAGAGATAGCCTATAGACTATTTATGCAATCACCATGGGCGAAATATATTGAATTATTGTACTAATACTATGAAGAATTCATACAAATGAACAAACATATCCTGATTGCATATTCTAGCTGCTATACATACAAGAATGAATAAGACAAAGGCCCTGACCTTGAAAGGCTTACATTCTGGTGTAGAACACAGACAACATAAAAATAAATACATAAAATAGTATTCAGTGGTGATTAGTGCTAGGGCGAAAACTTGAAAATGATGGAATGGGAAACTTAGGGCCTTGGAGAGAGAGTAATTTCTCTAAAGCAAGGATATTTGAGCATAGAAAGGATTGGAATGAAAAAAATAGCCCTGTGAATATCAAGGGGAAAAGAATAAAATAAGAAAATCTGTGCAGAATAAACAAATATCATGTCTGAACAAAATCAAGAAGACCCATGTGGCTATAGCAGAGTGGGCAAGGCTGGGAGTAGCAATGAAGTCATAGAGAGGCAGGGTTCAGATCATGTAAGCCACATAGGGAAGGAGTTAGGTACAAGTTTGAGCTGAAAAGGGATGCCCTTGACTGACATTTTCAAAAGGCCAATAGAAGCAATAGGAAGTCTAGTTAAAGGGGTGACCAGTGCTATGGTTTAGATACCTGTCTGCACCAACCTCATATTGAAATTTGATCCCCAATGCAGGAGGTGGAGCATTATGGGAGGGGTTTGGGTCATGCAGGCAGATCCCTCATTAACAGATTAATACCCTCCCATGGAGTTGAGTGAGTTCTCACTTTATTAGTTTCCCTGAGAGCTGGTTGTTACAAAGAACCTGACACTTCCTCCCTCTCCTGCTTCCCCTTTCACTGTGTGATCTTCTAGCTTCCATTAGCTTTCTATCATGTGTGGACGCAGCCAGAGGATCTCATCCATTATAGATGCCTAATCTTGAATTTCTAGCCATCAGAATCATGAGCCAAATAAACCTTTAAAAAAAAATACCCAGGCCGGGCGCGGTGGCTCAAGCCTGTAATCCCAGCACTTTGGGAGGCCGAGACGGGCGGATCACGAGGTCAGGAGATCAAGACCATCCTGGCTAACACGGTGAAACCCCGTCTCTACTAAAAATACAAGAAAATTAGCCGGGCGAGGTGGCGGGCGCCTGTAGTCCCAGCTACTCGGGAGGCTGAGGCAGGAGAATGGCGTGAGCTTGCAGTGAGCAGAGATCCGGCCACTGCATTCCAGCCTGGGCGACAGAGCGAGACTCTGTCTCAAAAAAAAAAAAAAAAAAAAAAATACCAGCCTCAGGCATTGCATTATAGCAACATAAAATGAACTAAGACACAGGGGTATAAGAATGTGGTAACTTGGACTGGTGTGGTAGCACTGAAGATGGTGGCTTTTGGATGGTGGTATGCATTTTGAAGATATATGGAAGAGAATTTCTTCATCAGAACCTGGGGATGGGGTAAAAAAAAGTCAACAATATTTTTCTCTGTTTGACCTAAGCAATTGAATGAGTAAAGGTGCCACTTATTAAGTGAGGAAGGCATCTGATGTCAGATGGTTGTATAAAGGGGTAATGGGTGGTGAACAAGGAACATTTCATCAAGAGCTTAGCACTGGAAATATTAGGATTGATATAACCACTAGGCATCCCAGTAGAGATGCTGAGTAGCAGCTATAGATATGCTTTGAAATTCAGAGGAAAGGCCCAGACAAAAACTATGCATTAAGTTGTCAATGTACACATGGTATTTAAAACCATAGGAGGCCAGGAGCAGTGGCTCACTCCTGTAAACCCAGTACTTTGAGACGCCAAGGTGGATGAATCACTTCAACCCAGGAGTTTGAGTCCAGCCTGGGCAACATGGTGAGACCTCATTTCTTCTAAAAACTAAAAATCAATTAGCCCAACATGTTGGCTTATACCTGTAGTCCCAGCTACTCATGAGTATGGTGTGGGAGGATCACTTGAACCCAGGTTAATGCTGCAGTGAGCTGTGATTGCACCACTGTATTTCAGCCTGGGCAACAGAGCAAGACCCAGTCTCAAAAATAAAATAAAGCCGTGGAACTGGAGAAGACTTAGCGTGAAGACTGAGTCTTGGATAAATCAAATTTGGTTGTTGGTAGCCTAAAGATGATGAAGCAGGAGACACTGAGAAATCTGGGTTATAGTTAGAGAAATAATTGCAATGAAGATAATCACCCAAGTTATAAATCCTTCTATGAAGAAACAAACACCAAGTCACTTCAGGGTTCATATCATAAGAATTAAATACTTTAATGGTAAAACCAACTTAGAATCTATACTTTAATGATTAAAAGCTCTTGAATGATATCCATGATGGCTCTTATTTTGAACTCATTTATTTTTGTATATGCATTCATTCATTTATATATCAAATATTCATTGACTAATATTTGTGCAGTAAAGAAGGTGAATGGTAGATTACCAAGGATAAGAGACAGAATTCCTACATTCCAGGAGGTACAAAGCCAAAAGAGTATAAATCAAGGAAAATGACTGAGGGGAATCATAATTATTTTAGAGGTTTATTTTGCCAAGATTGAGAATGTGTCCAAAAAGAAGGAATGCCAAATCAGAGGAACATTGTGGTCTTCCCAAAGAGGATTTTGAAGACTTCAATATTTAAAGGAGAAAGAGTGGGAAGTAGGTGAAAGAGGAAAGAAAAAACAGGGAAAGGTAGATAAAAGGTAGATAAAATGCAAATGGTTGCATTAATTTGAGGCTTTGATCAGTGTTCACTGAATCCACATTTTACACGTGAAAGGAGAGTGTAGAGGACTTGTCAATTATGCATTCATCTGGCCTTTAGTGAGTCTGAATTTTTATATAAGAGAAAATCAACATAGAATAGAGGAAGCAGCTAACTATGCATTTGTCTCATGTGAGCAGAGGGATGACTCCTAGTCCTGTCTTTGTCTTGTCCCTGTAAAGATAAGCTGTTAATTTACATTGTCAGAGTGAAATTCAACAGAACTAAGTTTTAGAATAAAGATCTTGAGACTGACAATGAATTTCTTTATGAGCAAATTGTGAAGAAGACCCCCAGGGAGGTATGTAGCCTTCTATCTTTGCAGCTATCTATTCAGGAACAAAATGAAAGGCACTCTGTGTGACACAATTCCCAAGCTTGACTTTTCCCCTTGCCATAGTGAATTTGGGGTCCTGAGATTTTTATTTTCCTTTCATCTCAGTCATAATCATTATGATAACACATGCTGTAGTGAGATCAATGGAAAAGGTTTGTGGAAGCTCAGAAAATGGAACACCTAACATTCATGGGTGGCAACTGTGGAAGGCTTCACAGAGAAAGGATTTTGAAGTGGAATCTTAATGAAGTTCACTTGGTGAATAATGGTGAAAAGGTTATGTCATCTAGGAAATACAATATGTGTATATTACACAGAATCATAAAGTTTCAATTCAGGTCTAAAATTTCATCAATTTACTTATTTTAATAATGACCAGCATTTATTTATTATTGATATGGTTTGGCTGTGTCCCCACCGAAATCTCATCTTCAATTGTAGTTCCCATAATCCCCACATGTCATGGAGGAACCCCATAGGAGGTAATTGAATCATGGGGGTGGTTATCCCCATGCTGCTGTTGTGATAGTGAATTCTCACGAGATCTGATGGATTTGTAAGGGGCTTTTTTCCCTTTTGCTTGTCATTTCTCCTTCCTGTTATCGTGTGAAGAAGGATGTGTTTACTTCCCCTTCCACCATGATTGTAAGTTTCTTGAGGCCACCCCAGCAAAACTATGAGTCAATTCAACCTCTTTCCTTTATAAATTACCCAGTCTTGAGCAGTCCTTTATAGCAGCATGAGAACAGACTAATAGAGTAAATTGGCACCAGGAATAGGGTGCTGCTGTAAAGATACCCGAAAATGTGGAAGCGACTTTGGAACTGAGTAACAGGCAGAGTTTCAAACAGTTTGGAGAGCTCAGAAGATAGAAAAATGTGGGAAAGTTTGAAACTTCCTAGAGACTTGTTGAATGACTTTGACCAAAATGCTAATAGTATATAGACAATGAAGTCCAGGCTGAGGTGATCTTAGATGGAGGTGAAGAACTTGTTGGGAACTGGAAAAAAGGGGACTCTTGCTGTATTTTAGCAAAGAGACTGGTGGCATTTTGCCCCTACCTTAGAGATCTGTGGAACTTTAAACTTAAGAGAGACTATTTAGGGTATCCAGCAGAAGAAATTTCTAAGCAGCAGAGTTCAAGAGGTGACTTTGGTGCTCCTAAAGGCATTCGATTTTATGTATTCACAAAGATACCATTTGGAATTGGAGGGAAGCAGAGCATAAAAGTTTGGCAAATTGGCAGCCTAATGATGCGATAGAAAAGAAAAACTCATTTTCTAAGGAGAAATTCAAGTTGGCTGCAGAAATTTGCATAAGTAACAAGGAGACAAATGTTAATTACCAAGACAATGGGCAAAATGTCTCCAGGACATGGCAGAGGTATTCACAGCAGCCCCTCCCATCACAGGCCCAGAGGCCTAGGAGGAAAAATGGTTTTATGGGCCCAGCCCAGGACTTTGCTGCTTTGTGCAGTCTCAGGACTTGGTGTGCTATGTCCCAGCAGTGGCTAAAGGGGGCCAAGGTACAGCTCAGGCCATCACTTCAGAGGGTGCAAGCCCCAAGCTTTGGCAGCTTTCACATCGTGTTGAGCCCATGGGTACACAGAAGTCAAGAACTGAGGTTTGGGAACCTCCACCTAGGTTTCAGAGGATGTATGGAAACTCCTGAATGTACAAGCAACAGTTTGCTGCAGGGGTAGAGCCCTCATGGAGAACCTTTGCTAGGGCAATGTGGAATGGGAAAGTGGGGTTGAAGCCCCCACACAGGGTCCTCCCTGGGACACTGCCTAGTGGAGCTGTGAGAAGAGGGCCACCATCCTCCAGACCCCGGAATAATAGATCCACCAACAGCTTGCACTGTGCACCCAGAAAACCTGCAGATACTCAACACCAGCCCATGAAGTCAGCTGAGGGTGGGGCTGTGCCCTGCAAAGCCACAGGGGCAGAGCTGCCCAAGGCCATGGATCAGCATGACCTGGATGTGAGACATGGAGTCAAAGGAGATCATTTTGGAGCTTTAAGATTTGACTGCCCCACTGGATTTCAGACTTCCTCGGGGCCAGTAGCGCCTTTGTTTTGGCCAGTTTCTCCCATTTAGAACTGGTGTATTTACCCAGTGCCTGCACCCTCATTGTATCTAGGAAGTAACTAACTTGCTTTTGATCTTACAGGCTAATAGGTGGAACGGTCTTGCCTTTTCTCAGATGAGACTTTGGACTTGGAGTTTTGGGCTAATGCTGGAATGAGTTAAGACTTTGGGGAACTGTTGGGAAGGCATGATTCTGTTTTGAAATATGAGGACATGAGATTTTGGAGGGGCCAAGGGCAGAATGATGTGGTTTGGCTGTGTCCCCACATAAAGCTCATCTTGAATTATAGTTCCTGTAATCCCCATGTGTCAGTGGAGGGCCCCAATGGGAGGTAACTGAATCATGTGGGAAGTTACCCCCATGCTGCTGTTCTTGTGATGGTGAGTGAGTTCTCACGAGATCTAATGATTTTACAAGGGGCTTGCCTCTCTTTTACTAGGCACTTCTCCTTCCTGCCATCATGTGAAGAAGCACATATTTGCTTCCCTTTCAGCCATGATTGTAAGTTTCCTGAGGCCTCCCCAGTATGCAGAACTGTGAGTCAATTAAGCCTCTTTCCTTTATAAATTACCCAGTCTCAAGCAATCCCTTTATAGCAGTGTGAGAATGGACTAATACAGCTATTCTTTATTTACCTAGTGCAATAAATATTTAATATGCAAAAGAAGAGAGAGTAAACAGAATGTACTATAATTAGTCAGTGTTTCTATGTCAGAATACTGCGCCAGGTATTTTACATACAATGTAAAATTCAGTCTCATGAATCTACTCCAGGTATGATTACTATCATGAAGGTAGTAAAGATTATCAAGATAACCAAACCAAGAAAAGAGTATGTTAGAAATAGTACCAGTGAGAAAGTACTTTAAAAAATTACACACAACTTGTCAATTATAAAACACTTGCATTCTAGGAAAAGTTGAAGTAATTACTCTTAAAGAACACAGGCCCAGAAGATGAACTAGCTGCATCCAATTCTGGCTCCATTGCTTGCTCTGTGACCTTGGACAAGTTAGTGAAAGTTTCTGTGCCTCAGCTTCACTATCTATAGAATAGGTATATTAATAGTACCTCCCTCATAGGGTTGTTGTGATAACGAAGTGTGGTAATAGCTATAAAATTATTTGAAGAGTTCCTGGCATATGACAAGGGTTACAATACTGTAGCTAGAATTATTATCCAGGTCAGAGGCTGTGGAATAGAAGGGTTAAGAGTGAGTTTTGTTTTGTTTTGTTTTGTTTTGTTTTGTTTTGTTTTGTTTTGTTTTAGATGGAGTCTCACCCTGTTGCCCAGGCTGTAGTGCATTGGTGCAATCTCAGCTCACTGCAACCACCTCCGCTTCCCGGGTTCAAGTGATTCTTCTGTGTCAGCTTCCCCAGTAGCTGGGATTACAGGCACCCGGCACCACACCTGGCTAATTTTTTGTGTTTAGTAGAGATGAGGTTTCACCATGTGAGCCAGATTGGTCTCAAACTCCTGACCTCGTGATCTGCCCACCTTGGCCTCCCAAAGTGCTGGAATTACAGGCATGAGCCACTGTGCCCATCCAAGACTGAGTTTTCTACTACCACACTGCCCTGCAGAGCCGTCTGACTCTCCTTTTGTTGACTGTTTGACCTTGTACTTAACTGTGTCTCAGTTTCCTTATTTATATATTGGGAGTAATAAAACACATTTCTTATGGAATTATTGTGAAGATTCAATACATTAATACATCTATAAGATTTAGAACAATGCATGGGACAAAATAGATGTTCAATAAATGTTAAGTATTAATATCCACTCTAGACAGATTCCAAAATGCAATACACCCCAACTGCATTCTAAGCATCAGATAATAGTTATTGTGAAAAACATAACTACTGTGGTTACAGAACTCACATTTTACAAAATTCACACTTTGGATACTTTTATGTATCAATTTATAAATATTTAGAGTCTTGCTTGACACTAATCACCATCAGTGCTTTCATTGCAACGCAATAAATACCAGGAATTTTTATGAGAAGTGTTGTAAATACGACAGATGCTTTTGTTCATAAATCGGGCAATGACCTCAATCATTAATAAACAAATCAGGGCCAGAGCAGCGAGAGAATGTAAAGAGTAATTTGGTAAGGAATCCAATAAATGTTTTCAACACAAATAATCAAAACAGAGAATTTATTCTTCATCCTGTCTTGCTAATAGCTTCTGTTAAGGTGAAAATGATTAAATCAAATTTGACTTTAATTCATTGAGGTTAGATGGCATTTTCCCCAATGTGATAAATTATTGTGAGAGCAAGTCAAATAATAGGAAATTTACTATAAGCTTGCTTTTGCATGAAAGAGGAGTGAAACAAGAAACAATCTAAGAGTTATTTAGCATATAGTTTACTAGATTCAAGAAAGACAAAGTATTATTAAAACCTCACATACCTTTACCACTGTTGATCTGTTGAAAATGAAAAAAAAAAAAAAAAACTACTTTGACATTAAAGCTGGATCATATCAGAACCTTCCATGCCATGGCCCACCGAGGGCTTCTTGAGACACACCATGTCTGTGGTTAAAATATCCTTTCACCCTCAAAGATTTCATAGAATTCTAGAATGCTTCTGCTGAGAGACACGGCAGAAATGATTTATCCAAACTTTCTCATTTTATAAATCAGGAAACTGAGGCCTCAGAAAGATTTAATGACCTCTCCAAATTCAACCTGGTGCAGAGCCAGAAGTAAGATGAAGTTGCTTCATGCTCTGTTAATACAAATGGACAATGAAACTGGAAATGAGGTAGAGAGAGTAAACACAGAGGTGCTAATCTCTCAGCCTGTAATTTATTTACTATTCACAAAACATAATTTTCTAAAGTTGTTCTTTCTTCACATAAATGGGTATTAAGTTATTCTTCAGCTACCCAACATTTCAGTCCCAACTTTAATTTTTATTATCTTAAAAGTCGTGCTAGGATAGAGTGTTGAGATTTGTAAACTTTAAATATTTTTAAAGAAATTAGCTCAATGAGCTTGTCTATTTTTTTCCTTTCAAGCCGTTAGGAGAAATTAGAGGGCAGCATCTGTATCTCTCTATCAGGAAAAAAAAGAAAAAGAAGGACAAAACAGAGTGGGTGTATAATTGAAAATTGTAGGAAAAGAAAGTTGAAGCACCTGCGAACAGAACAGAAGGAAAGGCCACAGGGGGTAATGAAGGGTCACAGCAGAAAGAAGGAGAAAGATAATCAGAATGACTCGGAAATTTTCACTTGGTATTGAAGCAGAATGTGGTAAATTTAATCTGTCATGAGGAAACTGGCCTACTAGACACCAGCAAAGGGTAATTAAAGAATCACTCTCCAAAGAAAACTATTTTTGTAAGTGGAAATCGATGGATATATTCACACCACCACCACCTTCTGCCACTGAATTTGTGGCTTTGCATTTCACCTGAAGGGGCTGATGAAATCACTGACACTTGGAGCAGAACAGGGACTTGTAATCTTTACACTGTGCTGCACTAATCGGGCCAGCAACCGTGCAAGGGACAACCAGACCTGAACTGCGGTACTGACAGTATTAAGTGGAGTAGAAAGAGTCGTATTCAATTTCAGAAGCTACTCTGGTGTTGAGCACTGGTTATGTCAGCCTAAAAGAGAAAAGACAATATGTCCAGGAGACTTGCCTAAGGTCAGGGCGTTAATCACTGGAAGAAAAGATGATTAGCTCCTCCTCACCGTGCCAGCTCCTGCTGAGAGCAATTTTTTTCCCCTTTTTCATAGCTCCTACTCAAAATATGGACTAGAAAGAATGGAGAAAGGGTGAGAGAGAATAAAAAGATTCCAGATTGATATCTTAGAGTCCTGTCCGTTGAAGTTTTGCTCAAGTTTATATACTAATGATACAAGCAGGGTCAATAATCAAACACTAATCTTTTCTTGGAGTCCAGAGTCCTGAGATTTATGGCAGAAGCTCAAAATACAGCTCTAATCCTTGCACTGGACATGAAAGCTTAGGTCATCAATGGATCTTTCTGGATCTCATCCAGCAGCTCAATATTCAGTTAATTCATAATAAGAATCCTCCAGATACCAATTTGTAGAGATTACGCATTCTTATCAATGAACAGGTTTACTTGTCAGTAGCATATGCATAAACTTCTCCACCCCAAATGGTTCAGTTCCCCAAATACCATCCATTCTTCTAGGCTGCCCCAAACTCACTATGCTTCATATTCATTCTGACATAGTAGCATTCAGATATAATATATTGGTAACATATCAGTATTATCTAACACTATGCAATGTGAATATTTTCTTTCTTTCTTTGCAGCATTGTATACAGATAAACCATAAGTACTCTATTTCATTTTGTTTGAGTTTGGGTAGAAAAGGTACCAAGCCAAAGTTTCTATATGCCAAGAACCTAAATTAATTGATGGCATTCTACTTAAATTTCATTTCCCTGAGCAAATCTTCAGATGGCATAGCCTAGATTCTACCAATTGCTTTTTAAATGCATTGTCAAATTGATTTGGCATGAAGAAGAGGCTACTGGCAAGTTTTATGTTTTTTTAGAAAACAAACCACCATCTTGAATTTGAGATTTCTGGAAGACCCATAGCAAATCAGTACAAAAAATGTAGGAATTGCAATGAGTTTGCAATATTCTGCATACTCATTTTTTTTTTTTCTTTTGAGACGGAGTCTTGCTCTGTCTCCCAGGCTAGAGTACAATGGTGCAATCTTGGCTCACTGCAACCTCTGCCTCCCAGGTTCAAGCTGTTCTCCTGCCTCAGCCTCCTGGGTAGCTAGGATTGCAGGCTTTTTTTTTTTTTTTTTTTGTATTTTTAGTAGAGACAGGATTTCACCATACTAGTCAGGCTGGGATTACAGGTGTGAGCCACCACGCCCGGCCTCTGCATCCCCACTTTAACATGACAAAGCAGCAGCACATTATTGAGATATCTTGGGTCCTGAACCCATTTTTTGGTTCACCCTGGACCCATTTTTTTTTTTTTCTGTAAACTAGTCTTTACAATGTCAGAATGTCACAACTATACAAAATAACGAAGTGAGTTTGCCTTCATAGTTGTGCCGCAGATAGCTGAGATGCTTTCCTTTCTGAGAAATTAGAGGAAATACTTAAAGCTCAAGTTGTTGAACAATGATTTTGAATCAAGTTAGAGCTACCACTAAAATCCAGATCAAGACTTTCAGTAGTACTTGTAATGGTTATTATATCTGAAGAAACAGATTCAGGGCAAATGCCTTTTCCGTCTTCTCCAGAAGGTTTCTATTTAGATAATAGTGCGAAATAGAATTGAGGAGGTGGGGCATGGAAGGTAGAAGTGGTGCTGCATATGCAAAATGTAAAAGCAGGATCTTCCAACAAATCTGAAACATGCCACACCTCTCCACCTCCTCTCAAAGTTCTTTAGTGGCTTCCATTGCCTTCTAGAGGAATATGAAGCTCCTTAGCCCCCAATGTGGCCCTATGATGTCACTATTTTCATCCCTCACCAGTTCTCTTCTCTCTCATCTGGAGGCACTGTTCTCAGAACACACTATGTTCTTTGACCCCGCGCCTTTCTCATCGTCACAAGTTCAGCTGCCTTGCTTGTGTGACTCTCCTGCAGTATCTCTCCAGTGTGTGTTCCTGGGCTGAAGAGGCCTGGAAAGCTAACATTTTCCATTCTTCATTTCAGCCAGCGTTCCAGATGTGTCATGGGTTTCATCAATCATGTATACTAGAAAATGGAGAGAAGAAAAATAGAGGACAAATATATATTAACACAGACAGCATTGTGTCAAATATTACTTTAAAAATTGACTGGTCAATTTGTATTTTTAAAAAGGAGTTACCAAAACTAAATCAAGATTCACTGTAAACTACTCTAATTCTAAACATAATTGCACAGAAAATATCAAACCCTAAAGTAAATGTTAGAACAAGTGTGTGTGATCATTCATTCATTTAAATAGATATGTGTTGGTTCTCTTCTATATGCTTAATAAAAGAGCTGCATTCAGTGTGTGTATTGGTGACCCAGCATCTACCAAGGTTGATAAGATAAATTACGCTGCAGTATCAAAGGATCTGCACATCTGAGTGGGTTAGAAAAATAAAGCTTTATTTCATGTTCATGCTAAAATTCCATCATGACTGGGGACTCTGCTCTATATTTCTTCACTCTGGGATCCAGGCTGACAAAATAAACATCATCTTGAACATTCCTATTTACTGAGCCAGAGGCCAAATATGTGTTCAGAAGAGTTTCCAGTCTAAAAATGATATATCACGCTTTAATCACAAGTATTTGACCAGGCCTAGTCCCATGGCCCAATACAACCACATGGGAGCCAGGATGTGCTCAGAAGAGAAGAGAACCTGAACTGTTTAGCAAATATCACAATATCCACTATAGTCTGCCCTTCTGGGTCAACAAATATTTGGTTTATCCTCCTTACTGCATGAAAATTATGCTCATCTTTACCCCAAGGGAAAAAGCTGTAAAATTCCATATAGTCATGGCATCAGGTTCTGGGCTATTCATGGTAGTTCCTATATTGAGGTGATGTGCAATAGTGTGTCCTTCATATCCAGATGGACCTCCGCTTTATCTGGAGAACTATAAATGAAACAAAAAATTGTTTCTTCCTTAACCAATGTGAAATGGTGGAACTGGAACAAAATAACTGTAATAAATGCTACCATTCAGAAAGGTAAAGAGCAAAAGACACACAGTATTCACAGCCCGCTACCCTAGAGTAGGGGGATGCTTCTTGACTAGGCCTAAATTATATCCCCTGGGAAGGGTTTCCTAGTCCAGCATTCTCCCTGGTCCTTAGATCTGATCTTTGTCCATTATATTCTCTGTCCATTTTAAAGTGAGCATTGGTACATGTTTTTATTTGCCTTGTGAACTGTACAACTTCTCTAGTCTGCTTCCTGCCCACAGAAGATTGAAGGCCTGAGGGTCATCTTAACTATCAAGTAATTACAAAATCTGTTAATCAAGGTCCTGGTTTCTTCTTAATTCGTGTCTTTCCCTTTGTTCAACAGCTCCATATGCTGACAGCAGCACCAAAAAAATCTCTTTTTAAAACATTTGTCTCTTTTTCTCTTGACTTAGTTGCACATATCTGGAAGCCATATGGTTTCAGTGGTAGAGCCATATCCTTATTTTTCTTTCCCTGAACCGTTGTTCTTTGAAGGGAAAAGATTTATTGGGCACTTCTAAGCAACTTTAGAAGTTTTAACAATAGATATGACAGCCATGTCACTGATTTTATTGCTTCGACATTGTTTTAATAAGTTTTTGTAGCTTAAAACATTGCAATTTTAGGTATAACTTTTTAAGATTTAGAAAGACTTGTCTCTTCTAGTTTCTGGACTATATACTCTTTCAGTCCTGCTTGCAAATTGATCAGTTTTTTTTTACTTTTTATTTTTTGAGATGGAGTCCCACTCAGCCGCCCAGGCTGGAGTGCAGTGATGTGATCCTGGCTCACTGCAACCTCCACCTGCTGGGTTCAAGCGATTCTCCTGCCTCAGCCTCCCAAGTAACTGGGATTATAGGCACACACCACCATGCTCCGATAATTTTTCTATTTTTATTAGAGGGGTTTCACCATGTTGGCCAGGAAGGTCTCGATCTCTTGACCTCGTGATCCGCTTGCCTCAACTTCCCAAAGTTCTGTGATTACAGGCGTGAGCCACTGAGCCCTGCCTATTTTTTAATCTTACCTCTCTTTTATGTTGTCTTGTCAAGGCCACCAAAAGCAGTGCATGTATTATACTAACATTCTAATATTAAATTCCTTCCCTGAGTTACATACTCCTTAGGTATTATATATTCCTTTTTTGCTATCCAAAGCAACTGTCTTAAACAACTTCTGTAATATGGGTTGCCCTTCTTTCAGCCTCAAATGTCAGTTTCCATGATGGCTACAAACAGCTCCTCACCTTAAGCTAATACCACACAATTTAATATTTTACTTGTTTCAATATCACCCCACTCCTCATATCAATTTCTGAAGCATTTAGGATGTGCTAGTTTGAACCAAGTAACAAACTAGCCCTAGCCCCCAAACCTCAGTAACTGGTAATATAAAGATTTCATGTTCTTTATAGGGGAATAATATAGCACTCCTCCTTTCCCTTTTGCCCTGAACTTGGATTAGAAAATTTACATAGCTTTTTTCCTTAGATCATTTCAAAAGTTTCCCACTCTCAAGGCTTGAACTCATATACCACAAACCGCTGTGAGGATGACCTATATATGATGCAAATTTGGTTATCATCCAACTTTTTTGCCAATTATACTGAGAATAAGAAGATAAACATTCTTTTTTGGTTTTTTGTTTGTTTGTTTGTTTTGCATGGCATTGAAGTTCTTTCATGGTCTAACCACTGACAACTTTTCTAGCTTATCTCTGGCCACTCAACATGTACTTATGTTCTAGGCATAAAAACATACTCTGATGATTCTCACCTCCACCTAAAAGACCTCTCACCTATTTCTTTTCTTCTGTTAACATCTACATATCCTTTAGGACTCCACTCAAACACAGAGAAATTATTCTAATTTCCCTTCCTTAAGTTGGGTTACTTGAATTTCCTACTTTAAGAACACCCTGTGAATAACTATCAAATTACTTATTGCAATGTAAGAAAAGAGTAGGAAAAACAATGAAAGACAAATTGCTTATTGCATTATATTTTGTGGTTTCTTTTTCTGTCTCCCAGTGTGGACTTCTTTGAAGCCAGTGACTATCTTTCTCATTGGTTTCAGTTTCTAGAACAGTGACAGACACATGATGGACCGTGACAGACACATTATGAACAGACACCATTATTCATTAATTCAGTCCATATTTGTGCAGTATACACTCTGTCATTGGTCACTATGCTAAGCTCAGGAAAGAGTGAGGTTCTAGAGTAGGAAAGTGGGTATGAGATTCAGAGTATAGATTCCACGAAGACTTGATTCCACTGTGGTGTGGGAAAGAGATATAAAAATGACTTAATCATCTGCATCCTTATATATGAGATAAGAAAAAGCTGAAAAGAAATGCTTTTTCTGGCTGGATGTGGTGGCTCACACCTGTAATGCCAGCACTTTGGGCGGCTGAGGCAGGCAGATAGCTTGAGGTCAGGAGTTCAAGACCAGCCTGGCCAACATGGTGAAACCCCATCTCTGCTAAAAATCCAAAAATTAGCCGGACGTGGTGGTGGGTGCCTGTAATCCCAGCTACTCCGGAGGCTGAGTCAGGAGAATTTCTTGAACCACTGTACAGCAGCCTGAACAACAGAGCAAGACTCTGTTTCAAAAAAAAAAGGGGTTTTTTTTGTTTTTTTTTGTTTTTTTTAGGTGACAGAGTCTTGCTCTGTCGCCCAGGCTGGAGTGCAGTGACGAAATCTCCACTCACTGTAACCTCTGCCTCCCAGGTTCAAGGGATTATTGATTATAGTGCCTCAGCTTCCGGAGTAGCTGGGATTACAGGCACGTGCCACCACACCCACACCCAGCTAATGTTTGTACTTTTAGTAGAGATGGGGTTTCCCTATGTTTCCCAGGCTGATCTTGAACTCCTGGCCTCAAGCAATCCTCCCACCTCAGCCTCCCAAAGTGCTGGGATTACAGACGTGAGTCACCATGCCCACCCCAAGATATGCTTTTTAAAAAATTTTTTCATCACAGATATTCACAGGGACAAGGATTTCAGACCTAGATAAGATAAGGTTATTTCTTCTACCATAAATTATTGGTGTGTCTTTCAAGTTCATCTTGGTCACTTTTTAGCCAAATAGAATCTTCTTACAGTAGGTTGGACATTATTTTCATTTTTTCCAGATTTTCTCTAAGGATAAAAAATATGAACATTGCCTTCATTTTTCTGACTTTTGGAGTCATTCATTCTCCATTAGCCTCTGTTGTTATTTTTTGGATTGAACATTTTCTTTCTTTAGTTAAAGACCCCTTGCCACTAAGTACAGTTGATATCATTTCCTGAGTGGACCACGAAACTCTTCTGATCCCAAAAGGCATGGATGAAAATGTATGATTATGAAAAAGAAATCTGATGTACATAAGTTGGATTGTTGCCTCATAATTTTATGCTGTCAAAATCTTGGCCCTGAACTCTAAACACTAAAGGTGGCCTGGTTTCATTATACAAAGTTTTGTAATACGTTTTACTAAGTCCAATGTAAGTCACAAGGCGGGGTGTCAATTCTCCTCTTATTTCTTCATTCCTGGCACTATATTTTTATTAATGAAAAATTAATTTAAAGTTACTTTTGAATGTATGTATTAATTTATTTCAGAGGTTGAAGAATCTTGTTCATAATGATTATACAGACTTAGGGTTTGAATACCTGGAATCAAGATTGTAGTTTTAAGGCTCGTTATCCTTGTTTTAGTACATGGATAGTTTCATTTCCTGTGGATTACTCCAATTCCTATTATTTTTCAGCTTTCCTCTACTGCAAAATCCACAGAATGTAATATTTTATGTCACCTTTAGGGGTATGACTTGTGTTCATAATTTTTAAAGATTATTTGTCCCTTTTTGTAATAACCTCTCATAGCCTGGGGAGGTTTATCTTGCCACATGCTCACCAAATCATTTCAACTTCAAAGTTTCCTTCCTGCCAAGTTTTGAGTTTTGTTGTTGTTATAGTTGTTTAAATTTGAAACTGTACATGATCTAAAAATGAAGAAAGGGAAATTTGACTTAAAAGAAATAGGTCTTAAAATGTATGTGTATGTGTTGATGATGCAAATGGTAGAAAGGAATGCATACAGTCATCATGTTCCTAACACAGAACCCAACTTGAGAGAAACCTTATGTCTGAGGTTTTGCTTTTTGTTTGCTTTTTTTTTTTTTTTTTTTTTTGAAAGGAAATGAGCTATGGATGCTGTATGCTATGATGGAGAGAAAACAAAATTCGGAGTTAGGCAAACCTGAGAAGAAAATGTTATTTTGGCAAATACTGGTTCTATGCCCTTGCAGACCACTAATATTTCAGCCTGAGTGCCTTATTTCTGGAATAATGATGATAATCCTTAACTATGCAAGATTGCTGCAAGTGTTGGGAGATGAAGTAGTTAATATACAGTACATATTTGCAAAGGTATTATTTTTGTTAACGTATTTTAGGAGATAAAGCTTATTCTCTTTAACCTTTTATAATTTTACTCTATCAGCCATTTGAGACTTTCTTTTCTTTCTGACTTTTTCAAAGACTCTTATTCCTTTAAAAAATAGAACAACTAAAAGAAATTATAATTACAATATTTTGCATTCCAGCCAGAGTTACGAATATTATTGTAACAAAACCTGATGTGATCAGCGATGACTTTTTTAATGAAAAATAAAGATAAATGTTGTAATATGCCAAGCGTTTAGGGAACTTGAGTTGAACAGTTAGATTCTGCATGGTCTAGCAACCTGGAATGGGAAGGATGGGGCCCTTCAGCTGTTCACTGTACCTTAAACTTAAGTCTTATATAATCAGAGCATTTCAGAGAATGTGAATCATGGAATAACAGATGGTAATAACTTGACAACTTAGCCTTGTAGAGAAGGAAAATAGTGATGGCAGCTGATCCGTGTGTATCTAGACTTGCAATGCAAATAAGATACAAGTAAAACTGACAAACTTGCATACACTGCTCTTAATTTATGCCCCAGAAAAGATATTTTTAATGAACAATCAAAAATCCAATAGAGTGAACTCTTGATTAACTGCAAATGTAGAGCAGAAAATACGTGGATAATATTCTTTAAAAATATACAGCAATAAAACTTGCTATATGAAGTTGAAAAGCAGACATAC
Source organism: Papio anubis (assembly GCF_008728515.1). Classification (NCBI taxonomy): domain Eukaryota; kingdom Metazoa; phylum Chordata; class Mammalia; order Primates; family Cercopithecidae; genus Papio; species Papio anubis. The sequence continues at coordinate 80,730,534 of NC_044976.1, read as the reverse complement.
TCTAAGATAGCATATACACTCTCAGATGCTTTCATACTCAGCTTTCAGAATTGAAACCTGAAGTCATCAGATTATTAGTTGCTTAGACTCTCTCTATATATATATGAGAAAAACAGTCTAAGATTATTACTTACAGATGTTTGCTTCCATGGTTTTTAGTCTACCAATTCATAGGCTTATGAACTTTTAATTTATATTTTATCTGTGAAATGAATCACTGATTTCAATGTTGGTCACTACAAATTATCAGTGACTAGAACACTGAAAGTCTTAAAAACACTGGTCAGAAAACAGTGTCATGTTTCTCACCTGTCATTAAGTTACTATGTTGCCCCAAGAAAGTTATTTAATCTTTTTGGACTTCACTTTTATTATTAGTGAAATGAAGACCTCAAAGTCTTTTTTATAGTTCGAAGATTTTTGGTTTTATAACTTTAAAATTATTATAAGAGAAGTAACAATGGAAGATACTAATAAGGATATTTAATATTTAATCAGTGCTTATCTTGTACAAAGCATACTTCAATGCATTTCACATTACTAAATGTCCATTTTGTGCACTGTAACAAAATGCCTGAGACTTGGTAATTTATAAACAATAGAAGTGTATTTGGCTTATGGTTCTGAAGACTGGGAAGTCCAACATGGAGGGGCTGCATATGGCGAGGACTTTCTTGCTATATTTCCCATGGCAGAAAGCAGAAGGCCAAAGTAATCTGCATGAGAAAGAGAGAGAAGCAAAGATGGCTGAACTCTTCCTTTTATCAGAAACCTCTTCCCACAATAACTAACATACTCCCTCAATAATAGCATTAATCCATTCATGGAGGCAAAGTCATCATGACCTAATCACTTCTTGAAGGTCTCATCTCTTAACACTGTTACATTGGAGAATAAGCTTCTAACACGTGAACTTTAGGAGACACATTCAAATTTTAGCACTAAGTCATTTAGTTATCATCTAGTCTCTGTGGTAATTACCAGTCACTCTATTTTATAAATGCATAAATTGAAGGACTGGCAGGTTGAGTAACTTGTTCAAGTCACTCAGCAAGTAAAAGGCAGACACAGTCTGAATCCAAGTATCTCTCCACAGAAGCCATGCTCTTAGTTTCTCCACTGCCTGGGAAAGTGAAACTAAAGATGTAGTAGAAATGACCCTGAATGTCTGAAGGAAGAATCTTTTAGGTAGTTTGTGGATGAACAGGAAGTTATTGAAGGATGTAGAGGAGCAGAGTGTTATCACTCAATCTGCAACTGAAGGAATAGTTGGAAAGAGTATGCCAAATGGGAAAATGGAGAAGAGACAGAAAAAACAATTAGAAGAGTATCATAGCAACACAGCTGAGCAGAACTAGGTAGTTCAATCAAAATATGGAAAATAGAAGTGAAAATAAGGGGCTAGACTTTCCAGACATTAAAGATATAAAATATGCTTGTAGTCTAAGTCATATTCCACATTTTCTAGTTTAGGTAGCTGGGAAAATAGTTGTATCATTAATAAATATAGGAACAATCTATTGAGAAGATTTGGGAGAAAAGATGTTCAGGTAAATTTGGTAAAAAGTTAGGAGCTAGTTTGGAGAAGCATGTTAGCAAAGAGGATGTAAGGAATGGACAGATCAGAATTTATCAACTGCAGGAGTAAATCAGAATGATTGATGGCGGTGATGTGACACTGTCCTCCTTCTACAGGGCTGTAACCTTATGCAGCTGACCCAGATTGATGATGGGTTCATGGCATCAATCGTGTGGTGGTGAGGAGGGTTGGTGGCAGAATTGAGGAAAATGTAAACGCAATAAAATGTCTATTTTTTTGGCTTTCACTATATTCAATTATTCCGGTTTGAAGAGAAGATGTCAGACACCTAACAATACTACATCAGGAGACCTCAGTTTACTTCCTAACACATGGTAACAAACTCTCTAGGGACTGACGTCTCCACACGTGGATTATAAGTAATCCAAACAGTTGCCAAGGGGGCAGAAGTAGTAGCATGGTCAGCCTTCTCTATGAATTTTTTAACCTTTAAAACTTAAGATTTTAAAATTATAGCATTCCAGTAACATAAATTTTATTATAACATTTTTACATTTAGGAGAACCCTGAATGTGTCCTTCTCTTTCCAGATGCCAGTCAGAAAACCCGTTGTGCGTAACTTTTCAATTTCCTGCACTCAAAAACCAAAAAGCTCCTTGTCTTAAATCCACAGAACAGAATTTTGAGCTCCCCTGTTAAGTAAGTAAAAAAAAAAAAAAAAAAAAAAAGAAATCCATCAAAACCCACTACCTTTCTTTTTATGACATTTACTTGTAGTTTCCCACTTTTGTTTGAGTGAGACGATGCCCCTAGAATGGTCAAGTTTGTATTTTCCTCAATGTAGGGAACAAGTAGGAAAACCAAACCCGTGAAGGAGGACTCAGATACCCAGTCTATGCCAGCTTTTATTTGTTCACTCCTATGTATTGAATATTGAATATCTACTAAGTGTACACCACTACTCTTGGAAGAGAAACATGCATAAAGAGGTAGGAAATAATCTCTGCCTTTCATGAGAATTAGAGAGAAATGGACAAAACCAGTATGTACAGAGAATATTTAAAGTATCTTATACATAGTGTGAATAGTACCTTGGAGAGCAAAAAGATAATGTCTGGCTAGAGCAAACTGCTTAATATACTCACAGAATTCTGGGTAAACTCATATCACTCATGTTTTTAATAGACTTGCCCCTTTGCATGAAAAAAAATCTCTAACTCCCAATTGCTTTTCTTTTCCTGGTAAACTTCTACTTCTTCTTCAGTACCCTGCTTAAGAGCAACCCCTTCCAAAGAGCCTTCCCCAAGCTGGATTAAGATGTCTGATACAATAGTTTCTTACTGTAATATAATATATATTATAGTACACAACTACCTTATAATATACATAATATGTAATACATGTAATATATAATATACATATTATATAATATACTAACACATATTATATTGTGTAATACAAAATATATTACATGTTAGCATATTCTAAGGTATCATATGTTTCTATTTTAGTAGGGAAAATGCCATCAATTTGTTTTCTCAGCATGCTGCATGCACTTAGTCTGGAATTTGGTAAGCATTAAAAAAGAATTTGTAGAATGAATGTAAACCTTGTTTCAACTGATTCTTCAAAAAATGATAAGATTTCTACAACTAGATATAGCAGGGAGGGGACTTCAAGAAAGAAGAATGTGTGTAAAAACACAAGACATATTTGAGAAATGAAGAAATGAAAACAAGAAGACATATTTTTTTAAGGTAGAATATATAGAGGATAACAGAAGATAAGACTTAAAGCCAAGTAGAGAAAGATTTTTTAAGGCCTTAAATAATGAGATTCCACGTTTTTAGCCACAGTCAATGAGGAATTTCTAAATACTTTTGAGCAGGTGAGTGCCATGAACAAGACTTTGTAACAATGTGAATTGTGAAGTGTCCATGACGGAATATCTAGAGTTAGAACAGAGAACACAGAGGATTTATTTCAAACTTTTAAAAATAAGGTGGTCGAGGGGGGCGGAGCAAGATGGCCGAATAGGAACAGCTCCAGTCTCCAACTCCCAGCGCCAGCGACACAGAAGACCGGTGATTTCTGCATTTTCAACTGAGGTACTGGGTTCATCTCACTGGGGAGTGCCGGACGATCGGTGCTGGTCAGCTGCTGCAGCCCGACCAGCGAGAGCTGAAGCAGGGCAAGGCATCGCCTCACCTGGGAAGTGCAAGGGGGAAGGGAATCCCTTTTCCTAGCCAGGGGAACTGAGACACACAACACCTGGAAAATCGGGTAACTCCCACCCCAATATTGCGCTTTAAGCAAACAGGCACACCAGGAGATCATATCCCACACCTGGCCCGGAGGGTCCCACGCCCACGGAGCCTCCCTCATTGCTAGCACAGCAGTCTGTGATCTACCGGCAAGGCAGCAGCGAGGCTGGGGGAGGGGCGCCCGCCATTGCTGAGGCTTAAGTAGGTAAACAAAGCTGCTGGGAAGCTACAACTGGGTGGAGCTCACAGCAGCTCAAGGAAACCTGCCTGTCTCTGTAGACTCCACCTCTGGGGACAGGGCACAGCTACACAACAACAACAACAACAACAACAACAAAGCAGCAGAAACCTCTGCAGACGCAAACGACTCTGTCTGACAGCTTTGAAGAGAGCAGTGGATCTCCCAACACGGAGGTTGAGATCTGAGAAGGGACAGACTCCCTGCTCAAGTGGGACCCTGACCCCTGAGTAGCCTAACTGGGAGACATCCCCCACTAGGGGCAGTCTGACACCCCACACCTCACAGGGTGGAGTACACCCCTGAGAGGAAGCTTCCAAAGCAAGAATCAGACAGGTACACTCGCTGTTCAGAAATATTCTATCTTCTGCAGCCTCTGCTGCTGATACCCAGGCAAACAGGGTCTGGAGTGGACCTCAAGCAATCTCCAACAGACCTACAGCTGAGGGTCCTGACTGTTAGAAGGAAAACTATCAAACAGGAAGGACACCTACACCAAAACCCCATCAGTACATCACCATCATCAAAGACCAGAGGCAGATAAAACCACAAAGATGGGGAAAAAGCAGGGCAGAAAAGCTGGAAATTCAAAAAATAAGAGCACATCTCCCCCAGCAAAGGAGCGCAGCTCATCGCCAGCAACGGATCAAAGCTGGACGGAGAATGACTTTGACAAGATGAGAGAAGAAGGCTTCAGTCCATCAAATTTCTCAGAGCTAAAGGAGGAATTACGTACCCAGCGCAAAGAAACTAAAAATCTTGAAAAAAAAGTGGAAGAATTGATGGCTAGAGTAATTAATGCAGAGAAGGTCATAAACGAAATGAAAGAGATGAAAAGCATGACACAAGAAATACGTGACAAATGCACAAGCTTCAGTAACCGACTCGATCAACTGGAAGAAAGAGTATCAGCGATTGAGGATCAAATGAATGAAATGAAGCAAGAAGAGAAACCAAAAGAAAAAAGAAGAAAAAGAAATGAACAAAGCCTGCAGGAAGTATGGGATTATGTAAAAAGACCAAATCTCCGTCTGATTGGGGTGCCTGAAAGTGAGGGGGAAAATGGAACCAAGTTGGAAAACACTCTTCAGGATATCATCCAGGAGAACTTCCCCAACCTAGTAGGGCAGGCCAACATTCAAATCCAGGAAATACAGAGAACGCCACAAAGATACTCCTCGAGAAGAGCAACTCCAAGACACATAATTGCCAGATTCACCAAAGTTGAAATGAAGGAAAAAATCTTAAGGGCAGCCAGAGAGAAAGGTCGGGTTACCCACAAAGGGAAGCCCATCAGACTCACAGCAGATCTCTCGGCAGAAACTCTCCAAGCCAGAAGAGAGTGGGGGCCAATATTCAACATTCTTAAAGAAAAGAATTTTAAACCCAGAATTTCATATCCAGCTAAACTAAGTTTCATAAGTGAAGGAGACATAAAATCCTTTACAGATAAGCAAATGCTTAGAGATTTTGTCACCACTAGGCCTGCCTTACAAGAGACCCTGAAGGAAGCACTCAACATGGAAAGGAACAACCGGTACCAGCCATTGCAAAAACATGCCAAAATGTAAAGACCATCGAGGCTAGGAAGAAACTGCATCAACTAACGAGCAAAATAACCAGTTAATATCATAATGGCAGGATCAAGTTCACACATAACAATCTTAACCTTAAATGTAAATGGACTAAATGCTCCAATGAAAAGACACAGACTGGCAAACTGGATAAAGAGTCAAGACCCATCAGTCTGCTGTATTCAGGAGACCCATCTCACACGCAGAGACATACATAGGCTCAAAATAAAGGGATGGAGGAAGATTTACCAAGCAAATGGAGAACAAAAAAAAGCAGGGGTTGCAATCCTAGTCTCTGATAAAACAGACTTTAAACCATCAAAGATCAAAAGAGACAAAGAAGGCCATTACATAATGGTAAAGGGATCAATTCAACAGGAAGAGCTAACTATCCTAAATATATATGCACCCAATACAGGAGCACCCAGATTCATAAAGCAAGTCCTTAGAGACTTACAAAGAGACTTAGACTCCCATACAATAATAATGGGAGACTTCAACACTCCACTGTCAACATTAGACAGATCAACAAGACAGAAAGTTAACAAGGATATCCAGGAATTGAACTCATCTCTGCAGCAAGCAGACCTAATAGACATCTATAGAACTCTCCACCCCAAATCAACAGAATATACATTCTTCTCAGCACCACATCGTACTTACTCCAAAATTGACCATATAATTGGAAGTAAAGCACTCCTCAGCAAATGTACAAGAACAGAAATTATAACAAACTGTCTCTCAGACCACAGTGCAATCAAACTAGAACTCAGGACTAAGAAACTCAATCAAAACCGCTCAACTACATGGAAACTGAACAACCTGCTCCTGAATGACTACTGGGTACATAACGAAATGAAGGCAGAAATAAAGATGTTCTTTGAAACCAATGAGAACAAAGATACAACATACCAGAATCTCTGGGACACATTTAAAGCAGTGTGTAGAGGGAAATTTATAGCACTAAATGCCCACAAGAGAAAGCAGGAAAGATCAAAAATTGACACTCTAACATCGCAATTAAAAGAACTAGAGAAGCAAGAGCAAACACATTCCAAAGCTAGCAGAAGGCAAGAAATAACTAAGATCAGAGCAGAACTGAAGGAGATAGAGACACAAAAAACCCTCCAAAAAATCAATGAATCCAGGAGTTGGTTTTTTGAAAAGATCAACAAAATTGACAGACCACTAGCAAGACTAATAAAGAAGAAAAGAGAGAAGAATCAAATCGACGCAATTAAAAATGATAAAGGGGATATCACCACCGACCCCACAGAAATACAAACTACCATCAGAGAATACTATAAACACCTCTACGCAAATAAACTGGAAAACCTAGAAGAAATGGATAATTTCCTGGACACTTACACTCTTCCAAGACTAAACCAGGAAGAAGTTGAATCCCTGAATAGACCAATAGTAGGCTCTGAAATTGAGGCAATAATTAATAGCCTACCAACCAAAAAAAGTCCAGGACCAGATGGATTCACAGCTGAATTCTACCAGAGGTATAAGTAGGAGTTGGTACCATTCCTTCTGAAACTATTCCAATCAATAGAAAAAGAGGGAATCCTCCCTAACTCATTTTATGAGGCCAACATCATCCTGATACCAAAGCCTGGCAGAGACACAACAAAAAAAAGAGAATTTTAGACCAATATCCCTGATGAACATCGATGCAAAAATCCTCAATAAAATACTGGCAAACCGGATTCAACAACACATCAAAAAGCTTATCCACCACGATCAAGTGGGCTTCATCCCTGGGATGCAAGGCTGGTTCAACATTCGCAAATCAATAAACATAATCCAGCATATAAACAGAACCAAAGACAAAAACCACATGATTATCTCAATAGATGCAGAAAAGGCTTTTGACAAAATTCAACAGCCCTTCATGCTAAAAACGCTCAATAAATTCAGTATTGATGGAACGTACCTCAAAATAATAAGAGCTATTTATGACAAACCCACAGCCAATATCATACTGAATGGGCAAAAACTGGAAAAATTCCCTTTGAAAAATGGCACAAGACAGGGATGCCCTCTCTCACCACTCCTATTCAACATAGTGTTGGAAGTTCTGGCTAGGGCAATTAGGCAAGAGAAAGAAATCAGGGGTATTCAGTTAGGAAAAGAAGAAGTCAAATTGTCCCTGTTTGCAGATGACATGATTGTATATTTAGAAAACCCCATTGTCTCAGCCCAAAATCTCCTTAAGCTGATAAGCAACTTCAGCAAAGTCTCAGGATACAAAATTAATGTGCAAAAATCACAAGCATTCTTATACACCAGTAACAGACAAACAGAGAGCCAAATCAGGAATGAACTTCCATTCACAATTGCTTCAAAGAGAATAAAATACCTAGGAATCCAACTTACAAGGGATGTAAAGGACCTCTTCAAGGAGAACTACAAACCACTGCTCAGTGAAATAAAAGAGGACACAAACAAATGGAAGAACATACCATGCTCATGGATAGGAAGAATCAATATCGTGAAAATGGCCATACTGCCCAAGGTAATTTATAGATTCAATGCCATCCCCATCAAGCTACCAAGGAGTTTCTTCACAGAATTGGAAAAAACTGCTTTAAAGTTCATATGGAACCAAAAAAGAGCTCGCATCTCCAAGACAATCCTAAGTCAAAAGAACAAAGCTGGAGGCATCACGCTACCTGACTTCAAACTATACTACAAGGCTACAGTAACCAAAACAGCATGGTACTGGTACCAAAACAGAGATATAGACCAATGGAACAGAACAGAGTCCTCAGAAATAATACCACACATCTACAGCCATCTGATCTTTGACAAACCTGAGAAAAACAAGAAATGGGGAAAGGATTCCCTATTTAATAAATGGTGCTGGGAAAATTGGCTAGCCATAAGTAGAAAGCTGAAACTGGATCCTTTCCTTACTCCTTATACGAAAATTAATTCAAGATGGATTAGAGACCTAATACCATAAAAATCCTAGAGGAAAACCTAGGTAGTACCATTCAGGACATAGGCATGGGCAAAGACTTCATGTCTAAAACACCAAAAGCAACGGCAGCAAAAGCCAAAATTGACAAATGGGATCTCATTAAACTAAAGAGCTTCTGCACAGCAAAAGAAACTACCATCAGAGTGAACAGGCAACCTACAGAATGGGAGAAAATTTTTGCAATCTACTCATCTGACAAAGGGCTAATATCCAGAACCTACAAAGAACTCAAACAAATTTACAAGAAAAAAACAAACAACCCCATCAAAAAGTGGGCAAAGGATATGAACAGACATTTCTCAAAAGAAGACATTCATACAGCCAACAGACATATGAAAAAATGCTCATCATCACTGGCCATCAGAGAAATGCAAATCAAAACCACAATGAGATACCATCTCACACCAGTTAGAATGGCGATCATTAAAAAGTCAGGAAACAACAGGTGCTGGAGAGGATGTGGAGAAATAGGAACACTTTTACACTGTTGGTGGGATTGTAAACTAGTTCAACCATTATGGAAAACAGTATGGCGATTCCTCAAGGATCTAGAACTAGATGTACCATATGACCCAGCCATCCCATTACTGGGGATATACCCAAAGGATTATAAATTATGCTGCTCTAAAGACACATGCACACGTATGTTTATTGCAGCACTATTCACAATAGCAAAGACTTGGAATCAACCCAAGTGTCCATCAGTGACAGATTGGATTAAGAAAATGTGGCACATATACACCATGGAATACTATGCAGCCATAAAAAAGGATGAGTTTGCGTCCTTTGTAGGGACATGGATGCAGCTGGAAACCATCATTCTTAGCAAACTATCACAAGAACAGAAAACCAAACACCGCATGTTCTCACTCATAGGTGGGAACTGAACAATGAGATCACTTGGACTCAGGAAGGGGAACATCACACACCGGGGCCTATCATGGGGAGGGGGGAGGGGGGAGGGATTGCATTGGAAGTTATACCTGATGTAAATGACGAGTTGATGGGTGCAGCAGACCAACATGGCACAAGTATACATATGTAACAAACCTGCATGTTATGCAGATGTACCCTACAACTTAAAGTATAATAATAATAAATAAATTTAAAAAAATAAATAAATAAAATAAAAAAATAAAAAATAAATAAAATAAAAATAAGGTGGTCAGCACCTGAACAACGGCCTTGTAGAAGAAGTGAAAAGAAGAGAACGGAGAGAACTGGTGAAAGAAGATTCGACTAGACATAAAAGTCAAGGGAAAGGGAGAAGGAAAAATGAAATATAAATTTTATGCAGTAATCAATGCTACTATGAATATGTACAGGGAACTCTATGGGATGGAAACATATACAGAATGACAGGAATTAAAAACCAACTAGAGCAGTACCTCAGTTGACAATTTCACTTAGATTTGGAGATACAGATTTTTGCTTTATTTTTAATTCTGAGTTTTTTCTTTACTTCTTTACTTACTAATTCTTCCAGCTTCACTCCTGTCATCTACATTTCATTTCTTGATTATCCACCTTTGACTTTCTTACATCTACATCTAGGTTTACTTCTCTGAGGGAACAATCTAGCCCATATTTGACCAGGTTCAAGCCTCACCTACTGTTGATCTTGAGCTGCCTTAGCTCCACTCACAACTGCACTCAGTTTGTGCATCACCACTAGATGAGGGGAAATGAATGAAACTACTGAGAGAAATTTATAATCCTGGAGGAGAAACATTCGAGAGGCGGAGAAAGGATAATGAGTTTAGGTTTATACCTGTAAATAGTTATAGTATAATTTAGATGTCAGCTGAATTCCTTGCCATTTACAGTTAGGGAGATTTTACCCAAACAACACGTATTTTTGTACTTCCTGGGGAAATCTAAAGCCTCTAAAAGACGTGTGAAAATTCTTCAGAGACTTAATGTATAAATATCCACTCTTTTTCCAGTTGTTAGTTTCCACATGTACCATCAGGACCACACTGTATTTACCCAGATGCTAAAACTTAAAATTATTCAATTGCAAAAATAAAAGCAAACAAACAAAAAGCATACATTCACATAGATGGACTATTGAGTAATCTTTATCTTTATTAAAGATGGTATAGGGAATATTAAAGTTGGATTTACATCAGTTTCTCCATATCAGATACCCCATATCAAACCAAGGTTAAATATTCTACCACCAAAATTTCTTTCACCATTACTTTTTCTATGCACCCCCAGCCTCCTTCTCCTCACATCACTGAATGACAGTTTAAAGTTAACTGTCCCAGGAGTTGACGAAACACCCAAAGAACTTAATGGGATTTGAGGGAAAAGAAGCAAGGGCACACTTTTAGGAATGGCCACATCTAGGAGGTGAGAAGTGGAAGAAGAATCGATGACAGAAAGGAAGGGTAGTCAGGATTAACTGAATCAAGGAATTTCAATGAGGTACAAACTGAGGGAAAAAGAGTTCCAAGAAGAGGCTGAGTGTGGTGGCTCACACCTGTAATCCCAGCACTTTGGGAGGCAGAGGCAGGTGGACCACTTGAGGTCAGAAGTTCAAGCCTAGCCTGGCCAACATGGTGAAATTCCATCTCTACTAAAAATACAAAATTCAGTCGGGTGTGGTGGCATGTGCCTGTGGTCCCAGCTGCTCAGGAGGCTGAGGCAGAAGAATCACTTGAGCCCAGGAGGCGGAGGTTGCAGTGAGCGAGACTGCACCACTGCAATCCAGCCTGGGCGAAAGAGACAAACTCCATCTCAAAAAAAAAAAAAAAAAAAAAAAAACCCACCAAAAGTATACCTGAAAAAGAGACCTAGAAAAGTTACTGAATTTGGTAATTAGAACTTCATCACTGGCTGAGAAGGGCCTCAGGAAGGGGCAGATAAAGAAACTCAAATAGAGATGTGGCCTACTGGAAAGTTATCCCTATATATGCCAGCAGAGGGAATTGGTAGTTGTATTGCGTATCTTATGTTGGGAATTTTATGCTGTTCAAGGTCCCATGTATATGTTGATGAGCCTATATTATATATGTTCTGAAGAGCTTAAAATTTTGGAGGTGAAAACTTCTCACTTCATTGATAATATCTTTGTTCTATATACTTTAATGAGTGAAAGTAAAAAAAAAATCTCTCATATTCACATTCACTCATTCAACAAGCATAATATGGTTAGCTGGCGGGTGGGAGGGGGGAAACAGAAGTTCGGGGAGAGAGATTTGTTTCAGTTCATTCTATTCAAATAGCCAGCCAAATGAATTTACTGTTAACCTTTCACCAATAGTCCTACTAGATGAAAGAAGGAATGCCATTGTGGCATCTGTCTGCTTCTGGATACTTTCCAGACAGATTCTCAAGACAAACTCACTGTTTACGCACATAATCAGTTTATGCCTTGAATTGATATGAAAAACTCACAAAGTAAAACTACCACTTTGGGGACTCCCTAACTGACTTCAGTAGGAAACTTTGAGCTGTAAAATAGCATTTTCAATTTAACACTTGGACACTCAACCTGTGTGAACTGGTTTATGTCTTCCTCAAGCAACCATATTCACATTTTCTAGATAATTATTCCCAATACCCAGTTCACTTTGTGTTTGGAGGCACTGCTTAGAGTCATATGATTTTAGAGTTAGAGAAGATCAGATAGAACATATGTCCCAACCTTCTCCTTAATAGATACAAATCCAAAGCTCCAAAAACATACTCAAGGTTACACAGCTAGTGAGTCTTTAAGAAAAGACTAACATTCCATATGCTCTGACTTCAGTTCCAGGACTCTGTCCCTAATGATGCTTTTCTGTTTGTGTTGGAGATTGCCAGCCCTTCTTACCAGTCATCTGCATTTCTAGTCACAGTTTTGCCATTAATTATCTTTTACAACCATGAATACATTACTTACAGGCCTCAGTTTTGTCACATGTAAAATGAGTGAGTCGAATTAAATATCTATAGTCCAGTCAAGCTAAGAGATAGCATGATTCTATGACCATCATGAAACCAACTGTCTTTTTCATAGGTCTTTGTGTTTCCCATAATAGAATCCCAATTAAGCGAGTGTAATTAAAAATATAGATTTATGATAGGGACATGGGGCTATCTCACAGATCCCTAGGTAAGCAAGTACAGGGGACTTCTCCAGAACTAGTACTATGAATTGGAACTACAAGGTTATAACTTACTGATAGTGGCAGGAGGCTAACAAATCCTAAGCAGACAGGAGCAGCTGCCAGGTGAAACATGACCTTCAAGCCAAAGACAGTTTAAAGCCTAGCTACAAGTCCCAGGCAAATCTGTGGACTGGATTGAGAGCCTGTCTTCCCATTTGGTGTGCTTTCCTCTGATTGATCCTCACCCTTCACCTATTTTAGATATACCTACACTTCCCTAATTTGTTTTTGACACTGTTGTGCCCACCCTTGGGTGGTGCCTTTGTTTTAGCCTTTTTGCATACTCACAAACCAATCAGCACCTATCCCCTCCCATTCTCAGCCCATAAAAGCCCCAGACGCAGCCACAGTGGGAGACAGACCACCCAACTTTGGATGGGGGACCATCCTCACGTCACTTCTCTGATAAGAGCTGTTTCGTCACTCAATACAATTATTCTCTGCCCTCCTCACCCTTTGATGGTCAGCAAAACCTCATTTTTCTTGGATGCAGCACAAGAACTCAGGATTCACCAAACACGGGTACAAAGAAGGCTGTAATACCGTGGCCCTCTGCCCTCCACCAGCATAGGGCAGGCACCCCATGTGACAGGAAGTAGCAGTGGGACTGAGTCAGCCCCGGAGCTGCAGGCCAGAGCAGGGTGACAGGACTAAAAGAGCTAGTTAGCACACTGTAACAGCCCCTCTGGAGCTTCAGGGTCATGAGCGCCCCTCCCTGAGCACCACTGCATTCCCCTTGTCTGGACACCGGAGTCCACCATAGGAGTTGTTGCTTGCAACATGCCTGGTTCATCCACAAGCCACACTCAGAGCCTGCTCCTGTGCCCACACTTGGAACGACTCACCAGACCCCACACTGGCTCACTCACAACCCCCTCCCCTCTGAGAACACAGTTATAGCAGTCATGGGATATGTGCCGGAGTGTAAGCCAGGCATAGCTCAGTGGAATGAGTAGACAGGACAACTCCTGCAGTGTGTCTGGGATGAGCAAGGCCTGGGCGGGGTGTTGCCAGCCAGAGGTCTCGAGCTGGCAAAGTGGCTCAGGAAAATCTTGCATCATTACTCCTTTTGTGCCTATCAGGGGTGCCTGGATTCTGATGCTTAATCTCTGGCTATTAGCATTTTTTTCCCCTTCAAATCAGTCCTCTCATCAGGTCTCTTTACCAGGCACAGAACACAACTGTCTACAGGGGCAGTCTTCTGCCTCAGTTTAAACCCTACCAGAACCTAACTAGCATCTCTGAATTCCAATACCAAATGTCTTCTCGTCAAGTCCAGTTGGTCCGGCCTGGGTCAGACATCTATCCAGCTTAATAAACTGGGGCCCATGGGTCAAGACCAGAATCCACTCCATCTCCAGAGAAGGGCAACCTGGTCTTGGCAGAATCTTCTCAGGAATGCTATATTTTCCAAGCTCCTAGAGTCAGTTGCTACTTGATTGATACCAGGATGACAAGAGCTAAGACTGTGGCTGAATCAAGGTTGCTGTAAGCAGAGGGCCCAGTATGAATATTTTTATCTCTCTACGTCTGACCACAATCTACATCAATAACTAACTGGAATAGATATAAACCCTACTTCATTATTTAAGATTGTCTATACCTGTAGGATTCCATATTAGGGGCTGGAAAAAGTAACACACAAAAAAAAGAAAAGTAAATTCAAGTTAACAATTTACTATGAAAATAAGACAGAGAGCCAGGAAGTGAAGAAGCAACTAAAACCTCTCTAGAGAGGATAGAAAACTCATAGCGACAGCTAAAGGAATCCCACAAAAGAGAGTAGTCTCCAGATACAGGAAGAAGTGCAACTATTCCTTCGGGAGGGCCTTGGTTTAAAGGGATTAAGGTAAATATTTAGGATAAAAAAAGAATCAACTAGGACAAGACAGCAAGGAATTCAGTGTGATTTCTCTTTGAGCGGGAGCTGGTTTGTTATTACAATGAAACAAGCCCCCCGCTGGCTCCTTTTCCGTGACTTGTTTTCAATCCTATTGAGATTTCTACCCTTCAAAAGAAAGGATGTGGATTATTAGACTCTTGGCAGGGGGTACAGAAAAATCTATGTTGCTCTGGGTCCAACCCAGCAGTGGCAGATTAAGGTGTGATTGAATGGATTGGCAATCATCAGCCCCACACTCAGGAGAACCTCCAGGTTCCGCCAAGATCCCCAACAAGGCTCTTCTCCCAGTAGAATTCCCCTTTGCTGCTCCCATTTCTACTTTGATTATTTTCATTAACCTTCTTGTATTCCACTGGTGAGTTGTTCTAACCTGCAACCAGGCTGTGTTTCTTCAAATATTATGTTTTTAAAAGTTATCTTGGTGGGGAGGACAGTATCTTTTATTCTTTTTGAAGAAGAAAACAATATTGGGACATCTTTATTTTCATCATTGTACATACTGCATTGTTTGAATCAATTTGTTTAAATCAATTAAATCTGGCTGCACCAGAGAGCTTTCTGCAACAGAAAGCTTTTTATTTATTTATTTATTTACTTAGACAGAGTCTCACTCTGTCACCCAGGCTGGAGTGCAGCGGTGCAATCTTGGCTCACTGAAACCTCCACCTCCTCTCAGGTTCAAGCAATTCTCATGCCTCAGCCTCTTGAGCAGCTGGGATTACAGGCATGCACCACCACACCAGGAGCAACTTATTTTGCTATTCCCTAAAATAGAAGGATAGCATGTTTTCATCTTTTGTTGCTTTACTCTAGAGACTTCCCAAATAATATTTTAAGAATAAAGAGAACACTGAAATATTCTCTTCTTATATCTTTGATAGAAAGACTTAGAAATATATACTAAGTATCTATTTTCCTGCATAGATGTATCATATATTATACATACTGTTAATATATCTAGGCTCTCAGAAAAATACATGTATGCTATGCTACTATATCTATGCTGTGCTACCAGAGACATATATCAGAGAGCAGAGAAAATGATCTGAATAATTATCAAATTCATGGACCATATTTAATTGAACTTCCATGTCCATACATATGGAGCATCATAAAGGTTAAAAACTCTCAAGTGAGCTTTTGAGGTCTTCTCTCTTCAATAGGGGACTCCATCTACCTTTTTTATACCATTAGTAATCATTTATAAATAAAAAGAGATTTGATTTTGAATGGGCACTTCCAGTTGTGAATGCCAACTGAAAGCAAAAGACCCTTCTTAAATACATTGCCCTTGGGAACACAAACAAAAATAGAACTCTAGTTTGTCATTTTAGTGATCATACCTCTCTCTCATGGACTAACATTAACCATTTTGAGTGCCTTGAGTCCTGGTTTATAGGTAGAAATGGACCCATTTCTTGATTAGCATAGTCTGCCTATGTAAAAACTTGGAGATTTTACTAAAATGTAGATACCTCCAAAACTCTTAGGATTGCTTTCTCAGACTTTAGAAAAGCAGGACAAAGAACCCACAGTTTAATGACAACCATTTTGCTGCCCTTTCAAGCTTTTTTGCATTATTAAGACCAATGTTTTCCAACAAGCAGTGCCAGAGTCTAACCAGTGTCTCTGAATTCCAATTCCAAATGTCTTATCAATCAAATATGATTGGTCCAGGCTGGTTATGTTCCTACCCAGCTTGATAAACTGGAGCCAGTAGGACGAGACTGGACTTCTTAGTAGAGCAAGACAAGCCTAGACTCCATCTTCTGAAAAGGACAATCTGATCTTAGCCAATCTAATCAGGGATTAAATCTCTAAAAACCCCTCTAATTAAGGATGGGTTTATGTCACTCTATGCTGGAAAACTTCGTTCCTTCTAATGGCAAAAAGATGAATAAGCAATTCTAGAGCAGTGGTTTTGTAAATACCCAATGGGTTCACCTTGCCCTCTATCTACACAGAGCTGATTTATCCAGACAGGGGAATTACAATGGAGAAAGAGTTTTTCATACAGAGCCAGCTGTACAGAAGATTGTAGTTTTATTATTACTCAAATCATTCTCCCTGAACATTAGGAGATCAGAGTTTTTAAAGATAATTTGGTGGGTAGGGGCTTGGGAAGTGGGTGGTGTCGATTGTCAGGTTGGAGATGGAATCATAAGGGATCAAAGTGAGTTTTTCTTGCTCCTGGACTCTTCTGTTCCTGGGTGGGATGGCAGAACTGGTTGAGTCAGATTACCAGTCTGGGTGGTGTCAGCTCATCCACTGAATGCAGGGTCTGCTAAATATCTCAAGCACCCTAAAATATCTTAGGTTTTACGATAATGATATTATCCCCAGGAGCCATTTGGGGATGTTCAGACTCTTGCAGGCAGAGGTTGCATGACCCCTCAATCATAATTTCTAATCTTGCAGCTAATTTGTTAGTCCTACAAAGGCATACTGGTCCCCAGGCAAGCAGGGGGTCTTTTCGGGAAAAGGCTATTATCAATTTTGTTTCAGAGTCAAACCATGAACTGAATTCCTTCCCAGAGTTAGTTCAGCCTATGCTCCTGAATGAACAAGGACAACTTCAAGGTTAGAAGCAAGATGGAATAAGTTAGATCTGACCTCTTTCACTGTCATAACTTCCTCAGTTATAATTTTTGCAAAGGCAGTTTCAGTTTTTAAACTATTCTTTGCATTCCCACATTCCAATTTTGGAAGCTGGGAAATACAGAAAGTTCTTTGTTTTAACTAACAATTGCAAAAAACAAAATAAAAATCGAATTGATAACATAAAAGCAGAATAAATAAAAGTTTCAAAAGACCCACCTACTAGTAATTCAACTAATACATGAACAGCAAAAAAATGTAGCAACTGACAATATTCTATTTTATTTTATTTGAAACAGAGCCTTGCTTGGTCACCCAGGCTGGAGTGCAGTGGCGTGATCTAGGTTTACCGCAATCTCCACCTCCCAGGTTCAAGTGATTCTCCTGCCTCAGACTCCAGAGTAGCTGGGCTTACAGATGCCGGCCACCACACCTGGCTCATTTTTGTACTTTTAGAAGAGACAAGGTTTCACCATGTTGGCCAGGCTGGTCTCAAACTCCTGACCTCAGGTGATCCACCTGCTTTGGCCTCCCAAAGTGCTGGCATTACAGGCAATTTTCACAAAATCAAGATGTTCTGAAAATGAAGCATGTTTCCCCAATACTGAAAGTGTTCCATGTGTATGGACAGACTGGGAGTTTTACAAAGTTATGAGAGTTGTGTGGCAGTCATACCTCTTATGGGAGTACTAAGCTAGGTCGTCCAAGTTCTAGTAACATGCTCTTTTTGCTTAAGGATACTGAATTTTTTTAACCCTTACTCTACTCTAAATAGCCCAATTTTCTGTGGAGTAAAAGTATATAGAATTGCTAGTCAGTTGGCATGAGAAGTACATAAATGACTTGCTATTTTTATTTTTCCATGAAGTTGGCAAGTTCCCTGTGGTCTACCAGAGGCTTCAGGATCACACTGAGGAAAACACTGCTCTAGAGCTGCAGTTCTGAAACTAATTTCATATTGGACAATCGAGAAACAAGTATGGCCCTGGCAGGATTTTTGGAATGTTAGAACTTGTGGACCTTAGCCTCCCTGCATGGAAGAGATGGGAGAAAAGGAAGAATGTAGAATTATGCATTTTTGCTGTCCCCTTTAAAGTCTCTCCTTCCTCTACACATTTCTTTCCTCCCCGCAGACAAGCAAAATAAATATGGATGGGGGAAAAAGTTGTGATTGCTTATTAATTGATTGCTGTATATATCTATAATACCTATTGTGACATGAAAGTTCTTAGGAACGGCTTTCATGTTTCCATGGACCATAGTGCCCAATCTCCATAGCTTTTGTTTGTTTGTTTTGTTTCATTTTTTGATGCTAAATTCTGTGTAACATCCTTAGGAAATGGCTCTATATCAGTCTGCAGAACTATACTTTTGAATTCTCTGCTGACCTGAGATAAAATTAGCACTTTTAATAGTCACCCATTACTTCTTTACTTCTGCTTTAAAAAGACCAAATCATTTGGATGAAGCTTGGACCATGTTGTCTGAAAAGTTGTTGCAGAATCATGGATTAAATTCTTCCCTGTTTTTCTATCTGTCTTTATCCCCTGTCTGTTTCTCTCTCTCTCTCTCTCTCTCTCTCACTTGCTCTCGGCCACTGTGTATTCAGTGTTTACCTTTGCAAGACATTGCATTTCACAGTTAATATACGCTATGATATTAGCCTGAGTAAAGCCTCCCAAAATCAGTAATTTATCTATAGCAATACTATCCCTAAGAATTAAGATATAGTCAGTAAAAGCTCCTGAAATTCTACCAATACTTAAAATAATGGGAGTGTTCCAGTAGTAGGGAGTAGTTTGATTTTGGTCTCAGTCTTTGGCCAAGAATGGGTAAAGACACAAATCCACAAATCCACTTCAGGAAAAAATAACCTTGGAATTAAAGAACAAAGATGTTAACTAATTATTAACACACTTACAGAAATGATTACTAATTGCATTAACATGTTATTTTAGCTTGTATTCAACCCAATGTATTTCATTGTCTTTTATGTTACTATGAGAGTTAGGGATTGTCCTTGGGAATTTTTCAATTAATGATCAATGACAGGTAAAGATCAGTCTCTAATTATGGAGTTGTTAAATTAAAAGTATGTAATTAAATCAGCAGCCAACCAGAATTCTATGTAGAAAAATAAACATCTTAAATGTAACTTTTCAAAAGTTACCCATTTCTTCTTTACTTAAGCTTTAAAAAGACCAATCATTTGGATAAAGCTTGGACCATGTTGTCTGAAAAGTTTTTGCAGAATCATGGATTCAATTCTTCCTGATTTTTCTACCTCTCTTTATCCCCTGTTTCTCTCTCTCTCTCTCTCTCTCTCTCTCACACACACACACACACACACACACTTTCTCTCAGCTACTGTGTATTCAGTATTTACCTTTGCAAGACGTTGCATTTCGCAGTTAATATAATACCTAATTTAATTCTTCCACTACCTCCCCAAGCAATTATCATATTCATATTAAAAATGAGAAATCAGTGCTTAAATAGGTAGGATCACATTCTTCTAGCATTTGGAAATTTTAGTATCAAAGTTTAAGTCTGTCTGGCTTTAAAATTGTGCTCTTCACCACAGAGCAGCTTTTCTCAAGAGTGATAAAAGTGAATTCCTTGCTTTTGCCTGCAGAAAAACAAAAGAGTCCTAAAGGCTAAAGACTTATTGTTTAAATGTATGTGGGGAGGAGAACCTATATTTCTTTCCTTTCCATTAAAGGAGGTTTGGGGGCATGACATGAAACTGACAACCAAAGAAGGAGTAAATATTGATAATATTCTGGGTGGTTGAATGGGCTTCTAATTTTTTATTACTATTCAGGAAGTGTCACTCAAACTAGATTCTTTTATTGCAGTGGTGCTGTGAATCACTGTCATAAATTTTCTGTTTGTACAATTTTCCCTCTCATATTGTCAAGTATCTCGTAGTTTTATTAGTGGCTTGCCTGTAATTAGATTCCAGGTACAGACACACACTCATCTTTCCAGAGGAAATCAGAAAACCTATCACTTGTCTTCTGCTATTCCAGTGAATTCAGTTTGGGATATAAGATGTGTTAGTGGTAATTTCATTTGTGAGTTACACAGTACCCAGTGACAATGGACTCTGCTCTCCTGATGTTTCCGTAACCTCCCCTCATTTGGGATTTTGCTCTGCCTGAACATTTCTGTTTTTAAGTGAAGACTCTGTCTCATATTTTGGGACCTATACAAATTAAAATCAGAAAGAAAAACCATTTAAGTATGGCTGTCTTCAGTATTCGTTAAGTATTGCAATGTTCATTATATCTTTATTTTTCTGGCCTAATTCGTGGCCTAATTTTAAAGGAGAAGAATTTAATTTTAAATATAGCATCTGTCCTGTGAGTAAAATCCCCAGGGGCCGCTTGTTGTTTTCTTTCTTCTGAGACCCATAGGTTAATGACATTTATTTCTTTTTATCTGCAGTTCTGCTGAGTATACACTGTAAAGTGCAGTCCTTGGTGATATGTGCTTACATTATCCCTTAGACCCAAATGAAACTTTCAAATGATAAGACTTTGGTTTAGATAATTTTTAAAAATCTCTCTGTGTGTCTAATAGTGTCACATTTATGAACACTCTATTCCCAGGGGCTGTCAAACACAAAGGGCAGAGAAGCCTGAATAAACATATTTTCAGGGAAGCAAGTACTACAAGAAAGGCCAAGAACACCATTATAAGCTATCAGATCATGAAATGACCATGTTCTACCAATGTAAGAAAACATGAGTTTCATTATTTTCCCCCGATCTGTCCAAGGACTCACAATTCATGACACATATGCGCTTCAGAACAAATTAAGGTGAAAAGATGCTCAGATATTAATGGAAATCTCCTATTTTCTTTTGATTAATTAAAAGGGGTTTTAGGAGAAAACTAATAATGATCCACAGGGAAGAAAATGCCATTAAAGTCATGGAATATATATTAGCAATTATCCTACTTTATTTACAACCCATTTTTCTGCCGAAAACGGAATGCATAAAATATATAAATTGTCATAAAATAATAAATATATATAAAATTCATGAATACCTGAAAACAGGTTGTAAACATAATGATATTATTAATAATTAAAATAATTTCATATTTTTCGGTGACCAAAGTACATGAGATGAACTTTTAAATAGTATTAAATAAGTAAAGTAGGGTTGTTATAGAATGCAGCCCTAATTAGACTCTGTTCATTTTGATACTCATTTAAACATCTCCTAATTCTCTTCTTAAAGGAAAACATAGATTAGAGACTAAGGTAAGGCTATAATGAGTCAGACAAATTTTGAGTGCTTATTATTTCATAGAAGATGGAATATCAAGATGGATTCTTACAGGTGAGCCTATGAACTTTGAACTGTAAAAAATATCAACAGGGCAGTTCTGGTCCAGACTTGCTCTAGGTACATGCCAGCCCCTTCATTTAAAAAATACAGTAACATCAAGAAATCTGGATTTGTCCATGCCTGACTTGAATATGAGTTGCAATCCCAGGAAATTCCTGATTCAATTCCCAGGGGGCCCAACTAATGAATCATGGTGTTGGGCATTTGAACATGGATGTTGACTTTGCCAAATGGAGAGGTCAAGCATAGGGTTAAAGCCTAAGTACATTTTTCTGAAATAAAGATGTGCTCTGGGATGGATGTGGCAACTCCTGCTGTGGTATCAACATTTTGGGAGGCCTACATGGGAAAGTTGCTTGAGGTCAGGAGTTCAAGACCAGCTTGGGCAACATAGTGAGACCCCATCTTTCCAAAAAATAAATAAATTAGCTGGGCATGGTGATGCACACTTGCAGTCCCAGCTTCTTGGGAGACTGACACAGGAGGATCACTTGAGCCCAAGAGGTCGAGGCTGCAGTGAGCCATGATTGGGCCAATGCACTCCAGACTGAGCAACAAAATGAGAGCCTGTTTCCAAAAACAACCAAAAACCAAAAAACGATAACAACAACAAAACACACTGCTCTGAAAGAAACCCAAATGTAGATATGAACTACCAAATAGTTACTGAACAATTTTGGTGCAAAGCGCAATTTTTGACTCCAGAAATCTAAGATGCATTTCAAGCTTAATGAAAGAAACAGAAACTATTCATGAAAGGTAAGTAGCATGCGGTATAGTCGGAAAAGCTTGATTTTTTTAAATTCCCACTAGGTTATGAACTTTTTCACCTCTTTAATACCTCAGTTTCTTCTCTATAAAATGGGAGTGAAAAATCTATCTTATAAACCAGGTGCGGGGGCTCACGCCTGTAATCTGAGCACTTTGGGAGGCCAAGGAGGGTGGATTGCTTGAGCTCAGGAGTTTAAGACCAGCCTGGGCAACATGGCAAAACTCCATCTCTTTGTAGAAATTCCAGATTTAACTGGATATGGTGGCACACGCCTGTAGTCTCAGCTACGCAGGAGGCTAAGGTGGGAGAATTGCTTGAGCCCAGGAGGTTGAGACTACAGTGAGCTGAGATCGTGCCACTCACTGCATTGTAGCCTGCATGATTCAGTGAGACCCTGTATATGTATATATACCTCATAAGTAATTCTGGTGATTGAACTAATTTGTTTATGTGCATCTGGCACATAGTGAGCACTCAATTGATTGTAACCATTAAATACGCTTACAATATATAGTGATTCATAAGAGGTACTTGATAAAGACTAGAATCCTTTCTCCTAACATCATGCATCGATTTGACAAATGTCAAAATAATGGTTCAGAAATAAGAGTCATAACATAATAATTCACTGAGTAATAATAAAGCCTTCAACAGAAAATTCAGGACTTCAATGACCATGTGGGAGAAGATATACCAGAAAAACAAATGTATAGAGGGAATTATTTGATGTTTGAGAAATAATAAGTAGAAAATTCATCAAACTAGAGGCTAAACAATGCAAAGTGGGGTAGAGAAAGTTAAGAATGGAGAAGTAAGAAGCAGTGGAAGAAACTTCTAATTTTTTATGGACATCATCTAGAACATCAATAACATTTTAATCAAGTAGAAAAAAAATTAAGAGAAAAAGTCCTGAAGTGTTTTATAATAAAACATTGAACAGGAAGCTTTTCAGCAATGGATATTATGTAAAATATGTAAAATTACACATTGACCATCTGTATCTGTTAAGTAAATATTTGCTGCTGTGGCAAGTAAGGCCCCAAATTTCAATGGCATATTACAATAAAAGTTTGTTTTTTTGTGTGTAAATTACATGTTCCTGATCAGCAGACAGCCTTCCGTATTGTCAATTATGGATCTAGACTCCCCTGTATTGTAGCTTTGCCCTCCTCTGAATCCATAGAGAAATCTCTATTCAGCAAAAGCACAAGGAAAGAAAGTGAAGGAATGATTACAGAAGGTTTTAATTACTTCGGCCCGGAAATGGTGTCCATCATTTTTGTCTAAACTCTATTGGCCAGAACTCAATCACATGGGCCTCATTCAATTTAAAACAAGACTAGAAAGAAAAAAAGTTTTAGTATTTTTAAAAGCCCACAGTAGTCTGCCATATCATCTAAAATGTCAGTCTGTTCAGGCTGGAATTTGCAACACTCAACTCTTGACAAACAACACATGAGCAAGAACAGATGAAAATTGGTGGCTATTTAGAATTGACTTATGAGCCTCATAAGAAAGCACTATATGTTTTCATTTTTTTTAATCAAGTAAGCTTGAATCAAAATGAGTGATTAGTTGGATTGTGAGCTATCTAAAATTTAAGAAAAGTATTCAAAATATATAGGTCTGTCTGAACATTCTGATACAAGGAGCTGTCTCAACATCCCATTGTGTTATTTGCAACCTTTCCAAATAAGCGTATTCTCTTTGTGCATTTTACATGTTAATTACTGAAAGAATATTTGTTGTTAAATATTAAAGAGTATTATGAGGTATTCATGTAACATATACAAATGCCCATGAAAACGAAGAGGAAAATTTCTTAATTACATAAGAGCATTTAAATAAGAAAAACTATCATATAAAGAGTTTGTTAAAAATGTAACCACCAGAAAAGTGCATAATAAAATTCCTTCCTACTAATTCTAGTAGTAGATGTAGTAGCCAGTGATGTTGCTATGGGATGAAATGTACGCCCAAAATGCATATGCTGAAGTCTAACACTCAGTAACTCTAAATATGGCTATATTTGAAGAGAAGGACTTTAAACATTTGATTAAATTAAAATGAGGCCATTGAGGTGGGTCCTAAGCCCATCTGACTGCAGTTCTTATAGGAAGAGAAAATTTGGACAAACAAATAAAGACCAGGGATGTACACACACAGAAGAGCATGTGAGGATACAATGAACAGACAGCCATCTACATGGCAAGGAAAGAGGCCTCTGGAGAAAACTAACCTGCTGAATCCTTGATCTTGGACTTCCAGGCTCCAGAACTGTGAGAAAATATACTTCTGTAGTTTAAACTACCCAGTCTATAATTTCTTCTTATGGCAGCCCAAGCAGACTATAATAGGTGATTATGAGATGACAGATCTGATTCAAAACTTAAGGTTTCAAAGCCAAATAGGCACCATAAAGTTTTACTAAAAGACTTAAAAGTACTTTTGCAATTAAAAAGGCCAGTAAACAACTGAGTATCATCAAAAGAGCTGTAACACAACAATTCATTTGGACATAATGCTAGAAATTTTTATAATATTGCTGAAATTATATATTTTAAAAATTTATAGCCTAGTTATTTAGAATACAGAATGCAAATTCTTATAGAAAAAGTAATATTAGGGAGTTCATAATACAAAATGTTTCATTTACCAGGAAGTTAAAAAGTTTATTAATTTGTATTCACCTAAATGCATAAATACATATATGTAATGCAAAATATGACATAAGTGAAAGAAGAAATCACAAACATGAACACATAATTATAAAAGAAGATTTTAATACATCTCTCTCAATACTTGATAAGAAAAACACACAAAGTCATTGAAATCACAGATCTGCAAAATATGACTCACAAACTTGAACTAATTGCTATCTATAGAACACTGCATCCTGCAATTACAGAACATTTTCAGCATTGATCATACACCAGGATATAAAGCAAGTTTAACACATTTCAAATAATTGAGACTATACATATTTTGTTTTGAACACAATGACATTAAGCTAGAAAACAATTTTTAAAATGTAGAAAAGCCCCAGATGTTTGGAAAGTAAGAACTATAATTCCAAATAGCTCATGAGTCAAAGAAGAAATCTCAATGAAAAATTAGATATTTTTAACGAAATTAAAATCTAAAGTAATTTAAATCTGAAATATACATATTTAAATAAAAAATGGTTGATAATAAATTATTTATGTAAATATTTTCATTCATTTTGTGTTGCTGTAACAGAATACCAAAGACTGGTTAATTAATAAGTGAAAGAAATGTTTTTTTTCGAGTTCTGGAGACTGGAAAATCCAAGGTTAAGAGGCCTACATCTGCTGAGGGCCTTGTGGTTGTGTCATCCCATGATGGAAGGTGGAAGGGCAAGAGAACACAAGAAAGCCCAAGAGAGACCAAATTCTCTCATATAATGAATCCATCTCATGATGACAAACCCACTCCTGCAGTAATAGCAAGAGCCTATGCATGAGGGTAGCCCATTCACAAGGGTAGATTCCTCATGACTTAATCACCTCTTAAAGATCCTGTTAAGGTTGCTGCAGTGGGAATTAACTTTCCAACACACAGACTTTGAGTAAAACATTCAAACCACAGCAGTATCCATTTCCAGAAAGTTAGAGAATAAACAGTTAGTTAAGCCCAAAGATAACAGAATGAAGGAAATTAAGAAGGAAAAAAATGTGGAAATTAATCAAAAAAAAAAAAATCTCAATAGAAAAAAAAAAAAAAAAGGGAAACCAAAAGTGTGCCTTTGAAAGGGCAAATTACCCTAGCAAAACCTTAGCAAAAAAAAAGCGAAATTGAAATATTAATAAATAATAAGATACAAATGATAAATACTAGGAATAAAAAAGAGGCATCACTTCAGAATTTATAGAGATTTTAAAAAATAGCTATTATAAACATCTATATGACAAAATATGTGCAAATTCGGATGACAAGACAGGTAACTACAACAATGTAACTTAGCAAAACTGATGAGAAAAAAACAGAAATCTAAATAGTC
Organism: Papio anubis; assembly: GCF_008728515.1. NCBI lineage: Eukaryota > Metazoa > Chordata > Mammalia > Primates > Cercopithecidae > Papio > Papio anubis. Next base: position 80,704,111 of record NC_044976.1, on the reverse strand, counting down.
TTATGTGTTTAAGACATTAAACTTGGGATGAAACCCTGCTTCATTAGCCACAGACAAATATGAATTAAAAGTAAAATAAGTGCTATCCACATCCACTAGAACTGCTAAAGTTAAATATAGAAAATAATAAGGATTGTCGTGATGTGAAACTACTGGAATGTTCATATACCCTGTGACTACAAATTGGTGCAACTGCTTGATACATGAAAAAACAGGGAATCTCATACTTAAGGTTGAACGGAAGAGGAATGACACAAAATTCACACCGTATGATTCAATTTATACTATGTTCAGAAATAAGCAAAACTAATCTATATTCCCTTGTGGAGAAGAGGTGTGGTAGGTAGTAGGATGTTTGAAAGAGACTTTTAGGGTGCATATACAGTCATCCCTCAGTATCCGCTGGGGATTGGTTCCAGGACCCCTGTGAATACCAAAATCCACAACTGTTCAAGTCTCTTTTATAAAATGACATAGCCTTTGCATATAACCGGGGTACTTCTTCCAGAACACTTTATCATCCCTAAAATACTTACAATACCTAATATTATGTAAATACTATATAAATAGTCATTATACTGTAATTTTTATATATTACACTGAATATTTTCAATTCATGGTTGGTTGAATCTGTGAATGCAGAATTCGCAGATATGGAGGGCTGACTGTAATGTTCAATTCACTGACCTGACTGATGATAGAGGTGGTATGTTCACTTTTATCACACTAATTACTTATTTTTTGTGTACTTCAATAAAATGTCTATAAAACCATCACAGATATGATAATTATTCAACATGTACTGGGCTTCATTATGAAATTCTCCAGTCTCTTTATTATAAAGTAAACAAGGTATAATTACCTGGATAGAACAAGGCCATTGTGAATTAATCATGAACACATGAAACACTAGAATAGCCAAAACAACAACAAAAAAGCAGCTCACAATTTCAGCTGAAGAAAACTTATTTCAAGTTTATTCCAAAAACAGAAAAAAAAAAACCCATATATTTGTGCATATGTATTTAACAGGGAAAGAAACAGGGAAGAAAAAATAGAAGCAAATATTGAAGAAGATATTTTGCACAACTAACATAAAAACTGTGCAGAATTTGATTCCTCTAAAAGACAGTAAGAATAGAACTTGTAAATTTGAAAAAATCAGTTGAGACATTGTTGTTCTTGCTAATTAACAAAAAGTGTTGATGTGACATTTAACACTTAGATTCTGACTACTGAACAGATGAAAATAAACTGGGAAAGCCTGGCCCCAAACTGTAAAAAGACCATAGGAAATATGTAGATATAATAATTTATAGTTCTGCCTTACTGCCCATCTGGGCGACTTAACCAACCACTTCCAGCCCCAAGCTCAGATCTCATTTAGCTATTTAGACTGGGGCCAGATCCAGGAAGTAAGTTTTGATTAGTTCAATGTAATAATGGACAGTAGTTTGATTCTCCTGGCTAGTAAATAGGTTTAGAAAAGATTGTGTTGCCTAATTTTCACCAGTGAGAGTGCTTTATGGAAAGGTACAGAAAATAAGGAGGATTCAGCCTTTCTTTTTCCTCCTCACTCTGAACACTGTTGCCCTCTGTGGTGCTACAAACAGCTTGCTCTATGAGGAGAGAGAAACCCTATTTCTGAGAATAAAGAATGATGTGATTATTGAAATAGAAAATTAACCAGCCATTGAAACATCCTACCACCCTTCACTGCAAGATAATGAATCTCTAAATTGTTTATCCCGGTAATTCTCAAAGTGTGCCTTCCAGATCAGCAGCAGCGCCATCACCTGGGAACTTGTCAGGAATGCAAATTCTCAGACACCACCCCAATACTACAGAATTAGAAACTCTGGGCAGGGGATCTTGATGGCCCCATAAAGTTTGAGGACCACTGGAAAGAGTCATTTTGAATTGGGTTCTGTTACTTTTGGCCAAAACTTTCTATTTGAAACCATAAATGGTAAGGAGTAAGATAAAAGTAAATGGTGATTATGAAAAAAAAAAAAAAAAAACCGAGAGAAACAAATTTGGAAAACCAGCAGATAATATAAAGCTAGAACCTGGTACATTTTCTCACATATAAATTATAACTCAGTAAAGAAGAACGTACTCACATACACCAAAGGCTAAGATTGAGTTTATTTTTCAAATTCTATGCTGCATACCTTCAGCATCTCTGTATTTGATAGCAGTTTCATAAACTACGAATACCTCGGGGTCTCAGCATCACCCGGGTTAATCTTTGTATTAGTTGAGATTCATCATACTTCCTTAGCCCTCCCGTATTAAGAAGCCAAAGAATACAGCAGAGTACTTATAGCTCTGTCTTTCTGCCCATAAAAATCCCTCAAAAACACTAACTGAAGAAATAGAAATACAAATTATTTTACCTTTCCAAAACTACAGGGCGCTCTAACCCTAAACCTCAAAATTTATGGAAGAACTGCAAAATGTAGCAAAGACTAGACAAGTGTGGGAAAACGTCAAATGTGAAAACCTGTAGATCTCAAGCAAAGCCAGCAGAACATAGTCATCCTTAAGTAGGGATTGCATCCTCAGAAGCCAAAGAAATAACAGTTTTTGTTTAAAATATTTTCTGTTTAAAACAAAGGAAATAGAGCACCCAGGCTGGTGGAAAAAGCTCCACAAGATGTCATTTGGTACCATGGTGTATCAGGAATTCCACAAGGAAACAGATATACATGACATTATTGAAGAGACTGGAGACAGATTGGAGTGGAAAAACTGAGGAGGAGTTTGGAGCCTCATAGCTGTTCACCTCTCCTGGCCATGTAAAAGTCATGGTTTAAATAAATAAATAAATAAATGGTGTCATCCAAGGTGACACCTTGAGTAGCCTCCAAGATGAATTCCTACTAGCTGACATGCACTTCCTTGATCTCTCACATAAACCGTTTGCACAGAGCCAGTCCAGGAAGAGCTCATCTTATTTAAACAATCAAACTTAACCAGTCCCAGATCTCCCCCTAAATGCTACAAAGTAAAAGATGAAGGCTACAAAGAACAACAGAAACAATTACAATATCAAATCTATTATTATGAAATTTTTTAAATTTAGTAAAATAGCCAAAGGTTTCAAAGCAAATACACAGGGCTTGAGGAAATATATAATAGTGCAAAGAAATAGAAGCTTAGGGAAACCATTGAGTAGGAAAAAAAAGAGTTACTGAAGCTTCACTGATGACAATGCTAAGAAAAACCCACTGCTAAAAACACAAAACAAGTAAATGGAGGTCAAGTATGAGGCAAAAAATGAGCAATGCTCACTCAAACAATGAGTTTTAAAAGCAGTGACCATAATTGGAATGGAAACATTTTCAAATATGTAAATCAAAATTATTTTCTAGAAATATAACTGAGCTACAGAATAAAAGAGAAAATTGTCCGGGAAAAGTGTCCAGGAAAAATTGATACAGAATGATCAAGCCTAAAATATACATGGGTAGGGTTAGCGGTCTTCTAAAAACAAAACAAAAGAAAAAAACTGTGTTTGGCATCAAGTTCACAAAGATAAAGTCACCATTGGAGGAAGATTCAGGCTAGCCTTGGAGACTTCTGTTCGGAACTTTCTAACAGTAGAATGGATTGGATTGCCAAATGCCTACAATATTTTCAGAGAAAGAAATCGTAACACGAAAAGCTTTATAATCAGGAATCTAGATGCAAACCAAAGCAGAAGACAGACATTTTCACATGTGTAGGAATTCTAATTCCCATAAGCCTTTTTTAAGGAAACTAATAGAGCCAACCAAAAGACAAATAGAGAAACTGTAAGGGATTGGTTAGAATATTGAATTCATTTAACTCCAAGACTGAGACCAAAGTGCTGATAAACTTATGGTTAGAAAATCAAAAGAAAATATTGCAAACCATAAAAATAAGTCAAAAACATATTACCCAAAATGTGGATACAAAAGGAAGAGAAAAATGGAAAGTGGCATAAGTACTCTATTTCCTCATCTTGAGTAGCTAGTGATTAAAATATATTTTTAAAGACTGATATAAATGTAATAGAGATACCATTTTTAAAAAGTGTATAATGGAAAAAAGTAGTAAAGCTAAGAAAAAGACTGTGTTCATCTGTAATTTCATGGTAGAAATGAAGGGAAAACATTGAGAAATTATAACAATTTTGTTATTGCACAAAATGAAGATTTAATAGTTACTGCCTAATGATGAAGAGTAGTAGTTAGTATATTACATAAAATTATGATATAAATGTAATCACTGAAAGAACCAAAGAGGCAAACTTCCAAATTATCTGAAAAAATCCACGCACATAGGAGAAAACTAAGAAAAGAATCCATAATAATGCGAGAAAGAAAATCAAAGAAAAGGGGTCTCAGGCTGAACAAAGCAAAAGTCTACTTTTTTAAACTTGCTATAAAAAGACACAACGTTGAAACAAAAGGTCTCAAAAAAAAAAAAAAGCTAGGGAAAGGTATACAAGACACATATAAACAAAAAGAAGGCAAGATTAGGAATCCTAATATCAGACAATGTTGGATTCATGACAAAAAGATAAAGAGAGTAAGTGTGACTATACAAAATACAAAATTTTTTTAAATGGCAAAATAAGCAAAGATACTAAAAAACCTAAGATATTCCCAAGATATGAATTTGGTCAACTCACAGAAAATCAATTTGAAAATCTAGGTGAAATTAATGATTTATTTTTAGAAAAAGGTATAAGTAGTTTTGGAATTATTAATCAAAGTAATTGTTTATTTAAAAAGAGATACGCAATGTAAGTTTATAATGCTAAAATCACAAATGTTAATGCAGACTAAAGTTTTTTCTATGTACCAAATACCATAGCAACTACCTTCATAAAGCAAAAACTACAAGATATTCAGGGAAAAATAGGCAGAAACATACTAACAGGAGACTTTAACATACAAGTCTCTGATCAAATTTGGTCAAGTGAACAAAGATATGTATGAAGACACAGATGGACTAAACAACATAATCCTAATGAGGTATATCATACGAATAACTTATGTAATGTTGCACTCTGATAATAGAAAACATCCCTGATTGTAGATAAAACATGAAGCATACACAAAAATGTTCTGCGTAACCACTAGGCACAAAGAAAGCCTCAATAATTTTAGAATATTCCATACGCGAGAGTCTCTGATCACTAGGCAATGAAAGTAGAAAGTAAAAAAAAAAAAAAAAAAAATTAAAACCTGTCCACCTGGAAATTTTTTAAGTTTCTATTACACAAATCTTAGGTAAAAGAGTAAATACAACTTAAATTGTGGTATTTCTTAAAAAGTAGTAATAAAAACGCTGCCTTGAAGAATTCATGGAATACATTTAAAGCAATAATTAGAAGACATTCCATATATTTAATGCACAATAAAAATGCTTCCATAAGAAGGTAAATGAATGGGATAAAATGCAATTAAGATAAAGGACAAAATATAAAATAGAAAAACAATAAAACTGACAAATACATGAAAATACTGATTCTTTGAAAAAGTAAGCAAAAATGAACAAATCATTAGCTGACCTAATTCAGAAAAAAACAGTGAAAAAGCTAAGATATACAAAATAAGAATTTTTCTCCTCCAGTTACTATTTCATTAATATGAAATTTAAAAGGGGAAACTGTAAAACCCCAAAGAGATTACTTCATATTGTTCTATGTAATAAAACTGAAAACCTAGATGAGATCAACATTTTCCTCAAAAAATCATTTTACCAAAATTCACCTCAGTTGAAACAGAAAGTTGAAACAGACAAATGCGCCAGGTGCGGTGGCTGACGCCTGTAATCCCAGCATTTTGGGAGGACGAGGAGAGCTGATCACCTGAGGTCAGGAGTTCGAGGCCAACCTGGCCAACATGGTGAAACCCCATCTCTACTAAAAATACAAAAATTAGCCAGGTGTGGTGGCACGTGCCTGTCATCCCAGCTACTAAGGAGACTGAGGCAGGTGAATCGCTTGAACCTGGGAGGCAGAGGTTGCAGTGAGCCGAGATCATGCCGCCACACTCCAGCCTGGACAACACGGTGACTCAGTCTCAAATGAAAACAAAACAGAAAAACACACATATGTCCACAGAATAAATACAAGTATTTACAAAAGGACTATCATACACCTAAAAATAAAAAAAAAATAAACATAATAAAATCAATGGGCCAAGATGGTGTCACAGATAAATTTCACCAAACCTTTAAGGCCATGTAACACCAACACTACATAAATTGTTCCAGGGCATACAGAAAAGAAAGAGTAAAAGCTTGCAAACTTTGTATCAAGTGTAACAATAGAACATAAACATGACAAAGACAGCACAAGAAAAACTAAAAACACAATCTCATATCAAAGCAAATATTCTAAATAAAATGTTAGCATATAGAATTCAATACCAAATTAAGAAAATAATACATCATAACCAGGTGGGAATTGATTTAGGAATAAAAGGATAATTTGAGAATAGGAAATCATTAAAGAACTATTATACAAATTTTTAAAATTTACGATTTCGGCAGGGCACGGTGGCTCAAGCCTGTAATCCCAGCACTTTGGGAGGCCGAGACGGGTGGATCACGAGGTCAGGAGATCCAGACCATCCTGGCTAACACGGTGAAACCCCGTCTCCACTAAAAAATACAAAAAACGATCCGGGCGAGGTGGCGGACGCCTGTAGTCCCAGGTACTCCAGAGGCTGAGGCAGGAGAATGGTGTAAACCCGGGAGGCGGAGCTTGCAGTGAGCTGAGATCCGGCCACTGCACTCCAGCCCGGGCGACAGAGCGAGACTCCGTCTCAAAAAAAAAAAAAAAACATGATTTCCCCTCGATGCTGAAAATGTTTTGACAAAATACCCATTCCTGATAAAATACTCAATCAAAATAGGCTGCTATATTAATAGATACTTTCTCAGCATGATTACGAAGATAGATGGGTAGTTTAGATAGATTAGATAGATTGATAGATAGATAGATCAATATCTCTATGTATGTATCCATTGTATATCGCGATCAGCTATTTATCTGTCTAGACATATATAGAAAAATACATTATTTAACCCTAAAGCCAACATTCTTGTTGAATAGTTTAATAATAACAAGGACATTCTCACTAATGTTATGAACAAGATAAGAATTCCAAAAAGTCATCACTATTCTTTAACATTTTACTACAGGCAAGAACCAATGCAATAAGAAAACTGAAAACTATTGGAATCATAAGAACTAGAAAAACTGATAAATTTGCTCTATTTACAAGTGATACGACAGTATGCCTAGAAAACCCATGAGAGCAATAATGAAAGGAGGTCAGAGAAGAAAATAATTTATTAAGATGACAAAATTGAAATCAATATGTGACTATTATACATTAACAGACGTTAGTAATAAATAAAATAACCAATCAAAGATACAGTGAAAGAGAAAACTCATTTATAATAACAACACACACACACACAAAATTTAGGAGTCAGCTTAATAAGAAATGTGGAAAAAGAGGAAACTTTAAAAACATTCCTGTAAGATACAAAAGTAGATTTGGACAAATGAAAAGCATTTTCACTTGGAAAAGATTACCCCTGATATTATTTTCTCAAAAGAATATAAATTTAATATGATCTCAAAAATATATCAACAGCTATTTTTCTGGAGCTAGACAAATTTATTCTAAAAATGATACAGGAAAAAATGCAAGAAATTCTAGTAAAAATAAAACCTAATGAAGAAGAATCCTACTGCTACTTCACTTTCACTAGATGAGCTAAATTTAAAAAGACTTACAACGTCAAAGTTGAAGCAACTGGAACTTGCATTTATTAGATAAAAGAATGGTAGTTCCCTATTGAACTAAACATTCACCTACCCTGTACCCCAGTAATTCTACTCTTAGATATTTACCCAAGAAAAATGGAAACATACATCCACAAAATAGTTATTCAAGTGTGTTCATAACAGCTTAATGCATAATAGACCCTAACTGGAAACAGCTCAAGTGTCCATCAGTAAGCAATAAAGTATAGTTTATTTATACAACGGAATACCACTCAGCAATTAAGAGAAATGACACACACACGACATGGATGACTATAAAAACGTACTACTAACTGAATGAAAGAAACTTTACACAAGAGTGTACTTACCTAGTGTATGATTCCATTTACATGAAGTCCTAAAACAAGTCAAACTAATTTACGATAAGAAAAACAAATGAAAACAGCATTTGCCTTTGGACAGGAGTATAAGTGAAGATTTACTGGGAAAAAGAACTTTACTGGAGTCAGAGAGTGTTCAGATTTCTCAAAACTCATTGGATACTACATTTAAGATTTGTGAGTTTCATTACAAACAAATTTATTCCAAGAAAATAGAGAACGCTAACAAATTTTTAACTCTATTTGATGTTACGCATACTGAAGTATTTGGGAGGGCGATAGTGATGTCTTCAATTTACTTTGAAATGTATCCAAAAATGAGATGAACTGAGGAAGGGATGGATAGATGGATGAGTATTCACTGTAAAAAAAGAAAAGCAGTAAAAGAGCATTAGCCCTACTAGAAGTGAAAACATATTTTAACACTCCTAAAATTTAACAAGAAATGTGTGATTATTGGAAGAATACATAAGCCAGTGAAACAGAATAGAGTGTCCAGAAATTGACTCATATACAGATGAAAATTTTGTGTATCATAAAGATGACCTCTCATATCACTGAGAAGATAGAGACTCTTTATTATTATTATTATTATTATTATTATTATTATTATTATTGAGATGGATCTCTATTGCCCAGGCTGGAGTGCAGTGGCTCAATCTGAGCTCACTGCAACCTCCACCTCCCAGGTTCAAGTGATTGCCCTGCCTCAGCCTCCTGAGTAGCTGGGCTATAGGCGCACGCCACCACGCCTGGCTAATTTTTGTATTATTAGTAGAGACGGGGTTTCACCATATTGGCCAGACTGGTCTCGAACTCCCGACCTTGTGATCCGCCTACCTCAGCCTCCCAAAGTTCTGGGATTGCCCAGCTAGAGATAGACATTTTAATAAGTAGTGTTGACACACTGAATACCCTTTTGGATTACAGGTAAAATGGGATTCATACCTCACACCATGCATGAAAACAAATTCCAAATGGATAAGGTATGCGTATCAGTCAGGGTTCTCCAGAAAAACAGAACCAACTGAATATGTATATACAAATATAGAGAGGTTTGTTTTAAGGAATTGGATCATGCAATTGTGGAGGCTTACCAAGTCCAAAATCTGATGAGGTAGTCTGGCAGGTTGGAGCCTCAGGAAGAGTTTCAGTTTGAGTTAAAAGGCAACCTACTGGTAGAATTCCTTCTTGCTAAGAGAAGTTCAGTTTTTGCTCTATTAAAGCCTTCAAATGATTGCATGAGGCCCATTTGTATCATGTTGGGTAACCTGCTTTACTTAAAGTCTATTGATTTAAATGTTAATCTCACCCAAAAAACACCTTCACAGAAACTTCCAGAAAAATGTTTGACCTAATATCTGGGCACAATAGCTTAGCCAAATTGATGCGTAAAATTAATCATCACAATATATAAGTGTACCAAAAAACTGAAATCACATACCTGAAGAAAATTTGATTGAATTCATTTATACTCAAAATCCAAATGTAATACGAGTAAACTGTTAATAATTTTGACTATTTAAAATTCTTGCAGAGCAAAACAAGACATTATAACAAATTCAAAAGGCAAAGGACCAACAGAAATGAACATTTGCAATGTGTATAGCAAATATTCAATGTTTATATATCAATAAAGTATCTGATACATAAATAGCTTCTAAAAGTTGAGGAGAAGAAAGCTAAAACCCAAAAGAAAGTGGATGAACTTACATGCCTTCTGATGCAATGCACCGAGGACACAGCATCACGTATGTAATATTATTCCCCCAAATGTTGCTTATGAACCTAATCATGAAGAAACAAGCAGGCAAATCCAGATTATATGACATTCCACAAAACAACTGTCCTGAACTATTAAAAATGTCAATATCGCACATGATTTTTTCTTTCCAAAAAAGGTGGAGAAATTGATGTAGATTGAAGAAAACTAAAGAGACAAATGTAGTATTTGATTTATTGATGAATTTTCAGTGGGGGGGAATCAGCCATAAAAGGCATTGGGATAACTGGGAATATTAACATATGAGTTAATATGTAAGATGATTGTATATTATCAATGCTCTATCCCTTGAGAGTCACAATATTACTGTGACTATGCAGGAGAACATCCTCATTTTTAGAAAATACATGCTTATGTATTTCAGAGTGGTGCATCACAATGCCTGAAATTAAAAGTTTTGCAATGCACAGATGTGCACATACAGAGACAGACACAGCACAGATGATAACTGGGTGAATTTAAATGAAGGTTATGTTTTCTCTTATCTCTTCACAGACCACCCTAGAACTACATGGCCCTTCAAAATTACCCCAAATTGAGCTGAGGTGGCCATGCCGTTATGTCCCTCCACTCGCATTGATCAGTCATCTGATGCTGGCTGCTGCCTGGAAAGCTTGCCCTTGGGCAGGACCACTCTCTGAAGCTAAGGCAATCCTGGAAGAGGCTGACAGCCAAAAGCTTTCCTCTACAGCACTCCCAGCAGCTGGACCAACACGTGATCCTTATAGACGCATCTAGGCAGCACATCACAATGTCCACTATAGGATACTTCAAGATGCATAAAGACATTTCAGAAGTTATTGCTAGAGAGGACATTATTTCTCCAGTCAGAGAAAAACAAATAGGACGGCAGATGTCCCACGTCAATGCAGCTCTTGATAAGCACACCACATTCTATCCTACTATTATTATTGCTGCTAAGGATTTATTTTTGTGGCTTTTTAAACCAACTCATGTTTAAGTGACTGAAAAAAACGGCTCTTTTCACCCTGAAATTATGTGCCTGATTTAGCTGAAAGAAATACGGTAATACATAATCTTAACTGAAACACAGTATAGCAATTTCCCTGAGAAGGTCAGGTTAACCTTCAATGCCCTTACTCATAAGGGAAACATCTTTAACTTGAATCAGCATATTTTCATTAAGTTCGCATTGCCCTTCAAGATGCAAAAATGGCTTTCATCTCCAAGCAGGCAACAACTAATTAGAAATAAAGTTGCAAGGAAGGCACGGATTAAGCTGTGAGAATGGCACAGCCATTGCAGGCAAGGCATTCCAAAGAATCCAAAAATCACTTAGAAGTGCAAAATAGAAACCAGAAACGGGGCTCTTTGACATAAGACGTTTCAAGGGTGCAATGGGCCTTTAAGTCAGAATTCTAACATTCATAAAGCTGTAAGCATATACATACACGTGCTAATCTAAAGGACATTATTCCCGGTGGCTCACAGGAAGGCAGTCCAGAAATTTCAGCTTGTGTAGGAAAGTCACAATTGCAACTGTTTTATCCTTTTATTCTGTAGCATCAACTATTATTCTTTCTGGAAATTCCAAGTTTGATATTCAGAATACAACTATCACAGAGTATCTGTAACCTGAAAATTAACTGATTTGTAGTTCATTGCATATTTAAAGGTTGGAAATTATAAGTGACATACAGGAAAATGCAAGACTATGGCAACTGTACAATGATCCAGTGTGAGCCTGTGTGTCCAGTTTTGTTTTAATTTAGAAAAACAGCACAATGCCTGACACATGATAGGCACATAATATGTATTCATTGTGTAAATTTTAATGTTTTCCCAACAGAGAAAACCTGTCATCTTTTAGGTAACAGAAATAAGAGTACCTATTTAACTGTTCTATATGTTCTGAGCAATTTTAATGGGTAGAATCTCTTAAAGATAACTTTATTTAACTACTGATGTGTCATTTTTCATACGCTCTGCCAAAAAAAAAAAAATTGCCTAGTTTTTGGGAAAATATTGTCGACATTTGCTTAGCAAAATATAGTTTCTAAAACTCAACAAGCACATTGCCTGCTTCATATTTTGGTTCAGTGAGTTTGTGTGCTATTTTCTTATCAGGAGACCCATTTAGGAGATGCAGTACCTACTAATATATTTTTCCCTAATTCTTTTTCCTGAAAAACCCATGGGGGCAGGAGGAAAGTTTTCTGATTATTTTTCAGCCCGATATCAAGTATACATAAGATCACACTTAGGAGTTGTTAAATTAAATCAATTTGCCCAGTTAACCTTAAAATGGCGATTTATATAAATTGAATAGATGTGTCCACATAGGAATAAAAAGGATAAAAGGGAGAAAAAGTCAACTGATTGGAAAATTCCTAGTCATCCATGTCTTAAAATGAGTTGCAAAAGCTATTGAAAGATGGCCAGGAACGGTGGCTCATGTCTGTAATCACAGCACTCTGGGAGGTCGAGGCGGGCGGATCAACTGAGGTCAGGAGCTCGAGACCAGCCTGGCCAACATGGTGAAATCTTGTCTCTACTAAAAATACAAAAATTAGCTGGGTGTGGTGGCACACGCCTGTAATCCTAGCTGCTTGGGAGGCTGAGCCAGGAGAATCACTTGAACCCGGGAGGTGGAGGTTGTGTTGAGCTGAGGTCACACCACTGGACTCCAGCCTGGACGACAGAGCAAGACTCCATTTCAAAAAAAAAAAAAGCTGTTGAAAAGTTGGTATTTGTGGGGTGGTTACACTTTCAATCATGCTTACTAGAACTACTGAGGTTGACGAAACAGCCCGAGAGCAACTTGAGTTATTACTATTTAATTTTTAAATTTATCTGTAGTAGCCTTGACAAGAAATAAAAGATGAGTTGTTTGAGCTTGAATACAAAAGTCTGTTTCCTATCAATTAAATTTGCTCCTTTTCCCACACTTAAAGTATTTCCCAATATGATACTTGTGCTGGTGTGCTTGATTTTATTTTGAAATGAGTTTTTTGTAACTTCTGTTCTGTTTTCTTTCCTTTCTGAGATATTCATTCTGAATCTCTGTGTCAGGAAACAGAAATGTTATCTCTAAATGAGAAGTGTATGCAAGAAACTCTGCCGTTATTGAATTTCAATGAACTTGGTGGTTCTAATGACATGAAACTCTGTCAAATGTTAACAGAAATTATAGGTAGAATTCTTCAGGAAGCTTTCAAATCATAGCCTCTTCTGTCAGCATTTCATAATAACCTACCATCTATAATCTACCAAGGTACTGAAGTATCCCTGAGGAAAAATCATGACTTTCTTAGGCCAATTTAATAACAAAATGCATTTCCAATTTCAAGTACTTCTAGATCTTCTAATTGTGTTTTTCGGATCTACTGCTTGGCAGATATAAAAAATAATGGCCAATGAAAACATTCATTCATTTGATACTTGGGACTATTTCTGATTAAAATGATTGTGTAGTCATTTAACAGCTCTCTCTTTTCCCATTTTAACCAAAGAATGAGTATGAAAAATTGTATAGGCCTTTCTTTTTCCAAATGTTCTAAATGGAGGCATAATAAATATTATTTAGCAGATCAACCAAAGCATTAGATACAATTTTTAAAGTCCTTTCCATTTTTTCTGTCCACATTATTACATTTTTCTAAAGACAAGAATGTAACGTAGATAATGTTGCTTGCCTTAAGTTAGTCTACACTTTTTTTTTAAATGATGCAAAAATCTATGGAAATCAAGAGGCAAGGGGCAGTGGAGATCTTGGAATTCGTTGTGTCCAAAGGGATGTCACTTTTAAATTAACTAATACTACCTCCCATTTGCTGTCTTCCTGCTTCAACTAATATCGCCTACATTCCTGAATATTCGAAGCTGGAGAGGTATACCTATGAACAGAGATTTGGAAACAATACCAATCCAAAGAGAACCCTAGACCTACCTTTCTTCCTACCTTTTTGGGCCTGATAACAATTGATTGCATGATGGCTGATCTTGGTCCAGGCCAATACTTACCCCACTGTAAGACAAGATTTGGGACACAGAGTAGCTACCTTCAACAAGACACCATGCAGGTGATGGAATTAACAAATTGAGTTACAATGGCTTCTTCTACACACAGCTGCAAGCAAAAGATCTTGTCCTCGTAGTGTAGGGAAAAAGTTTGTGGAGCAGTATTTTTAGGCATGTTCATGAAATATATATGCTGGCAAGGAATATCCGAAGGAAATGAAAACACTGTTTCAGAGAGATATCTGCACTCCCATGTTCATTGCAGCATTATTCACAGTAACCAAGATATAGAAACAACTGAAGTATCTGTCAACAGATGAATAAAGAAACTATGATACACACACACACACACACACACATCTTACACTATATATATTTATGTCTATATATAGAGAGATATGTATGTACACACACCCAACGGAGTATTATTCAGCCTTAAAAAAGCAGAAAATCCTGCTACTTAGGACAGCATGAATGGAAGTGTAGAATATTACACTAAGTGAAATAAGCCAGACACAGAAAGACAAATGCCATATCACCTCACTTAAATGTGAAATCTAAAATATAAAATTCATAAGAATGGCAATGGTGGTTACCAGGGGCCTGAGGTGGCAGAAATGGGGAGATGGTAGTCAAAGGCTACAAACTTTCCATTGTGAGATGAATGTGTTCTGGACAGCAATATATGGTGCAGTGGTCATAGTTAGTAAGGATGCATTGTATACTTAAAATGTGCTAAGAGAATAGATGTTGTATTTTCACACACACACACAAAAAAGTGTGTGAGATGAGGTAATGGATATGTTAATTAGCTTTATTGTGGTAATCATTTTGTAATGTACAGCAAATCCTTACCTTTTATACCTTAAATATACAATATACAATATTTAAGGTATAAAAATGTACAAAAATATACAATTTTTTTATTTGTTAATCATGCCTCAATGAAGCTGGGGAGACAAAACCAAAGTAGATAGACTGTAAGCTGAGGAAGGACAGGCTCGTGTCACTTCTGTTCATGGCTGTTTTCTATATTCACTGCACCTAGCACAGCCTTTGAAATGGAAGATAGATGCTCAAAGATACAGTAGATATATGCTCAAAGAATGAATTTGCCAAAGCTCGAGAATCAATATTAACCAGCTATATGGGTTTCCCCTTCCTTGATAGCCTTGCCAATTCCCTGGAGCCAACCATAATAAGTATACTTACCTAAGGTAGATGTAACCGTGTGTGTGTGTGTGTGTGTGTGTGTGTGTGTTAGTACTGTGAATGAGATACAAGTGTGATGAATATCTTCACCAAGAATAGGAACTAACATTTTTTGATAATGCTTTACAACATAGCTGTTAAAATTATGCCATTTGAATTCAAAAGCAGAAAATAATGTCACGTTTAGAAAGTCAAGTTTCCCCAGATTTGAGTTATTACTGGGGTAATTCAAAATTTGTAAACTCCATTGCTAGTTAACAGAGATTTAGGCTTTAGTCTTAGACTAACTGGAACACTTGGAAAATTAATGGAGCCAAAATAATAATTAGATTTTAAAAGACTTTAAGTTGAAAATCAAATCATAAATTGAAATTTAAATCAGAGAGAATAAAAATATATAAATACAACAGAAACAAATCTTTTTAATACAATGTATTTGGTAAATCACAATATAAATATAATTTGTTCTTTATTGAGGGCATTGACTCAAATTCACAAATAGAGTTATATTTGAATTACATTTCATATATCTACCAATAAGAGGAAGAAATTGTCTTCCTCTCTTCTTATTTTTAATGGCAATACTTCTGACTTACTATTGGTAGTTTTTCCAATGTCTTCTACTTTGTATTAATAGAGATAATTTAATTTACTCTCATAGCTCTAACTGCAAACTTGCTCATGTTCTAAATAATTTTAAACTGATTTCATCCAAGATGTCTTTTCTGAGATTCAGGCTTATATCTAATATATATATTATATCTATTCAAACATGCCCATTTAGATATTCTACCAGCCCCAAGTTCACCATGTCAAAGCTGGTCATATCATCTCCTGTCTAATTCCTAATTTCCAGTATTTTTTCCTTATTGCTTATCTCACTTGGTTACTCTAAATAGCAAAATCTTAACATCAATAATTTCCCCTTCTTTATTCTCTTTACACAACTAATCAATTCTTATCAATTCTACCTCCTGCAATTCTTCCAGATCTATCCACTTCTGATTCAAGCCACCAATGTCACTGGCCTGGCCAGCTGCCACACTCTTACTCTTTCTGTGTCTGATCTTGCCTCTGTCACTGACCCCACCTCTATTCATCCTTCACCCTGCAACCAGAATGATCCTGATGAAGTGCAAATTTGATCACAGTAGGCCATTGGACAGACCCTTAAATGACTCACCAGTGCCCTATGATTTATTAACTTTAGATGGATAGCTTGACATTCAAGTGTTTCACAAATTTCTCTTCCTTTATTCACTGACTAGACTTAAATGATGTCGAACTGCTAAAATAAGCTCATTACTTTCTGTTATGGACTGAACTATTTCCTCTTCAAATACATATGTTGAAGTCCTAACCGCCACCCCTCCCACCCCCCGCCCATGTAACTGTGTTTGCAGATAGAGCTTTTAAAGAGATAAGGAAAGTTAAATGAAGTCATAAAAGTGGGGCCTTACTCCCCTCATTTGAGGGCCTTACTCCCCTTATAAGGGCTGGTGTCCTTACAAGAAAAGTCAGAGACACCAGGAGTGCATGGACACAGTAGAAAGACCCTCTGAGGATACAGCAAGAAAGTAGCCATCTGCAAGGCAAGAAAAGAGGTCTCACCAGAAACAATCTCTGCTAGCACCTTGATCTTGGCCTTCCAGCCTCCAAAACTGTGAAAAAATACATTTCTGTTGTTTAAGCCACTAAGTCTTTCATAATCTGTCATAGCAGCCATAGAACACGAATACATCTTCCTTCCTTTCCAAGCCTAGGAATACCTCACCACTCTCTTTTTTCATACCTTTCTCACTCCTCCATTGGATAAACTAATTTCTGCCGGTCTTTGATGCCTCAACCAAATTATGCGTACCTCTAACAATCTCAACCCCTCCTACAAGCAATACTGGATTAGTTGCTCCTCATAGGAGACAGACCCTATAGCCCCTTGTTATCGTATTTTAATGGTCTAGATTTTAAATTCCACATAATTATAAATTATTTGGGGGCAGGGACTATATCTTCTACAGTCTTTTATTCCCAGAGCTAGGACAGGCACTCAAGTAATATTTGTTGAACAAATGAACAAACAGTACCTGATACACAGTAGATGTTCAGTAACTGATAAATAACAGGTAGAAAGCTATGCTAAAAGCTTTTACTAAAATTGAAGAGAATTCAATGGATGATAATTAAAGAGCTAGGAGTAACTGCAAAAGTGCAGTAAAAGAGCAAGTCCAGGAAAACAAAGCACTTTAGTTTGATGTCAAGACCTATGAGTAGCACAGGATACATAAATAATAACAAGAAACATGGCAAAGCGCATATCAAATAGCGTATTTGAAATAGATTTAGGCACAAGTAATTGTTCCACATCAAATAACCCTATGCATTTGTGTACAAGAGTACAAATTTCATCTCCTTGGTTTCCTTTTCCTCCACATATGCCTTTAGAAAAAATGGTTATAAAATAAACCTTTTAAGATTTCATGAGATATTTCATGTTTTGTCCCTCTAATGGTTCTATTAAGTCTCTTCAAACAGGCACTTTTCTACCAGAGCAAACTTGAAAGAACAGAACATTTATTCCAAAAGCAATTTCCTTCCCCAGTTATTTTCTGTATTCCCTTGGCAGTGTTTTTCGACAGTTTTACTTGAATAAGAGCTTATTTGGTCCCAGACCAGCTTCTCCTGCTGCTTGAACCTGCAGTCAAGTCTTAGACCTTTCCTGTGTGACCTCCCAATTTGCTACCATGGAAATGATTACAATCACACAAGTGTATCTTTTCTTGCACGATGAGTTCAGATGTTTATTTTTAAAAATTAAAGAAAACTCTTGCAAAACATATTTAGAAATACATTGTGTGTCTTTCTTTAAATCCAGTCAAAGAAATTGAACAGGTTCCCAAATGGAACCTTCGATGTTTACAGGAAATTGTTGAAAATAAAGAGATAATGGCGATGATGATTATGATGATGATAATAAGGATTTCTTATAATTTCATACAATTGTAAAGTTTGCAACAGGCTAATGGTTTACAACCACCCCGGGGGAAAAAGGATGGATTTTAATATCCCCATTTTACAGACAAGAAAACAGTGTCGGAGAGGTTATTTTACTTAAAACTGTAAAGTTTTTCCAACCAGAAGAGGCATTATGGGTCATCTGTTGCCAGTACTCTTGTTTTGCAAATAAGGGATCTTAGGTAGGTGACTTTCCCGGGACGAATTTTCCACTAAGTGGTAAGCCTCTCACGACTGCTGTGTAGACAGTAGGAGACACAGCAGCTGAATTCTTCTGAGCACTAGCTCCATTCCAGGAATAAAGCCAGTGCCTCAGGACAAGTGTATGCGTTATTTTTTGGCCTCTATTTGTAAGAGTTGAATGTAAACAAGTGGCCCCAAGTAGCCCTAGGTATTAATAAAAAGAACCTTTCTGGGAAGTTTGAACAGCAATTAACAAAAATAATGTATAGAGGATTGCGACCTTTGATGGCCTTTTGAGACCTATCTGGTGTCCCTCCTACCTGATTGTCAACTCTCTCCTGCTCATCCATCTCCTGGGATGTCCCTCCAGGAGAGGAGCACATCTACTACCTGTGAGTTTCCAATTGCACCAGCTTTGTCTCTTCACTGTCTCACTGCCTCATCACAGCTGCTACTGGAGATTCAGAAAAAGCTTGCTGGAAAAAATAAAAATAAAAATAAAAAACTGGACTCCTCATTAAAAGTTGGTCATGGATTCATGGTATCAGAAGGTTGTTTGAGTGCAACTAAATTTGGCAAGCACCCACGGATTACAGAAGTATTTTAAATGATGCCACAGTAAGCCTGACAGAAAACAAGAAGTGTAATATTTTTTTCCAAGCAGGTAGCTATAAGATGGTTTGTTTCCGTTTAAATCAAATTGCAAATTTGTTCTTTTGGAACCCTTTAGTTTTCTCTGATCTCCCACTCAAATCCTCTCCTCATTTTCAGAACTTGTGTTGAATCCTAAGCGTCTACCTTCAAATCAGGAATCTTCCATTGAGGGGGCCAAGAGTAATCACTGTAGCCCTTTCCTGGTACCTCCCTAGATAGATTACTTTATGAGCTTAACAAATTGTTTTCTCTCTTTCTAAACAACCACTTCTACCAAAGTACCTGGATCTCTTCAGGTGGGAAGAATGATCATTTTGTTCTCTTAATACACATTTCACGTATCACTCAGCAGATTCCACCTGCCCTGTAGTCATGAATTCTGGGGAGGAAATGAGGGCTTTTTCCATACTTCCAGCTCCTTGGTAATACTGTCTTTAGGAAAGGACAACACAGGTACTTTTCACTACAAGATTCCTCATCCAAAGTCAGCCGCAGCCTTCACATCTTCTACCTCAATTACTCTTCCTACCTTACCCTGCCCCTTTGCCCCACACCTCTGCACACTGCGTTGCCCTTTCTTCAGCCCTTTCCAACAGTGCTGAGAGGATCTGTATTCTGAATGATGTTTTAAGGTTGCAGTCCCCAGGTGTCTCAGCTAAAATTCCTAGGGCAGAGAACATTTATAGTTCAGTGCATGCTTTCATAGTCAATGGGAAAAAAAATCCTCCTCTACTCCTAATGGACTTCTTCAGCAACACGCTTCCCCTGGATGTGTGGGAGACTGACGTTGCCAGAATATTTCTTTTTTATGGCTTTTGTTGCTTTGACAGCTTTGATTTTATGGCAATTTTAATCATGTGTGTCCTATTCCTTCACCTCTGGCATTTTGCAAATATTCAATTTCTCTATCACTACTACCATAATGGCCTTCAACAAACTGTGATTCATCAAGCTGTTTCCCCCAAGTTCTTCTGCCTCATCCACAGGCGAAACCCCAAAGGGAACTGCATCAGGCAAACAAGGCGATGCTAAATGCTCATGAGTGAGAAAATCTATTAATTAAAAAGGGGAGGAGAGAAGGAAGAGGAAAGAAGAAAAATTACACGTATAAGTTAATGCAGCCCCAAGACACCACTGGCAGTAACTTATGCACTGACACTTTAAACAGGCTTTATGAGTTTGTTTACTCTATTCACAATTATTCATGAAAAAATGTGCTATCAAATATAACAACACAAAGTACATGTGCTATCTTAAAGATACAGTGAGTCAATAAATCATGCCTGAGCTTTAACAATATTATATTTCCCTTTCTTGTATATTCATAGAATAATGGAAGTGGAAATAAAAAGGAGCTAGAGATGGAAAAGACCAAATGGGTTATCCATTTAATCTTGTTCTGACAGAGGATTGGTCTAGAGCAATACGTCTTAGGATTTGTCGTTTAGAAATTAGTGCCTCTTTTGTGTCATAGCTTTTGGTCACTTTTCTTCACAGTTTATTTCTGAATAGCCGAGTTCCAGTTCTTTTCCCTGAAAAGCAGAAGTAAAATTTGATTTTGCTAATTTGCTCACCTTTTTCCTCATTTTAATTCCCTAGACCCTGTATAAAAATTTCCTCTGCTGTGGATATTTATACTATTTTAATATGCCTTCAATTATTCTCTGGTTCCTATTACTCATCTAGAATAAATCCCGTGGCCAGCTCCCTTTCTTTCCTGAGAGGCTGCCCTCAGGAAATATAGCACCTCTTCCCATGCAAAATGTTTTGTGTGCAATATTTCCCCAGGAGAGTGAGATTAGGATAATGTCCTGAAGAGCTTTGTAAACTAAAATGCCTCTCTTTAGCTACTCTCCTCCTAGCAATCTCTAAACTAAGGCAAGATTTGCCCATAAGTCCTGCAGCCCTCTCTCTGCCTCAGCAGCCATTTCTGCCCATTGTATACCTGTGTTTCTGATTCGTTTGTCTCACTTTACACTTAAATCTCACTAAGCTGCAAGCCCTATTCATGCTCCAACACCGTGTGGTCCATTTTTTCTGTTTCTTCTTTTCTTACAAATAAAGACATTGTTTCCAAATTTCATTGAAACGCTATTTACTTTTTTACAGAGATTATTAAAGATTTTTTTGTGTGAGTCATATTAATGCTACAGTTGACTAACTACCTCTCCAAATTGATCAATTTGTAGCCATTTTTTCAAAGCACTGTGATGCTTTGGTTACAAAAACTAAGTAGGTTTTCAATATTTTCACTTTGAGGCCACTCCTCACTCCCACTTTCCTACCAAAGAAAACAAGAAGATATGATGTTACCAAATATTTTATAGAAGTCATTATAATTATCAGAAATACACAAATGTCCCAAGAATGCGTACAGTTTGTAATATTGATGCAAAACAATATGGATTAAAGTGTCAATAGTTTATTCACTTTTTACCTCCAGATTACTTTTAGATCTGGCATAGATTGTCAATAAATATACAAACATTTGAAAGTGTATATTTAGACAATACATCATTTCCTCAGAACCAAAATATTTTAACTATGTTAATTTTGCTACACAAAAGACTTAGATTTAACTTACAAACACGAAATCAAGGGTTAGAAAATGTCTGTGTAGATGCCCAGAAGTTGTGTTGTGCATTTCACATGTATTTAGTCCAACCCTGAAAAGATTCCCACAAGTCAAAGGGACAGGCTAAAGTGCAGAGAGGTATTTTGCATAAAATCACACGCACGAAAAAGATTAAGGGACTGTATCAGTCAGAGTTCTCCAGAGAAACAGAAGCAATAGGATATGTGTGTGTGTGTGTGTGTGTGTGTGTGTGTGTGTGTGTGTGTGTGTGTGTGTGATATTTATTATGGGAATTGACTTACATGGTTATGGAGGACCAGAAGTCCCACAGGCTGGAGAATGAGGAAAGACAGTAGCATAATTCAGTCTGAGTGTGAAAGTCCAAGAATTAGGAACTTCAACGTATGAGGACAAAAGATGCCTCAACTTAAGAAGAGAGAGAGAATTTGCCCTTCCTCTGCCTTTTTGTTCTCTTTGAGCCATCAATGAATTCAATGATACTCACCCACTCTGGTGGAGGTGGGTCTTTTTTACTCAGTCTACTTATTCAAATGCTAATCTCTTCCAGACACACCCCCACTGAAATACCCAGAAATAATGTTTCACCAACTATCTGGGCATCCCTTAGCCCAGTCATGTTAATACACAAAATTAACCTTCACAGGGACTTAGAATTAGAACACAAGTGTATTGGCTGGGCGCAGTGGCTTACACCTGTAATCCCAGCACTTTGAGAGGCCAAGGTGGGCGGATCACTTGAGGTCATGAGTGATGAGAAGTTTGAGACCAACCTGGCCAAATGGTGAAACCCCGCCTCTACTAAAAATACAAAAATTAGCCGGGCATGGTGGCATGTGCATATAATCCCAGCCACTTGGGAGGCTGAGACAGGATAATCACTTGAACCCAGGAGAAGGAGGTTGCAGTGAGCTGAGATCCATCCAGCAGAGTGAGACATTGCCAAAAAAAAGAAAGAAGGAAGGAAGGAAGGAAGGAAGGAAGGAAGGAAGGAAGGAAAGGAAAGGAAGGAAAGGAAGGAAAGGAAGGAAAGGAAGAAAACAAAGGAAAGGAAGGAAGGAAAGGAAGAAAACAAAGGAAAGGAAGGAAGGAAGGAAGGAAGGAAGGAAAGGAAGGAAGGAAGGAAAGGAAGGAAGGAAGGAAGGAAGGAAAGAAGGAAGGAAGGAAAGAAAAAAGAAAGGGTGGAAGGAAAGGAAGGAAGGAGAAAGAGAAAGAGAGAGAGACAGAAAGGAAGAAAGAAAGAAAGAGAAAAAAGAAAGAAAGAGAAAAAGAAAGAAAGAAAGAAAAGGAAGGAAGGAAGGAAGGAAGGAAGGAAGGAAGGAAGGAAGGAAGGAAGGAAGGAAGGAAGGAAGGAAGACAAGTATATCTCCACAACATCAGGCAGGATGTGCAAATATTGATTGAAAGAAGAAAAGACCAGAGCTGGGAATCAAATAAAGGAACTCTGTCTGTAGGATAGTTATGTACAATGGTACAGAAGCATGAAATAGTGTGAAATGTATTGGGAACTTGCTAAATTGAAGATGGATCTAAAAGGATTTGCAGTGATTACAATGGGGGAAGTCAGTTACAAATCAGCTCATAGGGACCTTGCTCTTGATTTGCTGCCAGAAAAGAGTTGAGATTTTATCCTATTGCAAGGCAGTCACTGAAGAACTTTAAGCAAAAACCCTCCTAGGATCTTTCTGGCTTCTGGCATCAATAACTGATTTGAAGACAACAAGGAGAGATAAGGAAACATGCTTAGAAGGACACTGCAACAGTCCAAGTAAAGAATGATGAGGCCCTGAACTAAGGCAAGAGCTGTGACAGTGGAAGTAACAAGTAAGGTTAATTAATTTCATAGTGGAGGAAAGATGAATAAAAAGGGAATTAACTCACTGCCAAGTGAGTTTATGGTGATGCCCTCCATAGGTAAAAAATGTAGAGCCTGGAAACTGCTGTGGAAGATAACGTGGGTATGGGATGGGGATGCTGAAGACAAAGGGAGGAGTAAGCTGGATGAGATTGGAAATCTTGAGTTCAGTTTGGAACATCTTGAGTATGATGATACATGGGCATCCAGTCCAGTAGGATACTGCTGGTGGTGAGACCGTGGGATGGGATGAAATTGCTCAGGAAAAATGTGAACAGTTGTGATCTCAACTGTAAGAATGTTCCAAACTATGCACACTCAAGCCTTGCCTTAGATATTTTCAGTAGTTCTGAGGTAAAAGTTGGGTTAATTATAAAAAGCCAACAAATAAATAAACACAGTGCTTAGGCCTAACAAAACACATCTGTCGGACTTCTGCTGGATGGACAGAACCCCAAGTCTCTAGATTGCCACTGTTTTCACTGATTTGTAGACTAGTGTTTTATAAGGTATGAATCATAGCCTATTGGTCGGTTATAAAATTGATTTAGTAGGTTGTAACAGTGTTAAATATCACAGGTAATGTCACATAAAGCAGCATGTACTGTTTTCCTGTACTTTCATATCCATTTTATATGCATATATTTGTGTAGAGACAAGTGGTGTGTGTGTGTGTTTGTGAGAAAGAGTGTGTGTGTGTGAGTGTGTGTTTGTAGTGGTTCATAATATAAAGTTAAATTTTTCTTTCACAGTTAAAAAGTTTTAAAGCCACTGTTGTAGGTGACAAAAGAAACTAAGACAAAATGTTATAATGTATTTTTAATGTCAAAATGGTCAAATTCTAGAAAGAAAATCTGAGCCAGATATTTAAAAACATGATTCTATTTCTAGTTTCATTACCTTTACATTGTTTGTTCCTGTGCAAGTTAAGATCTCTAAATGGCTTTTTTTTCTAAACAAGAAATGAATAGTGCTTATAAACTACTTCACTGACAGCAATTTAATGACCATTTATGTCAAGTGTTTTGAAATCTGAGAGAAATAGACTACAAACAAAAATATCACATGGATTTGTTTAACTTTTGGAAAAATATGTAAGGATAATTTGGAACAACTCCTGCTTGACTCATGAATTTCATTGTAGATCTTCCTCCCGCTTGTAAAGTAACAACTTTTGGATTATATTTTATACTTTATAATGAATATTTACATATATAATAATTTTGGCTCCCAAGGAAAGTCTTTGAGGTAGGCAGGGCAAGTTGCTTTATCTGCATTTTGCAAAAGAGGAAATCAGTCTCACAAAGGATACATGACTTATTCATGGTAACCACAACACTATCTTCTCAAATATTAACTGATATTTCTGATAAAACTATGACTGTTTCCATTTGTATACACAAAGCATATTGATCAGTTTCTAAGAAGCTAATAATCTGACATTTTTTATCCACCTATCATCCACTGAAACTAAAATTACAAACACACACTCTAAATAATCTTATTTTACTAAAAAACTTTTTTTCTTCATGTTTCTATTTAACTCTTGTAGGAGAGATTGATGGTTGCCTCCCTGTAATTTTTCTTTTCTTGCTCACTAAGGAAGCCCTAATTTTATCCATATATCTATACTTTATGGAATATAATTCTGTTTTCAGTTCAGGAATAAATCCTGAATAGTTTAACTCTATCGGGTTAACTCATACTGTTTTTCAATAACTGGTTTATGGATGGAACTATGACCCATTCCGGTCATAGATCTAAGAAGCAGGTCTCGTGAGTCTAAGGACAGCAACTTAGAAAAAGAAGCACAAAGAAGAGATTGTCATTTTATTTCTCTGAAATCTGACATTTCTGGATGTAACTATGGAACTATGGTAGTCAGACTGCAATCTAAGGGAAGCTAACCTGAGGATCAAGACTAGCTTGATCCAAAATCATGGTAGTGGAAAGATGGAAGGAACTTTAATTCCTGGTGACACTTGAATCATCCTATATAGAAACTCTATATGAAACAATATACTTTTTCTAGAGTTAAGCCTTTTGAGTTGTGTTTTTTAATGTTTGCAACCAAAAATATAGCCAATAAAGTCTCCATTACATTTGGTTTATTGGTCAACCTTTAAGACTAAATAGTGTAAGTCACCATTTAACTGCTTGGTCAATAATCTGGGAAATACAGTCATGTATCACACAACATTTTCATCAATGACAGACCATGTACATGACTGTGGTCCCATGAGATTAGAATACTGTATTTTTACTGTATATTTTCTATTAGATATGTTTAGATACACAAATACTTACCATTTTGTTACAATTCCCTATGGCATTCAGTACAGTAACATGCTGTACAAGTTGTAGCCTAAGAGCAATAGACTATACTGTACAGCCTAGGCATATACTAGGTTATACCAGTTAGATTTATGTAAATACATTCTATGATGTCCACACAACAAAATTGCCCAACAACAAATTCTCAGCATGTATCCCCATCATTAAGTGATGCATGCTTGTATTCTAATTTGGCCTGTTTTACATTCAGTTAATCTAAAATACTGTTTATATGCTTATCTTGTTTTTTCATTGAGAGACTATTTTCCAAAACTTTCTAGATCTTTAGAGAATCCAGTGCTTTTATAAATCATTCAGAAACACACTGGATAAATAATGACATCACATATATTTTTTAAAATCACATGCTAACAATCTTTCACAAGTGTTTAACTTTGAAAAGTAACAACTCTTGGAGTGTATTCGATGCTTTAAATGAACATTCACATATATAATAATTTTGGCTCCCAAGAAAAATCTATGAGGTGGGCAGGCAAGTTTAGTTAAACCATTTCACACTCTTCTAACTTGGTAGGCACCATATGTGTAACACACAAACAAAAAAAAATGTGTCAGAAAAGGGGATACTAGCCCAGCCAACGGACATGACGAAAGTATGAACAATCTTGGGTTGGTATCTAATACCTTCTGAAATTTTATTCAAAATTGCTTATGTGTGTTTATGCATATTTTTCTGGATAGACCATCCATAGCTTTGATCAGAGCCTTAAAGGATTAAAAAACACTGTATATGATGAAAATAATCCTCTCTATTTATGTTCTTGAATGAGATTGACACAAGTCAACATTGTTTATTCAGATAAAGAATGACTTGATCTCGGATTTGTCACTTCATACAAACCTAGCTCATGTACATAGTTTATATATAAAGCTACACTACTTGGTGAAGGCTGGAAAATACTAGAAGCATTAGATGCATTTTCAGAGAGGATGACATAAATTAGGCAATTGGATTTTTAGTTCTGCATCATTTCATCCACAGCAATATAGAGTGGTTTAATTTTCTTTCCAACACTAAAAAATATAAGCATATGAAAAATATAGGAAAAAAGTCTGTGGAATGGTTCAGTATTCACAAAGTGACACTGCTAAACTGTGGAAGACAGAGCCTAACACACTTACAGTGTCTACCATTCCAGGTTTATCTCTGAAAACCCTATCTCCACCTCTACTCCATCTATTCCTAAGCTGTAGTTATAATGGAAATACTTTTCTCTCTAAGATTAATATTTCCATTTCTCTCTGCCTCTGAATATATCATTTCCCTCCCACGATGTTCTCTCCTCTTGCCTTCACTTGTTGCCTGGCATATTTCCCATCTTTCAATACTAGTTCCAGAGTCACCTCCTCTGAGAAGAACCTCCTAAGAAGAGTGTGATGTTCCCTCCTCTGCTCTCATACAACCCCAGGCACTCTTTCAACAAATATTTATTCAATATCCCTAATCACTGGGAACATATCAGTGATCAAAACAACATCCTCACTCTCATGGAGATAATATTCTAATGGGAATAGAGAAATAGTTTTAAAAAGCACTTAATATATGGCAGAGGTAATAAGTTTTACAAACAAGAAGAAATTAGGGTAAGCAAAGAGTGATGGGGGTGGTGAGCAGCTATTGCAGACGAGGAGGAAAATCCTCCATGACAGTGTACCATTTGAGCAAAATCCTTCATTGAGGGAGGAAGACATGTGACTGCTCCAGGAAAGCATATTCAAGGAAGAAGGAACAGCAAATCACAAGCTTCAAGGTGGAAGCATATTGTAATGTTTGAAGAAAAGAAAAAGAAGAACAGTAGGAGTTGGAGGAGGGTGAGAGGAGTAGGAGATGAGGTCAGAAAAGTAGCCTAGTGCCAACCTAAGCTCTTGTAAGCTCTGGCAAGGGCTTTTGACTTTTACATGAATATAGTGAAAGCACGGGAAATTTTAAGCAAAGAGTGACTTGACCTTATTTCTACTTTTAAAAACTCACTCTAGCTGCTTTGAGGAGCCTATAGGTGTGTCAGTGAAGAGGCAAGGAGACCACAGAGAAGTCGTTCAGGTGAAAACTGGTGGTGGCAGCTTGTCCTAAGGTGACTGCAGATGCAGGAAAGTGAAAATGATGAACACTGACAACGTGTTTAAGGGTGTGTGCTATAGAAGAGTGCAGAGAAGTGGTTAATTTACTGAGAAGGGCAGTGAAGTCAGAGAATATTACTAGGATACATCACAGCATATTTTACCCTAGTGGGAATGATCCAGTTAAGAGGGAAATGGTAATGATATAGGATTGAGGGAACCCAATGTCATGTCCTTTAATAGGTGATTGAAGGTGGGATACAGGTTGTAAAATGATGGGATGACATTATGGGTCAGGGACAGTTCAACTGT
Organism: Papio anubis; assembly: GCF_008728515.1. Classification (NCBI taxonomy): domain Eukaryota; kingdom Metazoa; phylum Chordata; class Mammalia; order Primates; family Cercopithecidae; genus Papio; species Papio anubis. The sequence goes on along the minus strand of NC_044976.1, from coordinate 80,675,950 downwards.
ACAAGACAGGTATACAGAGTACTTGGGAGTAGATGCAAGTGAGGCAGTATCTGTGGTGGCTCAATATCTTATAGATGGGGAGAGGAAAGGGGAGGGATGTGGTAAGAAATCATCTCAGTGTGCAAGAGACAGCTGATGGAGCAGGGCCATATTTGGCTGGCTGGACAGGACTAAGGTGCAATATATATAGTGAGATATAATATGAGATAGTCAGCATGTTAGTGTATTTTATATCAGTCTCATTCGACTGCTAGGATGCCAGGATGAAGGAGAAAGAAGGTTGGATTTAACCACAATGGGGTCTTCTCAGGTGAGTTTGACAGCGGAAAAGAATGGCAGGGGAGCTGAGAGTGAACGCAAATGATGACTTACAGTGATGGACCACAAAGTGAACCAACAAAGGAAGAAAGTGAGGACATGAGTGGGAGCCACAGACAATAAAATGAGCAGGATCAGCCATTCTAGGGGTTATTGGAGTGGGAGAAAATTGAAGCAGTGAACTGGAGGGAAAAGTGGCAATCAAAGAATGGGACACTTGAAACGGGGTTTTGGTAATGGCACATTGTATGTGTGACCATGAGTGTATGCAGCTGCGGTGAGGTGGAAAACAAGATCATTGCAAGTGTTCTATTGGGTGTCCTATCACTGGTAAAAGGGGAAACACACTGTAAGATATAATTCGGCATTTCACAGGATCTTTAGGAAGGTCAAAGAATTATTGCAGGCTGTCCATCCAGGACAATACCCAAATTACATTGGAAGATTGCTAACAAGACACAGTTTTCCACTGCTGCTGCTGGGAACAGGCACCTTAGTTTTTCCTGCCTGTGTGGACTCCATGGTGCCACTGTTGGAACCCATGTAATACTGCCTCTCTCCCCGTCATTCTCACCAGGAAATGATTCTGAAATGTGCCTTCTTCTTCCTACCATGTTTCCTAATCAAAATCTTGCTTGGAAATGTCTGATGGGAGAAACCTAAATCAAATTCTTGGGCCCTGGTTGTTAAAAAAGGTTTGAAAATTAAGTTTCTGACATCTACCTTAAAGATACAGGTCTCATAAGAGGAGAAATTCTCCAAACACAAAGAAGGAGATGTTGGGCAGCCAACACTATGAAATATTAAACTGCAGATCTTTACCTGTTTGATGTTATACTCCCAGCACTTTTCACAACACACATAAGAAATTAGCATGCAACAAATGTCTGTTGAATAAATGGATAAACAAATGGATGAGTAATTTTTTAGGCACAGCCATTTGTTATCTATTTTGACACCTGGCTCCCACCTTAAACTCTACAAATAATGTAAATTAAACTGGGGATATCTTAAAGCATTAATTTACTGCCTTAAACCTCTGGTATTGTTCTGTACATGAAGGTTCCTTTGGGAAGTTGAGTCATTTAGGCTCCCATTTATTTCAGCACAACTGTCCTGAGAAGGTGCTCAATCTCCATTAATGCTTGAGAATATAGAACACAGTGAATATTTATTCATTAAACAGAGATTTATTGAGCCTCTAATATAGCCAGACATTATTCTAGCTGTTGGGCACAGAGCAGTGAAGAAAAGAGATAAAAACCTCTGCTCTGGCAGCACAAAGGCAGGCTTCCTAATTTACAATTATGTTTGAGTGATTATAAAGCCAAATTATGTTTATGGCAGATAAGTTTAAGAAGAAAATAAGATCACCTATGATAGCACCAACACACTAGCACAATTCTTGTGCCTTTTGATACGTATTCCTATCGTTTTTTGAAGTATATAAACAAATATTTTATTACAAATGCAGAATGTTACCTAAACATACAGCTTTTTGTTTTGCTTTTATTCACTTGACATTATGGATATTTATGAAAAATTTTTATATCATTATGGAGTTTTTATAGCATTTGAAAACATGCCCATATTATTCTGTCTTATAACAGTATCATTACCAAGCCTGCTTTATTGACCATTTAGGCAGTTTCTAATTTTTCATTATTATAAACAATGCTGCAGTGAACATCCTTGTATATACATCTTTGCACATTTATCTGATTATGTCTCTAGAATTATTTTGTAACTGTGCAATTGTTAAGTCAAAGAGCAACCTGAACTTAAGACTGTATATATTCATGCTAAATGCCCCGTCACAAAAAGTTGAACCAATTTCATCCTCTGCTGCAGTGTGTGTGAGAGTGCCTATTTCCTACATCCTAGCAGATTCTTCTTTTTTGACTATTAATCAACTTCTAATGATTCAGCCAGCAACTCTCCACAGTAGGGAGAAAGGTAGTTGAACGGCTGTCACTAGATGATAAGTCAACAGATTTCTTGATATGTACCATTTATCCACAAGAGTTACACTGTGCCCAGTAGGATCCTTACCTATTTCACGCTGATAGGAATGCTTAAGAAACTTCTGAAGGAAGAAAGGAAAAGAGGAAAGCAAATGCATCAGTAAAACTTCCTCTTATCATTATTACTCATCCATCTTTCATTAATAAGCAATGTTAATAGCATTGAAAAATATATTGAGACAATGTTGGTACTGACAAATAAAATTTAGCTCTATAAATACATTTGTACCTGGTACACAAAGTGATCAAAGGCAAATGGAAATGTAATTGAGATAACATATGAAGTGTCATGAAGTAATAAACACTGAACAATGGGGAAAGTATGGTCCTTCTCTGGGAATGTCCACATCCTACCCAGACCTAATCTGTAGAATTTTTAAAATGCAAGAAAATACTTAAACTAGTAGTCATTGTTTTCATACGTTTATTCCACTTTCAAAATTGTAATCGTTAATACTTACTGATGTGCACCAAGTGTCAGAAACGTCATAATCCTAATAATAAGGTTTGCTCTATCCTAATAATAAAGTTAGGATCAATCTCCCTATTTTACTGTTAAAATCCAAATAAATTTACTAAGGTTGCAGCTAATAAATGGTAGATTCTGGACTTGAAATAAGTTTTATCTGACACCAAAGCCAATATATAAGTTTGTCCTTTTGGGGAAACTGTTTCTTGGGATGTAGCCAATCACCACTTAATACTAGGGATAAAAACAAGTTCCAGTGAGGACCCATGGGTCATTTACTTATAATTCGGAATTCGTCTCCTCTAATTCAAAAATCTCTGTTACATAAGACCTCGCAGAAACGAGGAGAGCCAGGAGAGCCAGACAGCCTGCATGAACTGGGAAAACCACTCAGTGTTTATGCCTGTACTATTATTAGTGCTGGCAGGACCCTGTTTCTCTCTTTCTGCACAGCCTAAATCCACTAGCCTCAAACCTCCTCACACCAGGAGAGGTGTTCATAACTAAAACAAAGGTTAGAAAGTCCCATCCTCAATCATAAGTGACAACTCTGCATCTTTAGAGATCTACCCAACAGATGGAATTATGAGTTGCATTCAAGCTCTTAGTCCAAATCCTGTTGTTTTCTTCCGACTACGCCTCATTGCCTGGCTTGAGGTTTTTCCCATTGAATCAGCCCTGCCTGGAATCTGCCTGTGGCTTCCACTTTGGCCTCAGCATTTCCCATCCGTTTCCCAGAGACTACCCTTCCTTCAGATGTCTCAGCTGGTCCCCCACTGTCATACCAACTCTGCCTTAGTCTCAGCAAAGCCAGATCTTTATATATTCCTTAGAGGGTGGCTTCTTTACTCTTCCTCAGGATTCAGATTGAACATCTTCAAGATGAGTGGATGGCACTAAATTAATTTCTATAAATTGCCTTCTTGAATCTTCTTAACAATTATAAGAGATAACTACTATTAATTCTTTACATTACAGGTGAGAAAACTGAGATGGGCAGATTAAGTGACTGGTATGGTTTGAATGTTTGTGTCCCTCCAAAATTCATGTTGAAACAGAGTTCCCAATGCAACCATATAAAGAGGTGAGGTTGTTAAAAGGTGATTAAACCTTGGGGACTCCATGCTTATGGAAGGGATTAGTGCCTTTATAAAAGGACGTCAGGAAGTGAGTTCTTTCCTTGTGCCCTTCCACTATATGAGGACATATAAACAGGGCGCCATATTGGAAACAAAGATCCCTCACCAGATGTCAAATCTTCCAGTGCCCCGATCTTGAACTTCTTGTCTTTCAGAATTGTGAGCAATAAATTTCTGTTTTTATAAATGCCTAAGTTTTTTTTTTTTTTTTATAGCAACAGAAATAGACTAAGATAGTAACTTGTCTAGCTCTTACATAATGGAGCCGAGATTTGAATCCAGATCTCCTAAATTCAAACCAATGTTTTTCTACTTTAAAATATTGAAAAGAAACCACTCAGATGAGGTCTAAACACCTTTTGAAAACAGAGGTGTTCCCTTTCTATGGTTATATTTAGTAAATTACAGTAGAACAAAATAATCCTATATTTTGCCCATATGGGTCTCTGGTCACTAGGCCAAAAGACAGACTCATGGTAGGTAGTCACTACTTTGTGCATTATCTACAATTTCAGATATGAAGCACAATCTAAAAATAGGGGAAGATCTGGACAAGCTTAGTTATGGGTGAGAGAGTTAATTGACTTATGCAAAACTTAAAATGCACATAGAAATCATAGAAGTGTAAAAAGTATCTCACTGCTTGTCTTATACTCCACATGGTCTCCCTCAGTGAGAGGTGTCATCCCAACATGAGTCCCTTGCAAAGGTATTCCAATTAGTAAGAGACCTTAGGCATCTCGACATGTAAAATAGCATTCAAAAGGATTGTGACTATAGAGGATGCCATATCTTTCCCCAAAAAATAGAAAGAAAAATTATGACTTGTAGTTCTTGCCTAATTGCCCTCATAGACTAATCAGGAGAGAGAATGATGCTACCTCCTGTCTATAACCTTTTGATCTACTCCTACCAGGATTTATTTCATTTTCTCAAAATCACAGAAAGAATAAAACAAGGTGATCAAGTCTAAAATCATCCTCTTCATAGTCTTCCCGGACTTGACACCTTTTTTTATTGCTGAGACAAATCATGTAAGATATTTATTTAACAAATCAAAAGGTTACAACAGCTAATTGTTACAGAATTTCTTAGCAACATGCTCCTTTTCTTAGGTTAAGCAATATTTTTCTTAAATGAATTGCAATGGTTATGTTAACTGATTACAACTAGAATTCCAATTTGCACCAAGGCATTATGACCTCTATGTAGACACAGAAGGAGTCTTGGAGTTGACATAGCTAGTTTATAGGAAAAGAAGAGTCTATTTCTGAGACAGTCCTTATGCCATGAAAATTTTACTGGAAATCCTATTAGGCTTTAAGTAGACATTCTGCTGTATTATGAATACCAATACTATTAATTCTAAAGCTTGCGCACAAATTATATAATCACTCAAGCCACTGCAGGAGTTACTTAGAAAACAAATGTGACAGCATTTATCACATTGCTCCTTGTCTATAAACAGAGAACTTATGTTGTTCCTCTGTGCAGCATTTTGTAAACGTCATTCAGTACAAACAAGAGAAACTGAAATATAACAGTGGCAGAATCAAGATTAGTATTTAGGTTGTTGCTAGGTATTTTAAGATGTAAAGGAGGCCAGCCATGGTGACTCACTCCATAACTCCAGCATTTGGGGAGGGCTAAGTGGGAGGACTGATTGAGACCAGAGTTTAAGATCAGCCTAGGTGACATAGTGAGACCCTATCTCCACAAAATTTTTTTAATGTTTTTAATTCATAAAAAAAGATTTGAAAGAAGTATTCTTTAGTCTTTGTCTTGGGAAATGGAAGAAGAGGAGACTTTACCAATGCTCATACTAATCTTAGTCTAAAAAAAATGCTATATTTGACTTCTCTCCTCTAACATCAGAGAATGGTCATTTGCTCACCTATTTTTCTCTGATGTAGTAATCTTTTCAACAGATTTGAATCAATGAGAATTACTATATTTGAAGAATTACAGAATTTTTTATGACTTGAGTGGACCTTGATGATTAGTGAATTGACATGTGATGAACTAAGTATCAGAGAGACCAAATGTGACTGATTCTACCATTTCTTTACTATGTACTTTATTTTCCTAATCTTACTAGCAGCCTATTCAAGATGTCTTCCCAAAACAAAAATAGAACAATAAATCATGAACATGGTCAATAATATTTTACTAATTTATTGTACTTGAATAAGAGGACTTAAGAATTGCTCTTCTTGTTACTGTCATTGGTTAGACTTCTCATTTCATAAAAGAGAAGAATGTCTTTTGTGTTATTTGTCCACAGTTCTCCATACCGGTATAGCTGCCCAACTTGAATCAGTTGTATAATTAGAATTAGAAGAGATGGATATATTTTAAATGGTCCCAAAATATATTATGGCACATGTAGATTTTTCTTCTTCCTTGATTCCACACTTCTATTTGTATTAGAAATTACCAGAAGTCACACCGAGATTTTAGAATTATTTCATCATCTTTCCACAGCATGGCTCCAATCTATAATAACCTCTGTGAATATTTTTTGCATTCCCAGCTACAACCAGAACACTACTTCTTTATTATCTTGAAGAAATAAAACATGTTTTTGTGTCAGGATGATTCTCTGTTCTCTCATTTTTCCCTTCAAAGACAGTTTCTCTCTTACTCTCCTAAGTTACTCCATTTACCTGTACTATAAAACTTACTCATTCCCACTTTCTATGATAATTTAACCCCATGGGCCTCTCCCTAGCTTCTTCAATTCCCCTGTTCTTACTGGCTCTTCTGTTTCCATCTTCAAAAAGTCTCAGATTACTCCTGTTTTAAATAAACTTCTACCAATTATGTTCAGTTAATTTAGCAATAACCTCTTTCCGGTCATTCTAAATGGCACTTTCTGACTGATCTTGACCTATTTCTTTCTTGAGATTCTTTTCTGCCTTGATTTCAGTGATAACGAACCATCTTAAATTGTTTTGCTACTTTTCTCTCATTGATTTACATTCTATCTTTTGCATTCTCCAATTGTATGTCTCAGGACTCTGTCCTTAGTTCTCTATTCTTTAATCTTTTGAGTTTTTCAGTGATTTAAATCACTATCTTCAACTATACCTTCTCTATGTATGATGTCTGTGTTATTCATGAAAGGCCAATTGCTAAGCTTTTGGATTGCTCATGTGGTGATCCCACCCATGTGTTCCTTATCAGTTGCCTCCTGGGGCAACTCTCCTGCAATTGCCCCATTCGAACCATGAGAACCTCAGGATCCTTCACTAGATCTTCTGTGTTCTGGTTAATAGATGATAAAGAGAAAGAGAGAGTGAGCATAAAACTTATGCGGAGTTTTGTGTCTCTTTTGGTTTTTATTTTTGTTTCTAGGACCCAGTCTGAAAGTTGCAGCCATCACTTTGATCCTACGTTACATTGGCCATAACTCAGTGATACGATTACACTTAACTGGAAGGGATACTGAAGTATGAGGTCAAGATATACCAAGGAGGAAATGGAAATAGATTTCAGAGAACACATCACAGTCTCCACCATGGCTCTCAACTCTCCATCTCCAGCTCTGACTTATACTTGAGCAAACCTTGCATTCACTAACGCTACAGAATATCCATGCATGACTTTCCCATGTTTTCCTCCAACCCAACAAGTTCAAAACTGACTTAATAACACATGTGTAAGCTTCATAAAATCCAAGCCTCATAATTAGCATCAGAGTCAGCATCAGAGTGATTAAATGAGTGCTGAAGGCCATCCGGATAGTTACGGTAAAGTACTACGCCAGAAATCTAGTCTTGTAATTTCCGCCCTATGTCCTATACAACACGTGAGCTTACAGCACTGCATTTATGCATCCCCTTTCTCACCCTTCCTGTCAGTCAAACACTCTTTTCTCACACTCCCTCCTCCTCACTCTTTTTTTCCAGTTTTCTTAGCCTCTTCCTATTATTGTCCATATTTTCTCTCTCTTTTCCAGAATGACTTTCCATATCTAAAAATCTTTGGCATCTTACTAATTCCACTAATTCTCTAATATCTCAAGCTAAAAACTCACAGTAATGTTTACCTGCTTTTTCTTTTTCATCCTGATGACAATTCCCATCCTTTCATTCTTCAATTTTTATAGCATTTTAATTTTTTTATTTGTCATCAATCTGCAGTTTTATAATTTTAATGTTTTTCTACTGGGACATCAAACTTTATATTCTCTCAATTTCATTATACACTCCACTGCCATATCATCTTCAAAATATCATGTCTACCTAACATGAATACTTATGGTTTTAAAAAATTATGTGATTTCAAGGACTTCTGAAAGCAGCCCTTACACTGTGTCTCTAAGACTACTTCCTCATACTTTCATATACAGATACCCTCCACAGTTTTACCAGTAAAATAGATGCATAGTCTTTGGTGTTTATTCATTTAATGTAGTACCCCATGCACTGTGAGGGTACGTGGTCTTTATTGTCTGTGTACCTATAATAAAACTGACAAACATTCATGAAAATGACCTCTCTTGTAGAAATGGTAGGTACAAGATACAAAAGGCAGAAAGGAAAGACTCAAAACAATTGTCTGGGGAAATTAGAACCCTGTGCTTGATTGAATTCATCTGAGACCAAAAATGTGAACAGCTTTATAAGTATAGATTAAAGATGCAGAGATATGTAAAATATATACTCTATTTAAGGAATTGTTGGTGGTTCTGTGCAATTAAATATCAGATTCAATGTTAAATAAGCCTGTGGAGGTATGTGGGGGGCCAGATCATGAACAAGCCATTTATCAAAAACTCGTTAACCTAAAGTACATGAGGAATCAATAATTTCTTTAACTAATGGAATAATATGCTCTAACTTGAGGTTAGAAAATTAAAGCTGGTAGTGACAAGAAAGTTGAACTGGACAGGTTGTAGTGGTAGAAGAGAAGCAAAGTAGGAAACTACAGTAAGAGTACAGAGAAAAGATTCTAAAAGCCTATACTAAAGAACAAAGAGGTATGTACCAAAACAAGATATAGTTGAGACAATAAATCAACAGGGCCTAATTACTGACCATATATAGATATATGAGGCAGGAGAGAGAAGACTCTAAAGTAACTACTATATGTATCTCTAGCTTGGAGGATGGTCCAGTGCCCAAAACTTAGAGTACATTAGGAGAGATTTTTCTGAAGCAAAGATAAATAAAGCAAATTTGGAACACTTTGAGTATGAATGTCAAAATCATATAAATTTTAATTGAAATATTGGGAGAAGAAATTACCTACAGTGAACTAGTAAAAGGAGAAGAATAGCTACCTGTAGAAAGAACTCACAAAAGACTCAAATAAATTGTCAGTGAATTAGACGAAAATCAGATGAGTTTCAAAACTGAAGAAACAATGATCTGGTCAAATACCACAGGCAAGTTAATTAAAATGAGAAATTCAGAGTGCCACTGCAATTGATGGTTAAAAATACCACTGGCCTTTGTTGTGGCAATTTCCTTTGAATTATGCATATGGAAGCCCTATTGCAAAGCACTGAAGAAAGAGTGAGAGGCAAGAACATGGAGGCAGCATGGACTATTCTTTCAAGGAGCTTGCTGTAAAGAGAAAGGAGAGATTCAGTACCAAATATCAAGAGATGAATGAAGTGTCTGCTGCCCACAGGAAGCTTCCTCTTCCTTCTCAAAATTCACATTATAGTCAGAATCCAACCAATCCTTTCCTAAACCAATTTATCATATGCAACAACAACAAATTGCCCATATAGTGGTCAGTCCCTGTGCACACAGTAACCTGCAATTTAGTACTTGACTTTGAGCTAAATACTTCATGGACTTTATGTCTCCTTAATTAAATATGATTAGTCTCATAAAGACAGAAACTGTATATTCAGTCACTCATTCATTCAGTCATGCAACTGATATTTATTGAATATTTAATATGTGCCAGACATTATTCTAGGTGCTGGTGCAATGGAACGGAACAAAACTGGCACAAATCCTGCCTTCATAGAGCTTACATTCTAGTCGAGGAGACGGAAAATCCAAAAATTTAAAAAGTAACATGTATGAAATGTTTGCATGGTGAGAGGCTGCCTAACGTGTTAGTTAAAAGCACAACCTACAGAGCCTGAATCCATCTTGACATTGGGCAAGTCACTTAACCTCTCTGGGTTTCATTTTTCTCATCTGTAAAATGGGACTAATGATGTTGAGTTCAAAGCATTGTTTTTGTTATTTAAAAAGTTAATATTTCATCAGCATTTAGGACAGTGACTTGCTCTTAGAAAATGCTAAGTCTTGTTAAATAGAAATGAGCTAAGGGGAAAAAATGGAAGAGGGAGAAGGAGAAATGGGAAGTTTTAGAATTTTAGATCAAGTAGTGAGATGGTTTGGCTGTGTCCCCACCCAAATCTCATCTTGAATTGTAGCTCCCATAATTCTCAGGTGTCATGGGAGGGACCCGGTGGGAGGTAATTGAATCATGGAGGCGAGTATTTCCTATGTTGTTCTCGTGATAGCAAATAAGTTTCATGAGATCTGAGGGTTTTATAAAGGGGAGTTCCCCTGCACACACTATCTTGCCTGCCACCATGTAAGACATGACTTTTTTTTTTTTTTTTTTTTTTTGTCTCAGCCATGATTGTGAAGCTCCCTAGCCATGTGAAACTGTGAGTCTATTAAACCTTTCCTTTATAAGTTACCCAGTCTTGGGTATGTCTTCATTAGTGGTGTGAGAACTGACTAATACAGGTAGCCAGGGGATGCCTCACTGGGAAGGTGAAGTTGAAGAAGTCAGACAGTGAATTATTTGGGTTTCTTAAAGAAGAACATTCTAGGCAAAGGAAACTGTAAGTACCAAAGCACTGAGGCAAGAGTTTACCTGGTATGTTTGAAGAACCCTAATGAGGCCAGACTGAGGCCAAGAGGCACAGTGAGGGCAAGAGTCATGTTAGACAAAACCAGAAGGGGAACTGGAGGGATAGAAAAAGTGCTATTGGGCGGTTTGGGGCACAGGATATTAGGCCTTTTGATTGTCATTTGTACAGGCTCACTCAGCTGCTATACTGAATATAGTTCAAAATAAGCCAAGAAACCATTTATAAGGCCATTGCAATGTGTTAGATGGAAGACGTTGGGAGCTTTGGCCAGAAAAGAGAGTGGAGGGATGGTAAAAGTTGTCATGCTTGAGATATTTTTGGTAAGTACAGCCAATAGGTTTTGCGGTAAGATTAAATGTGGGTTGTGAGAAGAAGAAGTAGGTCAAAGATTATTCAACAACTTTAACCTAAGCAACTAGAAGAACAGAATTACCATTAACTGACATGAAAACTATTGCAGGAAGAGCAAGGTGAAAAGATATATTAGACATGTGGTTTTGGATATATTAGGTGTGAGATGTCAATTGCCCGTCCGAGTTGAAATGTAAAGTGCACAATTGAGTCTACAGTCAAAAGAGATACTCAATCTGAAAACATACACTTGGGAATTATCCATGATAAATACTAATTACAGCCACAAGAGTAGATAAGGTAAACTAGGAAGTGAGCATAGTGTAATGAGAGAGGGAGAAAGAGAAAGAAAAAACATATCTAAGGCCTGTTCCAATAACCAACATAGAAAACTGGGAAGAAGCAGCCAATTAAATTGAAGGAAAACAAAGGAATGTGGAGTCCTAGAAGTCAAGTGAAAAATAATCATTTTAAGGAAGAGGGAGTGATCAATTTCATCATGATGCCAATAAGCCAGTTAAGAGGAGGACCAAGAATTATGAGTTAAATGTAGTAACTTAGAGATCTTTGGTGAAGTCGAAAGATGAGTTTCAATGGAGTCATAGGAGCAAAATCTTGGGATCAAGGGACAATGGAAAAGAGGAAGTAGAGAAAATGAGTAAAATTTTTTCAAGGAGTTTTGTTATAAAGATAAAGAAAGAAATGGAATAGTAGATGGACAGTTAAGTAGGTAAAGAAAAGTTAGGTATTTTTATGAAAAAAATTTCATGCCAATTGCAAAGATCCAGCAGAGGAAAAATAACAAGGCCAGAAAGTAGTAACATTTACTTCCAGTTGGATCCTGTAGCTCATTCTTTCCCTTTGAATTATAATTTCCATGCTGCTCCTGACCACCTATGAATTTGCTCAGTTCAATAGTCAGAAATCCAAACCCAAAGTGAGTTTTTCTCTGGTATTTCTTCCACCAGTTTTATAATACTAACATCCCCATTTGTTTTACGAGAAACTTGGAAATTATGTGATTATTATCCTAGAACATTACCTGTGTTCCTAGTCTCAGGATCATGTTCTGGTCCTGAGGTTCCTGGTCTCAGGACCAACACTCACGGTCTCAGGCTCACCTTGATCATGGTTCAATGTTGCTTCATTTATCAACTACTGTCTGAGACCTCTGGGACAATTATTTGATCCATATTGTTGTCATGAGGAGCTTAAATTTTCTTCTCTTCTTCGTTGCACTGCCTTGCCTACAGCAATGCACCTGCTGACCAGACCCTTAATAAATATATGGCTTCCAGTCTCAGCTAAACCTTCAATATTATTAAAAAATCATTCTACTTCTTATTCAATGACTTTTCCCATAGTCCACAGCAGCTACTTAAATCTCTCAGGCGCTTATTTTCACATCTTTCTGTCATTATAAGATTATCTAGTTCACTCATTAAACACTTACTGAGACCCTACTATGTGTTGAATCCTATACATGGCACTAGTTATACCAAGGTCTCATCTACAAGTATCTTGTAGCCTCACAAAAGGAAAAGAGTGGAATTAAAGAATAAATTAAAAAGAAATAATGAAACAGATAAAACCATACACAGAACCAAACCATTTAAAAAGACTTTTAATACAATTTGGTTCATGTTTTAATATAGGTAGTAGTAAATTAAGTAAGCCCGGAAGAATAAATAATTGCACCAAAAGCGGCCAGGCACGGTGGCTTACACCTATAATCCTAGCACTTTGGGAGGCTGAGGTGGGCAGATCACCTCAGGTCAGGAGTTCGAGACCAGCCTGGCCAACATGTTGAAACACTCTCTCTACTAAAAATGCAAAAATTAGTCGGGCATGGTGGGCACCTGGAATCCCAGCTACTCGGGAGACTGAGGCAGGAGAATAGCTTGCACCGGGGAGGTGGAGGTTGCAGTGAACCAAGATTGTGCCATTGCACTCCAGCCTGGCTGATAGAGCGAGACTCCATCTCAAATAATAATAGTAATTGCACAAAAGAGTCAGAAAAGTCGGACAGAAGATGTGGTATTTGATTGGGGAATTAAAGCATAACCAGAAGTTGTATAAGTTCCATGAGAAGAAATTGGACAGAAGATAATCGTAAACAGGGAATTTCTTGAGTAAAAAAAAGGAGGCATAAAATCATGTCTTCCTCAGGGAATAACCACTGAATCCAGTGTTTTTGGTGGATATGGTACAAGATAAGGAGTTTGAACCACTTGTTTAGAAACTTGGAAACAATGTAAAGATTTTGAGGAGAATAGGTGGGGACATGTATGTATCAATTTAAGAACTATTACTGAGAGTTATGTGGAATACAGATTAGAGAAGAGGACAGCCTCAATGCAGTTAAGTGGAAACTATGGCATTATCTGGAAAATAAATGATAAAGATCCCACCTAGAGCAATATTGTCAGAAAAAGAAAGAAAGGAAGTGGGCTTAGTAAAATATTTGGGAAATATAATCGGAAAGTTTTTCTGATGGAAGATAATGAACACAGGGAGCTCCAAAACAGAAGGACCAGGAAGCAACAAAGAGGTTGAGTTTGAGATGCCTGTAAAGCATCTGGAGGCACATGTCCAGTAGACATTTGGAAATTCACATCTAGAACTTCTGGGAGATATTGGGGCTGGAAATACTTATTTAGATGTCATCAGGATGTAGGTGGAAATTAAAGTTGGAAGAGTGGACTAAATCCTCTGAGAGACTGTCAAGTAAGAAAAAAGAACATTCTAGGAAAGAATCATAAAAAAGATATACACTTTGAAGGCTCTTAGGGTTGTACCTAGAATATAGTCTCTTTACCATCTGTACTTGCCACCTATTTCCTCAATCTTATTAACCAATAAAAACTGACAAGGCTTAGCTCCTAAACTTAAATCTTAAAAAGTACTGGTCCCCAGCTCTTTGTTCTCCTAGCTTACTTCTTTTTTTTTCTTTTTTTATAATTTATTTATGTTCTCAAAGAGTGTCACATGATTTCTTCAGTTTCTCTTCCATAACTGCTGGCAGAACTGTCCTAGTGGTTACACATTAGAGAATTCTTTCATCATTTGCTCATGGTAACACTATTTCATATGAAGATTCCATGGTTTTAGTTAATTTTCACCCATGTTATGCTTCTCATGAACACAAGTACTTTACTCTCAGAAGTTAGCTCTGGCATGGGGTGGATATTACAGGGCTTACTTACTCTCAGCAAGTGGTTCTTTTACATTCCAGCACATTAAAAATTCCATGTTGCCTCCTGACATCTTCAGACACCCAGTAACTTGTGCAGTTTTCGTCTTATAAGTTTTCTGGATATATTCACCTATGTCACAAAGTACATAATCAGAAAAACCTTTTTTTCATCAAGATATACTAATTCTACACCCTCAAATAAAGTGTACAGTTACACTAGACACAGTATGGCTTCATTTCAGCAATAAATTATAAACTAAAGGAAAAAGGCAAGATAACAACCCGCTGCAGTCTTGAACCGGGATATTTCTAGACTTCCATTTAGGCACATGCAGGTGAGAAACCATCCTTGTTAATGGATTAGGCAGTTAAATGATATGTATTATACCTGAAAGTGGCCAGAGAAAAATGGAAAATGAGCATGCATTTTGTGCCCCACTCATGTATTTAAGCTCTCCCTATGTGCTTTTAACTTACACCATCAGCACTTAATATACAGATAACTCATTTTAAAAATGAAATGGTTAGAGTGTTATAATTTTTATAATTTCTCCACACTAATGCTTTATATAGTACATTTAAAGCACCCAATAAAATACATGCCAAGGATTTCTGCACCTCGCAAACTTTATAGAAATCTCTTGACTGGTGGCTAAAATGCTGGCCTACTTGAGATTGAATATAATAACTACTGAATGGAGCAAGCAATGAAATTATTCTTACTTATATGCACTCTCATGTCAAGGGTTTTAAAGCTCTTTACGTATGTTAAGAATTTGAAAAATATTCTTTAAATCTGAAATTAGGTTCTGAGTTTTTATTCATCTTCACTCTAAATAACCTTGTATCACTAGCAGAGTTTGCAATCCTTTCCATCACAGGTCATAAATATACCAAAGCTGTCTACTCAGAGTTTAGTCCTTTGGGTATCCATTTACCCTTCATCATACAGAAAATGGCCCATAGATGCTTATTCTTTGTGTTTTCTTCTATAAACAGTTTTTAATCCCCAGTAGTCCTCTCTGATCTTTTATGTATTAATCTTTTAAAGGCTTTATGAAAATTCTGTTAAAGTTTTCAGCAATTATATCCTGTAACTTTTTTTCCACTTAAAGCACTTCAAAGTAATCCTGCAGGTTAATGAAGCAAAATTATTTAGGGCAGGTCTGTGCTTCCTTACTTGTGCATGGTTATGCAGAGCCACGTTTGATAACCAAAGGTGTCTCCTTGTGGCACTGTAGTTTTGCAAACATATCTATGAGGGATAGGAAGAACCATTGTTGGGTTGATTATAGAAGAACACAAACTCTATGAAGACTCAAACCTACTTCTATACTATTTTCAGGATCAGTAATTTCAAAATCATATGATCTGAATTTCCTTCCTGCCAGGATCCAGCTTTCCTTTCCGAAGATACTGTTTCTCCACCCACACTAAACAGCATTCCCTTCCTTCATCAACAGCTGTACATCTTTTGGTTCTTGCATTGGATGTCACAGGCCTCCACCACGTGCCTCCCACTCTTCCTGCAGTTGCCTGGTAAATGTGGATGAGAACATATTTCTCTTAGTCATTCATAAGAGCTCAAATGACAAATGAATTTTTCTACCCCTGCTGCTCTCTAAACTTTAGGAAGTATCAAGTGAACCATTATCTATTTCATGATATTCAACTTGGGTGACCATGCTGGGAACACTTGCAATTTAATGCCTTTTTAAATGTATGGTTATGGGCTATATCGTATCTAGTCCTATTACATTTTTCTACAATATTCTCATTTTATTGTGCCATTAATAATTTATTATCTTTATTTTTATTATCAGATTATCCATTATTGTTTTCTTATTTGTTTTTACAATGGTTGTAAAAGTAATAAAATCTCTGAAGCTATCTTGGGAGGTCACTAGGGTCCCCGAATTGCCCTCTGCCAACTTGTCATTATGCATACCCTTGCTTGGGTCCTACATGAGCAACTCCTAAATATACACCATAGACAATGTATTATTTATTCATTTTTTTAAAATTTGCGAATTGTGCATAATATATAAAACTAGAGATCAGATCATGGCGTTTAGAAAATGAAACCATTTTTCTGGCAACATAGAAAGACTATAATTCCTAGCAAAAATGCAAGTGAGTATGAAAACTAAGTGCCTCTAAGATATTATTGAATGATATCCAAATTAAGATCAAATGCAATAATTTGTAGATTATAATAACTTAACAGTATTGTTAAAATATATCCCTAAAATTACAAAATGAGGATCAGAGAAAGTTTAACTTTTATTTAATTTAATTTATTTATTTATTTATTTATTTATTTATTTATTTTTGGAGATGGAGTTTCTCTCTTGTTACCCAGGCTAGAGTGCACTGGTGTGATCTCGGCTCACCGCAACCTCCACCTCGGAGATTCAAGTGATTCTCCTGCCTCAGCCTTCCAAGTAACTGGGATTACAAGCGTGTGCCACCACACCTGGCTAATTTTATATTTTTAGTAGAGACAGGGTTTCTCCATGTTGGTCTTGAACTCCTGACCTCAGGTGATCCACCTGCCTCGGCCTCCCAAAGTCCTTCCTTCCAAAGGATTACAGGCATGAGCCACCGTGCCGGGCCCAGTTTAACTTTTATTTAACATTAAAAGTAGGAATGAGAAAAAGGTATCTTGAGATCTAATATTTGGATTTATGTGAGATTAGTTATTTTCTAAACTAAGAGAAAATCCACTGTTTTCAAAATGCCTCGATTAACAATATTTCATTCATTTTCCTATTTATGTTTCTAAATAGTCCTAAATTCTAGTGTTCTTTCTGGAGAAAATTATTCAAATATATAACAAATGCATAATTGCATGTAATGTCCATGAGGACAGAGACCATGTCTCTCAACAAATATTCCCTGAGTAAATCAATAAATAGAATATATATGTGTGTACATATATACACATTCACACATACACATACATATTTGTAATACATCATGTATTATATATGTTACATAAATGTAACATATAATTAACACAACTATCGTTACATTTACGGTACTATACTTGGAATAAAATAGCATTTGGACAAACTGGAATTTTCACAGAAAGTTTTTTATAATGATGTTATTTGGCATCATACAAGCAGAAATAGACAGTTCTTTGTGCACCAGAAAGTTAAATTCGGTTTTCACATTTATGTTTCCCAGAGAATACTTACAAACCAAAGTAATCTTTTTAAAAATTCTCTAGAAACATAGAAAAATATTTAGTTTTTGATTTTTGAGTGCACATATCAAGGCATGTCAGATATTTTTCTGATCCAATATCTAGTACCCTATTGGCTACAAACTGAGGAACTACCAATACTAATTAGCAACTATAGCACACATCTAATAGTACTCCTAAAATATGTGCTGTAGTGTAACACAGAACTCTGAATTTTAACAGAGCACCCAAAAATAAGAGAAAATATTAAGTCAGTCTCATAATTGACCATTATGTCACTTACATTTTCTTATGCCATGCTTGTAAAGTATTTGCTAAAGTCCATTTGATTTTTCTCAAATGTGAAAAACAGATTTAATCTTTAAAAGATATTTCACGTCTTCCTTTTTGTTGTGTTTGGTTTGGTTTGTTTTGTTTTGTTTGTTTGTTTTGAGACGGGGTCTCGCTCTGTCACCCGGGCTAGAGTGCAGTGGCATGATCTCAGCTCACTGCAACCTCCGCCTCCCAGGTTCAAGCAATTCTCCTGCCTCGGCACTCCCTAGTAGCAGGGATTACAGGCACGCACCACCAGGCCGGGCTACTTTTTGTATTTTTAGTAAAGACAGAGTTTCATCATGTTGGCCAGGGTGGTCTCGAACTCCTGACCTCAGATGATCCACCTGCTTTGGCCTCCCAAAGTGCTGGGATTACAGGCATGAACCACCGCACCCGGCCTAAAAGATATTTCATTTCTTTTTTTAAATGTCAACTTTTATTTTAGATACAGGGGTACCTGTGTAGGTTTGTTACATGGATATATTGTGTGATGCTGAGGTTTGGAGTATGGATTCTGTCACCCAGGTAGTGAGTACCCAATAGGTAGTTGTTCAACTCATGCCTTCACTTATAATTAAGAATATGTGATATTTGGTTTTCTGTTCTTGCACTGATTCGCTTATGATTATGGTCTCCAGCTGCATCTATATTGCTGCAGAGGACATTATTTCATTCTTTTTTATGGCTGCATAGTATTCCATTGTGTATATATACCACATTTTCTTTATCCAGTTCATCATTGATGGGCACCTAGGTGGATTCCACGTCTTTGCTATTGTGAATAGTGCAGCAGTGAACATATGTGTGCATATGTCTTTTTGGTAGAATGACTTATTTTCCTCTTGGTATATATCGAATAATGGGATTACTGGGTCAAATGTTTTTAGTTCTAAAAAGGACATTTAATTTCTAATAAACGTCCTTTCTTTGTATGTTTTATATGATTGAATACATTTCTACTCAGCTCTTAATTTCAAATCTTTAGAATTTTAAGTAATAAAAATTTTCAATAGTAGCTATTTCATTTACAACGTACTAAAATAACCTATCGTTTTATCTAGTGTCTGGGTTAGTGATATAAGTTTACTGTATATTTAAATATATATACACAGAACATAAAACCTCACCATTATTCTATCCCAGCGATTTATACCTGGAAGCATCTTATTTATAAAGTTAATTGACAATCAGTCACTATTTTCTAAACAAGAAATCATGAAAGGAAGTAATCTTACATAAAATTTTACAACATATATTATATCATTAGCCAGGTTCTAGCTTTTATACTAACATGAAAAAATGTACGTACAGATTAGAAACTCATCCACTGGGGCACCTAATAATTGGATCAGTGAAACCTTGAAACCAGAGCAATGTATATTGAGATATGTTTAAATGTTATTTGATTTTTCTTATCAATTTGAAGCTTTCTGAATGTAAGATACATGCTTATTTAAATATAGAAAAATGACATTCAAGAATGGTTGAATCCAAACGTAAAGGCAGTATGCTGTCTCAGGATTTTAGCTGGAAAGAGATAGCATGGTTTAAATTGCGTAATTAGAGGAGGGTTTAAAAGGCAGCTCTTATTAAGGTCTTGGGTTAGTAACAGTGAGAAGCCAGCACTAGGTCTGATGGGAAGTGGAGCCGGGTTGTTAACCCTAATAAGGAGACAGAGAAGACCACCTTGCCAACGCAGCCAGACCAAGGTGACCCTATAGGAGGGGAGCTGATGAAATACATTCCTCATATTCAGTGTTTTGCCTTTCTGCATTAGTCAAACCCATCCAGAAGCCAGAAAGCATGGAGCCACTGATAGAGTCCTTAAAGCAGAGCAGAGTAGAGAAGGTAGTAAATGGACCTGAAGGAGCAAATAGAAGATATTGAGCACAGAAGGGAGCTGAAAAGGACAATTCATCACAGGACCAAGAAAGTAGACAAAGGAAATGTACAATGCCAAGGGAAAAGCAATAGGTTATCAACTGAACTATGTAGGCAAGAAAAATGAATGAGAAGTCATCTTTCTCTCAATAAAATGTCACAGTTGGATTTATAAGCAAGAACGTATCTAAAAGAATAGTGGAAAAAAATACTGAAAAAATAAGTGAAGGGAAAGGAATTAGCAATTGTAGTTATGACTACTACCTACCAAACTTTGGACTAGGTAGTTTTTTAAACAAGTGATAGCTTTTAATTTTATAACTCAGCAGTGAGAAAGTTTTGATTATAACAATTTTAATGATATGGAAACTGCAACCCATAGGGGAACCTGCCCCCTCGACCCCACTATAAGTGCACCTGTATATTACCACTTAGTCTCTACCAAACAGTTTAACTACCAAAGCACAGGCTTCCCTTTCGGGCGAGCATAGTCTAGTGATGAATCATTGCTCTGGCCTCAAGATTTTCTGGCCTACGAAGACTGGATGGAAACTCGCATCCCCTTTCCAGCAATGTCTGCAGCTTCTTGTCTCACCAGGATCTCCTGAGAGAATGAATAGACAGATTGTGCTGCTTAGTATGCCAAGTCACCTTCTACTAGATCTCCCACCCTTCCCCCTACAATGGAGGTGGGGAAAGGACGCCAGGCATATAGTCTTACACCATGTATGGAATCGATTAGGCAATTCTACTTGGACCTAAAAAATAATAACCTTACTTTTCTTCCAACTTAAAATTGGTTGTTACGTCCCACATTCTTAAAGCTATTTCCAGCAAGTTTGCATTGTAGCCATTGCAGCATTTATTTGTCTTATCAAATCCCTTTTATCTACAAAACTAATTTTATATTCTCTTGGTCGGGCTTTACAGTTTTCCTTAGAGCTCTCCCATATATAACCACAACACGCTCTTGAGATTTAATAATAATAACAGCTAACATTTACAGAGGGTCATGCCCTGGACTGGGATCAAGACACGGTTTATCTCATGCAGTCTTCCCAATGGGTCTATGAGGTAGATGCTATTATTAGCCCCATTTTAGATCTGAGTAACTGAGACTTAGCTTAGATTAAGCAGTTTGCTATTGTTGACACAGCGAAAAGTGTCAAAGATAAGATTCAAGCCCGGAAATTCTGGCTCCACAATCTGAGTGTTTAACCATTGCTCTTTGTTGCTTCTCAATATATTAAAAATAAATCCTGTTTTCCACTCCTCCACCCTAATTCTCCCAAGCAACTGACAGAGATAGAAAAATTGGCTTACACTTTATTTTTCAGATAGTCACATTTTTATTTGTTCTTAGTTTTTTACTCATTGCTTTCCCTTATGTCTGGTTACAAGAAACACCTTATTTTCCCCTCAGTTTGTTTGTTTGATACAGAGTCTCACTTTGTTGTCCAGGCTGGAGTACAGTGGTGTGATCTTGGCTCACTGCAACCTCTGTCTCCCTGGTTCAAAAGATTCTCCTGCCTCAGCCTCCCAAGTAGCTGGGATTATAGACATCCACCACCACACAGGGCTAATTTTTCTATTTTTGTAGAAATGGGGTTTTACCATGTTGGCCAGGCAGGTCTTGAACTCCTGATCTCAGGTGATCCACCCGCCTCAGCCTCCCAAAGGGCTGAGATTACAGGTGTGAGCCACCACACCTGGTCTTCCCCTCTACTTTGAACAATGTTAAAGCATCATCCAGCATACCAAAATTCTCTACAACTTTCCAAGTGATGCCAATTAAGCAATGGACATTATCAAGCCATCACTTTGTGTTCAGATTTGTCAGTGTAGCAAAAACACATTCAGCCAAATTGTCCATGCAGGCAAATAGTGTTAAGCGCTACCTCATGGAGGACTTTTCCACTACTGGTCAGGTAATCACCAATCGGGGAAATAGTGAATAACAAAATGTACAAACTCTGATGACTACATTAGTGACACGAAATTAAAACCAAAAATATTTGCATCCTTTAAGTATTAAGGAGACTGGTTTCAATATGGCAAAAATCAAACCTTCTTTACTAATAATTAAAGAATTCTGAGTGGAATCTGAGACCTACAGGCAAAATCATTTTACTTGAGTTTTCAATATAATAACGTTTTCAGTATAATAATGTTTGAAATACTGGCTAACCAAAGTCAGATGTGAGAAAAATAGCTTCAGAAATGCCAGACAAAAGAAAAAGAAAGATTTTCAACATTCTCCAGAGAAGACACCAAAATTTAATAGTTTTACTTTGGTATATATAGCAACATAAAGCTTCTATCCATATATATTTTCTTTACATCCATGATAATATGCCCAGGAGGTTTTTTTTTTTTGTTTTTTTGTGTTTTTTTTCCCCCTATATTGGCTTTGGCTAGGAGTATTGTTTTCGATTCTGCAGTTTTATAATTTTGTCTTTTTTTGTCTCTTATCTCAGTCAGCTAGCATAAAATTATTGTTTTTGCTCATTTCTTATGTTTTATCATATGTAATTGGGATAGGTACTCCCGGGACTGTGGAACAGCTGGAGTTACTATGAAGCTGGCGACATCAATTTTGCAGCCAGCCTGACATTCATTTAAAATGCATTTCAGACTGATGAAAGGTGGTGGATTCACAGTCCCTGAGACTGAAGTTCTCTGGTTCCTCACGGAACAAAGAGCGCCCGGGGAACTGCAGTGCCCCATAAACTTGCTTCAGCTGTGAGGTGACATTCACCAGAAAGAGGCATGTTGGGTAGCTACAGCTGAAAGAACTGGATTATCGGTAAGCCACATATCACTTAGTCTGAAAAGAGTAGTTTAATTGTTCCTGTTGTTAGATGAATCAAATTAGAGTATCTTCACTATAGTTCATTTAGCAATAATTTTCAGTTTCTTCATCATGTTTTTTTCCTCAAAATGCCTAGATTTTTCCAACATGTGAGATTTCCTGGAGATTTAAATTTGTTCTTATTCAGAACTTTTCACTAACTTCCTATGCAAAATAAGGCAAGCTCTTTGGTCTCTCTATGATTCAGTTAATATCTCTGTTAAAAGGTGGTTAAATTAGCTGGTTTATAAAACACCTTCCAATTCTAAAATCCGGATATATGATCCCAGTTTATCACAAGAGAAAAATTTACCCTAAAATTCCATAGAGATACCTTGGAAAAGTAGTTCATTATGCTCTATCATATTTTCTGGATTCTAAAATATGATAGACTTCTGGAATTCAGAATAAGGGCAATCTTCTGTGATTTTTAACAACAATTTGTGGAAGTGCATCTGGAAAGATTTTATTTGTTCCCATTTACATGGTGAATGGCAATTCTGGCCATTTCCTGTCTCTTGCCTGCATAATTTCAGTTAAACAAAATAAAACCTAAGACAACTAGTCCATCTTCCCAATGGCAAGATAAACACTTTAAGACTGAGCTATAAGGAACAAGCTCAGAAAAGAAGCTTATTGGAATTTGCTATAACCAACCTGGTTCTCCATCATTCAGAAATAGTCTAATGGTGTGGGTCATGCTATTTGCCTCAAAACAGAGTTTTCTAGTTACACAGACTTCATATTGAAATGAAACTGGAGGGGAAAAAACATAGCTCCCTAGAGTTGTCTTGTTACCCAACAGATTTAAAACAGAGCTAATGGAATAAAGGGAGAATGATAAGCTGTAGGAGACATACAAAGTGTGTATGTCTTTGTATGTTCTGATCAAAATCAGGGCTTAGGGTTTTGGAGCATCTAGACTGTTTGTGTGTGCCATTGTATCTTTTATTCTTTCTTCCACTCTCAATGTCTAGCAACTCCAATTCACCTAATCTCACTCCCACAACACACACAGGCACACATTCATACATAAAACACGAACATACCAACATCTAACTCAATCTACCTGCTTAGTTCCTATATGTTTACATCGTTGTAACCAACAGTCATCTGTCAGCATGTTATATGATCAAAGACAACATACTCAGGTTGCAGGGAACGTCAGCCATCTCCTTGTGTCTCTCAAAAGATAATGCTGGCTCTGTTTGGTGTTGTAAAAAAAGTTTATAAGAAAGTTGCCGTTGGGGCTCAGAAAACTATACCCCAAAGTATAATGCTTTGGAATGTTGAGTACTTTGAACCAAAGGAGATTGGAAGGCCTCAGAAGCCACCTCTCTCTGGCCTTCTCCTGCCCTGTGATCTCCTGCCCTTATCTCACCCAAAGCACATCACAAAAGGCAGAATTCCTATTCCCTAAGACAGGTCATAGAAACTAGAACTCTTCTTCTCCAAAGCAAGCTATAAAACCTAAAACTATTATTCTAACCTTCCTCTACTTTTCTGTGTAGGAGCTGGCCATAAAGAAATTCTGTGACCCACCTTGTCGGATAGTAGGTCATAAGACCCTCCTTCCAGAGGGGTCCTACCTGTACCCAGGAGGCAGGAATGCTACATAGAGCAGCCAAGAAGAAACTGGGCAGGCTATTCTGGGTTTCCCACTCAGTCTATTACAATTAGATCATACCCTGTTGCCTAATCACATTTCTACATAGCTGTCTATTCTTCACTGAAACTAAGCATAAAAATAGTTTTCCTCACGTCTTTGAGTCTTCATTGCTGAAGGCTCCTATGTCACATAAAATTTTGATTAAATAAGTTTGCTATGCTTTTCTCTTGTCAACCTGTCTTTTGTTATAGAAGTGTCAGCCACGACCCTTACATTGGGCGAGGAAAGGTATCATGCCTTTCCAATCCTACTCTATCCACCTTCCCCTTTACAATCCAACATTTGGGGAAAAAAAAAGTATGTTTTCTTCAACCAGTGCTATTTAATTTCTATGTCAAGGAAGAGAAATTTAAATGGCTTATTAACATTGTTACTAAGGACCTAATGCTAGTTAATTTCAATAGATAGATGCAGAAAAAATCATCTGTATTTTCACTCTCAAGGCTATTCATTTTGCTTTTTCAGAGACATTAAAATAAATACATAAAGGAAATAATACATTTACCCACTAGAGAGGTCAGGCTTAACTGCTTATCTACCAATAAAAGTCTACTCAATGAGGAGAGAAAAGGAAAAATAATGGATAATGAGGAATGATTATTTTGAATAGAAGAATGAAGAATAAAGCCAGTTTTAGCACCAAGTCCTTGGTATGTAACAGCGTATATGTTATCAGCAGCACTAATGCTGACCTCAACACCATGGTTATGCTTTCTGAGCCAAGAAGGGCCATGAACCAAGTATCACAGGCCTCATGTCTGATTAACAGGAAGCGTGGGTAACAACTGTGCTGTCTGTTTCCTCTGGCATACTTAGCAGTGTGTTATGTACATGATAGGTGACTCCATATCTTTAATAAAAAAGATACTCTAAATTATGCTTCCTTCATATCTAGATGGGAAACTGCATGGCTGAGAAGCAGCCTGGAGAGGTGGAAATCACTGTGGACCTTTCATCATGTACAAGAAAGCTTCTAACTAATTCTGAGTTTCAATTTCTTTAAAAGAAATGATAATAATAATGCCTTTCTTGCCTGTTTCACAGATTTGTTATGAGCATCTAATTAAATAATATGATAGCATTAATAGCATCTTCCATCATTGTACCCTTACATAATAAACAGAAGCAAAAGACTTCATGAGCATGATCTCCATTAGCCATTAAAACAAATCTGTGAAATGGGTAATATGGACCCAGTTTTGCTACTGAAAACAGTTAGGCCCAGAGAGTTAAAGTTCCATAGATTATAAATGAGAAAGCAATGAGGCTCAATCCAAGGATTTCAGGTGACATCTTGTGTAAGGGATATCAATGAGACTTTACCCATTCACTAAATACTAACAAGGAGCATATTCTGTTTTCCTGGCTTCTCCTGGCCTATTTTCAGGTGATGGACGTTTGGTGATAATAACTGCACTTCAGCTGATA
The DNA here is from genome assembly GCF_008728515.1 of Papio anubis. Taxonomy (NCBI): domain Eukaryota; kingdom Metazoa; phylum Chordata; class Mammalia; order Primates; family Cercopithecidae; genus Papio; species Papio anubis. The sequence goes on along the minus strand of NC_044976.1, from coordinate 80,650,242 downwards.
AGAAAAATTTCCAGTCAAGTTCTAAATTAATAGGATACCAAATCACCAAAGTTAAAGTTAAGTAGAAAACTTGATGAAAATTTAGAAAAATGTACTTTGTCTTCAAAGGTGAAATCCAAATTTTCACTGACTTTTCGCCTTCTGCAGTCTGGGAGAAGGGTCTTGCTGCTTTTCTTTCTCCTTTGTCCTTGAATGCTGCTCATAATTGCCTTCTGCCCACGATACTGTACCATCATTTACCTAGAGCTGGAACATTTTAAAAATTAAATTCTAAACCAGAAAAAGTGATGTCAGACCATCTAAGGTCTCTTTCTGCCTTTCAAAATTCAGTTAAGGGCATTTAATCTCTTGAGTTCAGGAAAGGATGCAAATAATCCTTTGGACCAAACTGCTATCTAATTAGACCAAAAGCACTAAAATTCACTCCCTTTTACTCAATCCAGCTTTGAAAGACACAAAAGTCTGTCTGTTTTGGATTATTTTTTTTCTTAGGTAGATAATTGAAATTATTCTAGTTTGGCTGCTCAAGCACTAAAGTGTCATAGTGATGAGTGTCATAAGATAAATATAGGGATATCTCCTTACAAATATTTCCTTTTGCAATCTGGTATTGCATATGGATGCCTGGAATAGGTAATGTAAATTGGTCTCCTCTAATTTACATTTAAACAGGGGCTTAAGAAGGATCAGGGAGCACCACTCTGCCTTGAAAAGCTATAGCCTAATAAGAGTGACAGGAATTGCCATCAGTATTATAATCATTACCAAGTTCCAAAACAAAACAAAAAAAACCTTGTTAGGAATAGATCCATCTCTGCAGGGGATATCCAAGACTGCAGCGCTGGGATAAAATATGAATCAAAGACTAATGCCAAAAAACCAAAATTACATTTTTAAAAGAGGATGTTACATTAAAATAGTGATAAGCCAGGTAATTATAGAGAATTCATGTACCTTTCAGCATAATTAATGACATTAAGTACCAAAGTTTGAAATTTAAAATCCATCTACCTTAAATTATGTTTTTGAATTTACATATATCATTAGAATGAAAATAAATGTAGAATGGTTAGATTAATAAGTATAAACTAAACATGGATTAGATATTCATCCATTGTGAATATTACAAAAGAAAGCAAGAATTGCTTCTCATATTAAGTAGATTCTCGTTAACTGCAGGGCATTTACTAAAACTAATATTAATATTATCTTAGTTAACTTTTCATATATAACAAGATCTGGGTAAATAAACCCTGTATGAAATCTGGAATGCAATTTATAATGAATTTGTACTAATGATATCTAATGTGCCTAGTTAAAATGGAAGTTTTATAGAGAATAAATGTTGCTCATTTACTTCAAAGGGAGTTACCAAACATGTATAATTTGATGGTAATTTAAGAAATAAAACAATGTTAGCTAATATAAGTACGATTTACAAATTTCCTTATGAAAATGCAGCACACATGTTATGTATTTTTTTAATTTTTTACTAGTTTATTTAAAAACTTTTTAGACTCTATGAATACTCCAAAGATTCAAACAAATAACTATTTGGGAATATATCCTTGTGGTACGTAGGAAAATACCCCCTCCCCAAGATTTCCATGCTGGAATCCCCAGAACCTGTGAATATGTAACATTGTTACTTGGCAAAGGGACTTTACAGATGTAATTAAGGTTATGGACCTTAATATAGAAAGACTATTATCATCTGGATTATCCAGATACACCTGATCTAATAAACAAGCCTTTAAAAGTAGAGGACTCTTTCCAGATGAAGTCAAAGAAATGTGGGCTAGGAAACAAGAAAGATGAGGCAGAAGGTGGGGGCACAGAGAAGTATAGCCCGTAATTCGCATAGTCTCTAGAAGCTAAGGATGCCTGGCCAAAAGCCAGCAAGGAAGTGGTAACTTCAGTCCTACAACTGCATGGAACTGAATCCTGCTAAGAAATCGAATGAGCCTGGAAGTAGATTCTGCCCCAGAACCTCCCACACGGAATGCAGCTAGACTGACATGTTGGTTTTAGTCCAGTGACACCCATGTCAGCCTTCTAAACTACAGAACTGTGAGATACATTTATTTTAAGCCACAATGTTTGTGGCTACTTGTTAAGGCATTAAGAGAAAACTCATACCATACTGCATTTATATATATGTGTGTGTGTGTATATATACACACACACATATAATATAAACACTTATTAGTAAGTGAACACTAGGATGATCAAAATTCACTTTCATGGTAGAACCTCATGGCATCAATATGAATGAGAATTTTGAAATTCTAAAGTTTTAGAGAATAATTTCTTTAAGAATTGACATCTTAAATCACGATATAAAACAAAACAGACAGACAAACAAAACTGCATTTAAAAAATAGAACTAGGTGTTTGCATATTCAACATTAGCTAGGGATTTCGTGGTTTGAGTTTTTATTTAATTTTTTTTTCAGTTTCCTAACTAAAGATTGTGTAATATTGCTGCCTCTTTTTTATATCCTCCAGTGAATTTTATCATTTTAGTAAAACTATAGTTTATTATTACAACTATTCTTTGTCAAACAATGATATATATTTTTGAATCAATTTTCAGAAATACAAATTTTATTAGCATTTTTAAAATTTGCATTATTTATTTTTTTGTTTGCATAAACTCCAAATTATTAAATAAGAAAGCATTTTTTTGCCTAATTTCTTTTGTTGTTTTATGAAAAATGAAGTATAGGTCTCACACATTCAGAAGAAACTTCATTCAGTTCTTTAGTGTTAACTTGCTGCATCATCCTGCTGTGGGGGACATGCTTGTACGTTTGCCTCTAGATTCCCTAGAGCAGGGATCCTCAACCTCTAACCATGGATGGTACAGCAGGAACCGGGCTGCACAGAGGGAGGTGAGCAGCAGGTGAGAAAAGCAAAGCTTCATCTGTATTTACAGCTGCTCCCCATCACTTGCATTCCCACCTAAGCTCCGCCTCCCATCAGATCAGCAGCAGCGTTAGATTCTCATAGGAGCACAAACCCTATTGTGAACTGTGCACGCACGGGATCTCGGTTGCACGCTTCTTATGAGAATCCAATGCCTAATGGTCTGTCACTGTCTTCCATCAGCCCCAGATGGGACCATCTAGTTGCAGGAAAACAAGCTCAGAGCTCCCACTGGTTCTACATTATGGTGAGTTGTATAATTATTTCATTATATATTACAATGGAACAATAACAGGAATAAAATGCACAACGAATGTAATGCACTTGAATCATTCCCAAATCATCTCCCTCCACCATCTGGTCCGTGGAAAAAAAAATTGTCTTCAACAAAATCAGCCCCTGGTGCCAAAGAGGTTGGGGGCCACTGCCCTAGAGGAAATTCTTCTCTCACAGAAGGAACAGAGCATGGAGTGAACACTGCCCCCACTCCACCCCTCTGCTTACTTCCCTCAGGGAAGACAGAATAACTCTCTGCTTGGTAAGATCCATTAAGGGTCCAATATCTGTTGTCTGCACTGTCTATCAGAAATGCTTGCTTTTCCTAATTATAGTTTTGTATCTGAAAATCAGCATTGAATATTGTATAGTGAAGTGCAGAAGATTTGTTGTTGTTATTTTAACTTTTATTTTAGGTTCAGGGGTACATGTGCAGGTTTGTGATATAGGTAAACTCATATCACAGGTATTTGTTGTACAGATTATTTCATCACACAGGTACTAAGCCTAGTACCCAACAGTTATTTTTTCTGATTCTCTCCCTCCTCCTGCCCTCCACCTCCAAGTCAGCCCCAGCATTGGTTGTTCCCTTCTTTGTGTTCATTTATTCTCATCATTTAGCTCTGATTTGTAAGTGAGAATACGCAGTGTTTGTTTTTCTGTTCCTGTGTTAGTTTGCTAAGGATGGTGGCCTCAGAGTTTTGACAAAATAAGGAAGCATAAAGATAAAGCACTCAGATATATAAATGTTGTGCTTTCAGTGAGTCACCACCTGATTTTTTGGAGAAAAGCGTAAGAACATAATCTCAACATTATTTTTGGTCTATTTTGACAGTGAGTTCAAAAAACCAGCAATTTCCCAAAATCTGTAATGGAAATACCCAGGGCCCCTCAGACTGTTTACAAACATACTCTCTCCTGGGTTCTTATAGCAATTTGCTCCCATTTCCTCAGTAAGACTTATTATCCTGAATTATAATTGTTTGTACTTGCATTTCCTGACCTTTCACCTCTTTCTTCACCTCTTAGAACTTTCCTGCTTCTCCTGACACCTTCCTCTCCGTTACATTCTACTTCCAGTTTGTCTCCAAGTCCTACAGATTTCACTTCCCAAACACTTTAAAATCTGTCCTCTCCACTGTCATCCTCCGCATCCAAGCTACCGTTACCTAGCCTTATAGCATGGCCATTGCCTCCTAACTGGCTTCTCTATCTAATCTTGTCTCTGTCAAATCTTTTTTCTACTTTGCAGACGTGGTGATCTTTCCAAAATGGAAATCTGATAAGCTCTCATGCACTCGGCTACTTCTCAGCCTACTTTTCCAGCACTCTTACCCTCTATGATAGCAGATACAGATGCTCCTTTACTTACAACGGGATTACATCCCGATAAACACATCATAAGATGAAAATATTGTAAGCCAAAAATGCATTTAATACATCTAACCTACTGAACGTCATAGACTAGCCTACCTTAAATGTGCTCAGAGCACTTACACTAGCCCATAGTTGGGCAAAAGCATCTAACACACAGGTTATTTTACAATAAATTATTGACTGTCTCATGTAATTTATTGAATACTGTGTTGAAAGTGAAAAACGGAATGGTTGTATGGGTACGGAAAATACAGTTTCTACTGAATGTTTATTGCTTTCTCACCATCTAGTTGAAAAATAGTAAGTTGAACCAGTCTCTGGACTGTTCGTAGACATTGAACACTTAATGCATGCTGAACACATTGTGCTTACTGCTCTGCATATAATATTTAACTCAGTCCTCACAGACCACGTTGAGATTGCTATGTCATCCCTTTAAGCAGTTGAGGAAACTGATGCAGAGTGTGTTTAAACAATTTACCCAAAGAGCCACAGCTAATTATTAGTAGGTCTCTGTTTGAAGCCACATAATTTGAATCCAGAGCCTATTTTCTGAACCTCCATTCCACACTTAACTTTTCTTTTTCAGTTTCTTAAAGGCTACGTGTTCCTCCCTGCCTTTTTTTTTTTTTTTTTTTTTTTTGGAGACGGAGTTTCACTCTTGCTGTCCAGGCTGGAGTGTAATGGCATGATCTCGGCTCACTGCAACCTCAGTCTCCCGGGTTCAAGTGATTCTCCTGCCTCAGCTTCCCGAGTAGCTGGGATTAGAGGTGTCCGCCACCATGCCTGGCTAATTTTTGTATTTTTAGTAGAGACAGGGTTTCACCATATTGGCCAGGCTGGTGTCAAACTCCTGACCTCAGGTGATCCTCCCGCGTTGGCCTCCCAAAGTGCTGGGATTACAGGCATGAACCACTACACCCAGCCAATGCCTGGATTCTTTCTCCATGTTTTTCCCCCATACCTGATTCACCTTTCTCTCCATCTTTACCTAGATAGCTACTTCTGATTCTTTGTATCAGCTCAAGTGTGACTTACTCCCAAGAAGACTTCTCTGACTCCCTAGGCTACATCTGCTTTCTTCTGTAGAAGATGTCATGGACTTTTATACCTTCCTTCACAGCACTTACTGTACAGTCAGTCACTCTTGGTTGTGTTTATTCCGTAACACTCATTTCCAACACCAGCTGATGAACCCCAGAAACAGGACTCTTGTCTGGTGCTGCTCACCATTGTGTCCTCAGTGCCTATAGCTATATGTAGAAAAGAGGTGCTTAATAAACACAGGATGAAAGACTGAAGCAATGCTTCTTTCTGCCTTTAACCATATTCTCTCTCTGAGCCCTTCACATGCTACTATACAAGCTCCCTATAGTGTTTAAGTGTGACATATTTTAGCTCCACCCTCTGAGATTCAATAAAGCTCTTTCTCCATCTCTAGTCTGAAAACTTCTAGGCTGGATGCAGTGGCTCACCCTTGTAATCTCAGCACTTAGAGAGGCTGAGGCGGGCGGATCACCTGAGGTCGGGAGTTCAAGACCAACCTGACCAACATGGAGAAACCCCATCTCTACTAAAAAATGCAAAATTAGCCAGGCATGGTGGCACATGCCTGTAATCCCAGCTACTCGGGAGCCTGAGGCAAGAAAAATGCTTGAACCTGGGAGGCAATGTTGCAGAGAGCTGGGATTGAGTCATTGCACTCCAGCCTGGGTAACAAGAGTGAGAATCCATCTCAAAAAAAAAAAAAAAGAAAGAAAGAAAGAAAAAAAAGAAAAGAAAAGAAAAAAGAAAACTTCTAGAGAAGGACCTTGACTGGCATGGTTAGGGTCAGGTTCTACTCCTAGGCCTGTTGACTCTGATCAAAGAGGCCATATTACTATGTACGTCTGACTATCCCCACCTTTCTCAGAAAGAGGGAGATCATACTGTTCTAAAAAGACACTCCAATTGGTGTCCACTACAACATCCAAGTGAATGTTAGTCCAGTTGAACTTAATTAAAATAATGGCAGTATAGTAACCACTTATCATAAGCAAAGCATGTTGCTCAATGTTTTACCTATGTTATTTCATTTTATATTTATGATAACCCTATGATGTAGATTTTCCTATGTGTATTGTTATCCCTATATCACAGAGGAGAATTAAGACTTAGAGAGTTTATCACACAGCTGGAAAATGGCAGAGTAAACCCTAACTGCAAAGTTTGCACTCAGAATTGCTACACATTCTGCCTTCTTAAGGTAAAGCTATTTGAGTATACAGATAACCAAAATTTTACTAGATCATTAGTTGCATCCATGTACAGATGTAAAGGAAAGAATCCTCCGAGTAATTACACACAGAGTCTGTAATACAAAGTGACGAATTGGGAGTAGGAGGAAAAATAAGATGTATATAAAATACAGCAAGGGTTATCTCTGTCTAATGATAGTGAAATAGTAAATGTAAATACATAAGATTATGTGAAGTTGTGTTAACCATAACTGCGCACACACAGACATACACAAGCAAACACAAAAGAAGTAAGCAAGGATTTGAATCCATCCCAGTACTGCTCATTGTACATGACCTAACCTGGGGTTGAAAAAAGCCTTCTCTCAAGAGAGCACAAAAATATAAGCGCACATATTGATCAGAAAATCATGTTTCAATACACTCATTTTCATTTTCAAAGTTGAAATTTTTATTAGATCCTCAAAAGTATTGTATTCAAATTCACTCGAGAGTAATCTTTATAAGAGAAAATATAAATTGAGTTTCACATGCTGACACCTATTTTAGGGATTTGGGAATAAAAGATAAAATAAACTAATTTTCTATAAATCCTGGTATATTATCAAAGTGGTACATTAATTTTATACTAAATTATTTAACTATTAGCATATTATAAAATTAAAAATGACAGTTCTGTTTTATACAATTACAAAGCATTGAATCTGAATATGATTCAATAATAATATGTAAAATGCACTATCATATGAAGTTGATCTGATTAACTTCATAATACTATATACTTATAAAATATTATTAAAAATGTATTAACATGGTTCCCTTTAAAACATTCTTTCCTCTGATATGACTATGCCCAATGCTTTAATGCATATGATCAAATGCTTTAATTTATTCCCTAAACATTTTCTTGACACTATTGGTTTCTATAATTGTTTTCTAGATAATTTAACTATAAAACATTTCAATATTTCAGTTTTATCATGTATGTGATGCACCATTAAATTCTATTGTATAAATCTGTTAGATATCATAAAATGTTCCTATAATTAAACCAGAGAAGTACATATGAATTGGATCCTGTTCTAATTGTCATTTATTCCAATTTTGATCTGTTTAAAAATTGAGCTGAAAGTAGATGTTAAAATCTGAGAAACTTAAAGGAAATGGTGTATTTATGGATCAGGTTTTTAACATCTATGAAAAAATATTCAAAAACAGGCATTTTCTTTCAAAATACAATTATAATAACATCATAGATTTTTAACATAGCAAATTTGATAAAAACATTTTTGTTTGTACTTTCAATAAACCAGTTGGCACATATGTGTTAACTACCTTCTATGTGACAGAAATATTTCTGTGTACAGGGAAAGCTGGAAGAATACAATATTCAGTTAGGTATTTGTTCAACTGACATCTGACTCAAAAAGGATTTCAAAATAAATTAAAATAGGTTAGTATTTAAGTAAAATGGTAATAGGTGTTAAGGAAATTAAAGCAACACCAATACAGAGGAGCTGTTGGACCAGTGGACTCAAACGCTCCATGACCTTCAGTCAAACAATTGGGTATAGCTCTTCAGCTCTGTTTGCCTCTCATGCTGCAAAAACCCCTTTGCTTCCCCACTTCTGAATAACTCTCATGCTATGCTCATTAATAACTCAGCACCCCCACAGGCATCTTACACCCAGCAAACACTACAATGAGGCTTATTTTAAACATCCTACCTGGCCAACTGCATTCAATTCATGTTTATATGTGTCGGTGATGTGAATTTATCTCACCAAACCTAAAATTCTGAATACTAGACCGCTTGGATATCCTACAGGCACTTTTAAGTTAACATCCTAAAAACTCAATTCATACCATTTCTACTCCCCAATCTATACCTGTGTCTCCACTTACATCCCCTGGCACCAGTTCTACCTGTTGCTCAGGGCACAAATTTGGGAACTATTCTAGATGCTTTCCTTTCCTCATTCTACATCCCTCGTCTCTGGCCTGGGATCAACTGCCACATGCTGGCCTGCTTTACTTCAGATTCATGACTGCTAAACTTCAGTGTGCCCATATCAGTCCTACAGCTTCTCTCAGTCAATTCACTCTCTCTCCTAAATGACTATTTCACAATTTTTCCTTCTCCTCAAATTCCCAGTATCTCTTCCTGGTCTTCATCCTCAGTGGATGACTTTCCATATTATCTCACTGAGAAATAGAAGCAATCTCCAAAAGACCTTCTAAGAGCCCGTGTCCCACATCTGTCTCCTGGGCATCCAGACCCTCCTATACCAGGTCTCCTAGAACCAGCCACTCCATATACTCCAGTCTCCATTTGCCTCTCAAGATAAGAAGTCAATCTTTTCATGGTCAATTTCCCCTCTCTTGACTCTTTCCTGTAATATACATACTTGCTATTAAAAATGAATAATAACTACTGACAACTTCATCGTGAACTTCTAGCCTCCAGAATTGTGAGAAAATAAATTTCTGTTCTTTAAGCCAACCAGTCTGTGGCATTTTGTTTTGAAAGCCCAAGCGAACTAATACAATAGTACACTTATACTGTTGAGTTTTCATGTTTAGGCAATCTATATTAACTTCCTTCTAGAGAAGATGAGAATTTACATTATTTTCACCACTCCCCACCGACACTCACATACGTGGGCAGCCATGCCTCCCATTATAGATACTATATTTGATCAATCTAAGAGACCATTGATTTTAAGGTGTACTGTCATTTTATGTACTAAGAAAAATTATGCGAATTAACTATGATACAAAACTTTCTCATCACATAGACTTTTTACTGAAAAAGATTTTTTAGAATTAATCATATATAAATTTCATAATGTATCATTCTTACTCAACATAAAAATATGAGCAAAGTAAATTGTTAAAGGTATACCTAGTATTTTTTTCAAATTCAGAATCTGATGTTCAAATCACTTATTTGACTAAGTCTTACAATCAATGTTATTCCACACTATCATCCTTTGTACCATCAAAAATGTTGACAATGTAGTTTTTATAGAAGAATTCTTAAAATACCAAAAGACTTTGATGTTGGTCTTCAATTGAGTTTTGCATTATGCACAGCTATCTAGATTTTTTTCTCCCTCTTCAAGAATATTACCAGCTACACTTACTTTACTACTTCACTTTATTCCCACACCATTGATGCCTTATTTATGTATATAACCATGTAGCTGCCACCAAACTAATTATAGGACACCTCCAATACAGCACGCTGCAGTTTTTTATGTTCTTGCTTTCTGTTTGTATTTTATTTGTTTGTTTATTTTGAGGTAGGGTCTTGCTCTGTCTCCCAGACTAGAGCATAGTGGTGCAATCACAGCTCACTGCAGCCTCAATCTCCCAGGCTCAAATGATCCTCCCAATGCAGTTTCCTAAGCAGCTGGAAATACAGGTGTGCGCCACCAAGTCTGGCTAATTATTTTGATATTTTTAAAATAGAAATTAGGTCTCACTACATTTTTCAGGCTGGTCTTGAACTCCTGAGCTCAAGCAATTCTCCTGACTCAGCCTACCAAAGTGCTAGGATTACAGGCGTGAGCCACCAAGCCCAGCCCATGCTGTCTTGCATAGGTGATGACAACCTTACTATGAATTGCTGCCTGGCCAACAGTATTTGTAAGATATCATTTATTATATCATAATCCCTATTTTTAAGTATATTAAAAAGCACATGCAAGAATTAATTAAATTAAAAATATCATTTTGATTAGACCAATATTCCATGTTTACTTATCAGAGCCATGTAAATGCTCATCATTGCACATATGAATTTACTTTCAAGTTAATGAAGTTTCAGGGCCCCTCACTGACATGAGCATCTTCCAAATCCTTAGGAGAGGACCTAAAGATATGTTCACAGGATCACACTTCCTTTTAAATTGCAAAAGTAAGATATTTTAATAGCAACTTTTTAAGGTCACTAACCCCCTTCAACTCTGACTTTACGTTTATCATCTATCATGTTACTCCTCATGACTGGGGCTGTGATTAGAATGCCTGTGTCTGCTCCAAAATTCGTGTGAGAACTTAATCTCTAAATAACAGTAATGAGGAGTCTTTACAGGATGTTTAGGCTATGAGGGCTCCACTTCATTTATGGATTAATGCCATATAAAGTGTCTTGAGGGGGCAAGTAAATCGGATGCAGTTATTGAAATAGTTATAATGCCCAGGGGGCCTAATGAAGGAAAAAAAATCTTTATGGATTTTTCAAAATAAGAGGAAACAATCTGCAAACAGGTTATGTCCAGAGAGGGCAGATGGTTCAAGATCAATGTGATGATGAAGTCTAGAAAGTGGTCATATTGGTGGGGACTAACCCAAAGATAGTGGAGTGTCTAAAGAATCACATCAACAGCATAGCGTCAGATGGACCATGAGGTCAAAATTGCTGAGATCCACTGTAGGAGATGATGTCGAGAGAAAATGTCTTAAGCAGGTGCTAAAATAATCAGACTCAATGAAAGTAGATTCATGAAAGTAGTAGACATGTGCATTAGGATTTGGAAGGTCCTGAGGTGTTGGGCTTCACTTGAAGGAAAGTTGAGTGACAAGAGCTGGCTAGTGGTATAGAATCTGTCAGCCAGAGACAAGGACAAGGAACAGGCTCACTACACCCCACTCACACTCAAGAAGAAGAGGATGAGCAGATTACATGCAGTAAGGAATGAAAGGCTCATCTCAGAGAATACAGTTTGATTTTTAAACATAAGTATTATAGTGGTCCACATAATACATTTTCTGCCCATATTTCACAGTGTTTCTATGATTTTCTGTGAATTACCTTCTTCAAAAATAAATAAGAAGGAGTCAGGAGGTTAAAAAGGAGGAAAACTAATAAGGAGAAGAGAAAGAGAAATTAAGGAAGAAACACTAGTGAGAAAAGGGTTGCCCTCTTCAGTGCCTGGACAATCTCTCATCTTCAAGGTGGCCCCTGCTTGCATGTGGAGCTGAGTGAAAACAAGAGGACTTCCTAGCTACTGAATGACAGTTGTCCTCTACCTATGGCTTTGTTTCTCTACTCAGTGATTCATAAACACGTTGTGCATTAGAATGTGCAGGAAATCTTTACAAAATTACATGGATTCCTGAGTTTCCCCTATCCCCCCACCTTCTCTATCATCTTCCCATCCCAACCTAGCCCTATTAAAGATGAATTATTGGATATAAACTTTAGGGCTTTGTATTTAGAAACCTCCCAGATCATTATGTTACTAGATGAAATCCTCGTTTGAGAGCTTCTACTCTAGGTTATGCCAATCCTAGGCAACTGGAAAGTTCTAATGACATGCTTCCCCCAAATCCTGAACCCTCTCCACCTGGTGGAACTCCCCAAGACTGATGGGGAGAAAGTTATTCTGTGGAGATCCTAAGAAACTACAGTCACCCAAAGAAATTTTTCATCTCATGACTCCACAAAAACATGTTTAAAAAAGACAAACTGAAAGAATGCTACTACGGAACACAATTTTTCTCTCTTTGTGCTTTCCTTTTTTCTTCCATTAGAGTCAGTCGGTTAACAAGTCTCAATGAAGTAAAGCCACACATGTTACAGCAGCCAGGAACCTGGTTTTTTTGTTTGTTTGTTTGTTTGTTTGTTTTTTAACTCACTGTGCATCCTATTCCACTCCTCTCCACAACTCTTATCCTATTAGAGTGGCCAAAATGTGAGGAATTTATTTCCACAAAAATGCTCCTAAATTAAAATAACTTCACAGAAAAATATGACCCAAAAGAGATATATCAAATGCAGAATGCTGAACAGAAAAAGAAAACTATAGTGTCCCTGAGGAGTCTGAGAATAAAGTCTGAGTACTGCAAGATGGAACCTTCCACCAGATTGCTGTTCAATTTAATTATGGTTTAAAATGTGCATATGTGAAATTAACATTTAGGATCCCGGTGATTTAAAAAGCAGCAATAGGCCACCATTTGAATTCACAGATTTGTAATCCATCTTGTCCCATGGAACAACTAAGTACAATATGATATCAGTGCTCAGATTTCTGGGGAGAGAAAACAGTGGCCCTATTTTTAAAAATAAAACTATGCATATGTAACATGAACACAAAAAAGGGGAATTATGCTAATACCAAGGGGGAACTACAAAGCTTCCATTCTTTTAGTCTCAAACCAAGTAGAAATCCCCACTTCGCTCTCTAGGTCTATTAGGAATGTCATTGCACACAGACCAATGTCACATTCTTAAAACGTTCTCTGAGCCTCAGACTATGCCCATGTCTTTCAAAGTTTGAATGATCAGAAGAGGAGCTACTAAGTGAAGGATGAGACCTAGACTAGTGTGACTGAAGGTGCACTGATAGTATCTTTCTACCTGCAACTCCACCCCATGGTTTTGTTTTTTGTTGTTTGTTTGTTTGTTAAGATGGAGTCTTATAGTGGAAAGACTCCGAGCCTAGACTCCATTCCTCATTCATGACCTTGTAGCCTGGGGCAAGTTACTTAACTTTTCTGGAACTGTTTTTTATTGATATTTTTGTTGTTTTGTTGTCAGTAATTACAGCTGCATTTTAGTTACAGGATTGGGACCATGAGTGAAAAAGAATGGTTAAAATATCTGTTACTGGGATACCATATAACACCTAGTTAGCAAATTTGGCATGGAACGACTTCACCAAAAACAAATGAAGCCAACACCTCTGAGGTTGTGTTGTGCTGATGGAGCCCATCAGGGCAGTTGACTGGGTGGACCTGCTTCTGCTACCATGGCAAGATCTGACTGCTTCAGCCTCTTGACCCTCATCATAGATGTGCAGCCCTCACCCACTGCCCTGCTCCAGTCACACTGCCTCCCGTAAGTTGGAACAATCTAGGCTCTGACTTTCATCAGGTTCCTGTTGATACCTTTCTCCTGGCTTTTCACAGGACTCATCTCCTTAGTTCTCATTTCAAATGTCACCTCCTCAGAAAAGCTTTTTTATAATTATCCCTATCTAAAGGAAGACTTTCTTTGTATTTTTAAATATATTCCCTCCTGTTTGTTTTTTTTTTTTTTTTCTAATTGCACACCCTAATCTGTAATGACCTTATTTATTTGGTTGTGTAATATAACCTAATGCCGCTGAGTGCCTTTCTACCCCTTCTGCCTAGGAAAGTGCCTTGTGCATAGGAGATGTGCAGTGAATAAGATATTTGTTAAACGAATGAATGAATGAATGAATGATGAATGAATGAACAAGTTATTGTTTCACCACTGTCTCAATTTTGAAGCTGTTTGGACTGAATTCTCATTCAGAGAAAGCCCTAGGGGTCTTGAAGAAAGACATTGAGAAAAATCAAATAAAATGTTGGCACTATGATGGTCTCCTAATGAAAACTTGATATATACTAATTATTGGTGGAGACATTTTTGTTATTGAAGGACAGTAGCCTCAATAGAGCATATAGTACCTTCACTTCCATTTGTCTGGGTTCCTTCAACTGTAAAATGAGGAAACGATTCATATGCATATCATGTGTGCTGTGAAGGTTAAATGAGTTTATATATGTGAATGCTTAAAATAGTACCTGGATCTTAGTCAATGCTAAAAATGGCATTTCCAGAAGTTCTGTTTACTTCAGTCTATGGCAAAGACAATTTGAGTCAACAGGTTAATTCATCTCACTGAGACTGCAGATATGGGAGGAAAGGCAGAATCTGTGCAGCTTTGGTCAACAGGACCTTGATGACATACACAGGGTTAAAGAAAAGCCTATAATTCCTATTAGGTGAGAATTAGTATAATTTGATGCTGATATAACCTGACAAGATGAAAATGCTGTTCCACTAAAATCCGTGGAGAGATTATATCCTCAAAGTTTTGAAGCAAACTATTTTCACTAACAACATGTGATTATTGAAAAGTTATTTTAAATCCTTGCTGACCAAACTGATCAGAGATAACAAAATATTTAAGGATCTTCTGGTCAAATGGACACCAAAGCTTGTTGGATAAAATACAGGGCAGTTGGATTTATGGTAACACATAAGTCAGCAAGTCCCTGGATTTGTCTGTTATACTTTCTGCTATGTATTATCAGGACCCTTGAATAAAGATCCATTTCAGTTCAAAACTAGTAAGATTTTAAGATTTACCATAAATTCAGAGTTTTGAACTGATGATACACTTAGTGTGTCAGTTTATAAAGATAAAAAGTTTTTTTTTTTTTTTAAATCCATGTTAGTAGGAAACTAAAAATAGCAAATGGTCCCATATTTATATCTCAGTAGTCAGAATACAAACAAACATCCTTGGTGAAAACACATCAGTGCTTCCAATTAAGGCAATATAATTGCATGCTTTGAAGTGGAACAATGGAAAAATCTGACAAACCATTGTATTAATTTGAGACACAGACTTTAGAGACATATAAAAAATAACACTTAATCTTTGTATGGCATCTGCTTCTATATACTTTTTGCATAACATTTATGTATTGTGTGTAAACACACACATTAGATAGATAAATAGATAGCTGGATAGATAAACATATGTTAAAGAGCTAGATGAAATCTGGTGCAACCCACTAATTCACTTTAGTAAGCCATTTCACTGTTACTGCTGCAAGTTCTATTGTCTTCTACAGTTTCATTGTTTTCAAAATTATAGAAAGCTTTACACCTTTATGCTCAGTCTGTTAATTTACTTACCTGGCAGATCTCAAATGACCAGACACGAGGATAGAGGACATAGTCTCAAATAAATCAGAGAGTGCTGTAAAAGCTGAGAGTAATGCTTTTTATCCTATGTGTGTATTTAAGTGTTTCATTTCATTTATAATGGAAAGTGCATTGGGGAAAAAATAGCAGTTCAATTAATAATCTCTTATGAACAACTGTTAGAGCACAAAGTTGTTTTCTAAACTCTTCATGAGATTACACAAGACAATTATTTAGAGATCAGTTTTCAACAGTCACTCTCTCCTTTCTTTGCCTTCTAAAATGACCTAACCAAAACTATCCATTATTTGTAAATTTATTTGTTAAGAATCTTGGTTTCTGGGCCACTGACTCTGCCTACACCAGTACTTGATTATATAAGATTTAAGAAAAAATACCACTTAGATTTCCTTATCAAGAAAGACCTAGACATCTCGGAAGGGGGCATTTAATGTAAGCAATTAGGTGAATGAATAATTAATTATCCTATACTGATTATTGCAAATGGCTATTGTCATTCATAAGCCTTTAGAAACCCCTTTGCAAGACAGATTGTAGGTCAACAGTTATATAATACAGCAGAGAAGCATCATTAGTACATCTTGGTCTATATCTGGAAATCATAGAAGGAAGCGGGCAGCCAGTCTAGAAGAGAGGAAATAATTCATCACTGTTGTCTTACACCCATCATAAACAGAGCAGTTACAATTAGGGCAGTTTTGTTTTAATTCTAGTCTTCAAACCTCCACCATAATCATGACAAATTCTCTTCCAACTTTTTTTCTGAGATTTTTTTTAACTTTAAAAATACCTTTACCTATTTTGTAAGGCATCATATTAATTATCTAAAACACTGAACTATTTTCCAGTGGAATTGAAAGCTCTAAAATGCAAACATGCTATAGTACTCCAGATTGGAGCAACTTTCTGTAATGTAAATTGTTATGACATGAAATTCATTTATTCATAACTTACACTGATTTTGTTGTAAGATATTCAATGTTGTAAATGTAGACTCTTTAGTAAAATGCATTGCATTGAACACAATAATGTACTTTATCTAGCAGTGTCTAGAACATTATCAAGGTAACTTTGAAACTCCTTCTGGTACTTATGATCAAAATTTCAGACTGACAGTCCTGAATATGAAATCAAAATATCCATCAGCGCAACTGATATGCCAAAGGTGTGCTTTCAGCTCATAGCCAAGTGTGCAATCTCTGCATTGCCAGGACCATTACGGTAACTAGACACTCTGGGTCTTATTGTCCCTTTCATCAATGTGTAACATCATAGCATAAAGCCATCAATACATTTCAGGCACAAGTTTGGAAAAATTGAATTTAAAGATGTAATTGATCAATAATTAGGATGTACCATCCAAGAAACTAAGTCGAGATTTAGAAAATTAAGGGCATTAAATTAAAATCTAAACAAACATTTTTAAAAAGTAATAAATAGTTTAGGGTTGAGCTATACTGTTTCTACTCTGACTGTACCTAGCATACTCTACCATACTGAGCTTAGGTGTCTCTTCAACACAGGTGGTTTGGCTCCTACCCATATATAGCCTGGGGGGAAGTAATCATGATTTTTAACAATTTCTTTAAATTAGTGATTTTTTGTTTCTTTGAGATGGAGTCTCTCTCTGTTGCCCAGGCTGGAGTGCAGTGGTATGATCTCAGCTCACTGCAAGCTCCGCCTCCCAAATTCATGCCATTCTTCCGCCTCAGCCTCCCGAGTAGCTGGGAATACAAGCACCCACCACCTTGCCCGGATAACTTTTTGTATTTTCAGTAGAGATGGGGTTTCCCCATGTTAGCCAGGATGGTCTCGATCTCCTGACCTTGTGATCCGCCCACCTCGGCCTCCCAAAGAGCTAGTATTACAAGCGTGAGCCACCGCGCCTGGCCTAAATTGGTGATTTTTTAGTGTCATGTGTAGACAGAGATAAATAATAAAGAAAGAGAATTTGTAATCATCTAACAGATTTTTCCTGCCTGCTGCACAGACAAAATGAATTCACTGAGAACATGGCATTGCAGTCGAGAAAGAATTTAACTGGTGCGAGGCCAGCACACATGGGAAAAACTGGAGTTATTCAAGTCAGTCTCCCTAAAGGCTCAGAGGTTAGGGTTTTTATGGACAATTTGATGACTGGGGGACTAGGGAATGGGCGCTGCTGATTGGTTGGGGATGAAATCATAGGGTGTGGAAAATGGTCCTCTTGTATTGAGGCTGCCTCTGGGTAGGGCAACAGGACCAGTTGAATCATGAGTCACAGGTCCTGGCAGAGCCAATCTGTTGTAAAAATGTCTGAAAAAAATCTCAAAAGATCAAGCTTAGGTTCTACAATGGTGATGTTAACCATAGGCACAACTGAGGAAGTCACAAATCCTGTCACCTCTGGATACATGACTCCTGAGCAGTAAGGAATTATAGAAATGTTGTCTACTTCTTATCAGAATTCAGAGCCCTCTCACAATCCTAACTTTGTGGCCTTTCATTAGTTTTACAAAGGTGATCTAGTTTGGGAAGGAGCTATTATTGTCCTTGCTTTAAGGTTAAACTATAAACTAAATTCCTCCCCAAATTAGCTTAGCCTATGTCCAGGATTGACCAAGGACAGCATGAAGCTTAGAAGCAACATGGAGTCAACTGTGTCAGATTTCTCTTGCTGTCATAATTTTGCAAAGGTGGTTTCATATTTAGCCATTCTTTCTTAAGCAGGAAAGATAAAGAAGTTAAAGTTTACTGAAAAGGGTATGAGGTGAATACACAAGTAATCTAGGAGAAGCCATCATTTTTCACATGGCATTATCATGCCAGGAAAAGTCACCATTTACCATTCTGCCCATGATTCTCCTATATAGCTATTCACAGGTTAAAGCTTTGTGTTTCAGACTCTGTAACATTGGGAAAATCACTGGTTCATTTATGAGTCTTTGTGAATTCAGAGAGGAATTTAAAGTGTTGTGTCAGGTTTAGAGTCAGGTGTTTGAAAGCTTTGGCACTCCTGGGTTAAGCCATCTCAAATATAAGATGGAATTAAAGCAAGGGAAAAATAATAACACATTAACTTTTAGTTCATTGTTTTCTTAGAGCCTGAAGGCCTCTAAGAGGTTTAACAAAAGACCATGAAGAATAACATGCTTGAAATACACTCCAAAGAAGAAGAAAGTAAACAATGAACTTCAAATAGTTCAAGGCAATGCACACTAACAGTATGTAGGACCAAAAATAAAAGTCTAAAGAGAAACTAAAAAGCTTTGAGACTGGCCTTTAGGATGGTGCATATGAGAAGGGGAAGAATTTCTAGTTAAAGCCTTTCAAGATCCAACAGATTATACTTTTTGATGGCCAATAGTATCATTCTGACCTTGACTGCTGCTGTAGGAAATAGCGGGGCATTCAAATATGGCCATGCATTTGCTCCACGTCAGTTAGACACTGAGAATAATGATGGCCCAAGAATAGAGGTCCTTTTGCTATAGTCTTTGTTCTCTGTGGGAGAAAAATCTGAGAAAGATTTTCTATTATACCCCAAATAGCATTTGTTCTGGCAGCTCATAATGGTGGGGAAAGGGAAGCAGATTATTAAACGAGGGGAAAGGTTTACCTAGGGAAACTTCCATTTATTGCATGCCAATATAACCTGGGTTTGTACTAGGTACTTCATCTGTGTTAACTCATTTAATCCTAAAAACACTCAGAGATGGGAATTGTGATTTCTATTTTATAGACACGAAAACAAAGATGGAGAGTGATAAGCCATTTGCCCAAAGCCATTCAGTGGCTGAATGATAGAGGTAAAATTTGCACTGAAATATGTTGAGTCCAAAGTTCTCAGTCTTTAATCACGATGCTTTTCTACCCATTACTAAATTTCAGGACTTGTGAGATCATCTCTAGTAAGTCTTATCATTTTATCCATCTACTTTAGGCAGATATTATCCAGAACACCCTAAGATCCACTGCACTCTATAAGGAAAAAGCTGACCTCTAGGTTTTTGTTTGAATCCATCTGCGGGGAGCAGCCAAGATGTAGAATAGAAACAGCTCTGGTCTGTAGCACAAGATGGTCAAATAGAAACAGCGCCACTCTGTGGCTCCCATAGAGAAGAATGAAAATAGCAAGAGAATTCTGCATCTTCAATTGAGATACCCAGATTCTCTCATTGGGACTGACTAGGTGGTTGGCATGACTCATGGAGAGTGAAGCAAAACAGGGTGGAGCGAGGGCCCACCAGGATCTGCACAGGGCAAAGGGAGCTCCCTTCCCCAGTCAAGGAAGGTGGTGAGGGATTGTGCTACCCAACCCTGAAAACCACACTCTTCCCACTGGTCTTTGCAACTTGCAGATCAGCAGGTCCCCTCATGAGCCCATTCTGCCAAGGCTTTGGGTCCCAAGCACAGAGCTAACAAACTCACTGCAGTTGCTTGTGTGGGTGGCCACTTGGGCAGGCACTGAGACACAGGAATTTTCACATACTCCAGCTCCAGAACTTCAGTGATGTAGAAGATCCATCTACTCCCATGGGAAGAGGATTGAAGCAAGGGAGCCAAGCAGTCTCAATCAGCAGGTCCCACTCCCACAGAACCCCAAAAGCTAAAGCTAAAGCCCACTCACTTGGAATCCATGCCAGCCAGCACAGCCAGCTAGAAACTCCCTAAGAAGACTGAGTTTTGAGGTGGGGAGGGCTGCCGCCATCACTGTGACTCCAGTCAGCCATTTTCCCTTGCCACAACTGCCAGCAAGACCAGGCGGTTTGGACTGGGAGAAGTTCCCCACAGCACACCACAGTGGCTCTGACAGTTCATGGCCGGGATGCTTCTTTAAGCAGGACCCCAACCTATTCCTCCTCACTGGGTGGGGTTTCCCTGAGGGATTATCAGCATTCCCAGCCAGGGGTTTATGGATAGAATTCTGATCTCCCTTATAGAAGCCCCTAGAAGGAAGGACAGCTGTGGTATTGTGGATTAATGGTCTTAGTCTTTTCTGCCTGCTGGCTCTGGAGAGTCAGGGCAGCCCAGATGAGGGGGATTCCCCCCAGGGCAGCACACCTACTTTGCCAAGGGGCAGCTAGACTGTTTATTTAAGTGGATCTCAGATTCCATTCCTCCTGTCTGGGTGAGACATCCCAACAGGGATCTTCAGACACTTCATACAGGAGCATTTTGGCTGGCATCAGGTAGGTGCCTCTCTGGAACAGAGCTCCCAGAGGAAGGATAGAATGCCATGTTTGCTGTTCTGCACCCTCCACTGGTGATACCCCAAAGTGCCAGGTGCAAGAGGGACACAGGCAAATAGGGTCTGGAATGGACACCTGGCAAACCACAGCAGTCCCACAGAAGATGGGCCTGACTGCTAAAAGAAACAAACAGAAAGCAACAACAACAGCTTCAAAAAAAAAAAAAAAAAAAAAGACCCCACAAACACTACATCCAAATGTCAACATCCTCACAGATCAAAGGTAGATAAACCCATGAATGTGAGAAAGAATCAAAGCAAAAACATTGAAAACTCAAAAAGCCAAGTGCCTCTTCTCCTCCAAATGATCTTAACACTTACACAGCAAGGGCACAGAACTGGGCTTAGGTGGAGATGAATTGACAGAAGAAGGCTTCAGAAGATGGGTAATAATGAATTTCACTGAGCTAAAGAAATATATTTTAACCCATTGCAATGAAGCTAAGAACCACGATAAAATATTAAAAGAGCTGTTAACCAGAATAACCAGTTTTGAGAGAAACATAAGTTACCTTATGGAACTGAAAAACACAACATGAGAACTTCACAATGTAAGCACAAGTATCAGTAGCCAAATAGACCAAGTGAAAGAAAGGATATCAGAGCTTGAGGACTATCTTGCTGAAATAAGGCAGGCAGACAAGATTGGAGAAAAGGAATGAAAAGGAACAAACAAAACCTTCAAGAACTATGGGATTATGTAAAAAGACTGAACCTATGACTGATTGGGGTACCTAAAGAGATGGGGAAAACAGAACCGAGTTGAAAAACACACTTCAGGATATCATTCAGGAGAACTTTCCCAACCTAGTAAGACAGGCCAACATTCAAATTCAGGAAATCCAGAGAACCCCAGTTTTGGACTGGGAGAAGTAAGATACCCAGTAAGATACTCCACGAGAAGTTCAACCCCAAGACACATAATCATCAGATTCTCCAGGGTTGAAATGAAGGAGAAAAAATGTTAAGGGCAGCCAGAGAGAAAGGCCAGGTCACCTATAAAGGCAAACCCATCAAACTAATAGCACACCTCTCAGTGGAAACACTACAAGCCAGAAGAGATTGGGAGCCAATATTCAACATTCTTAAAGGAAAGAATTTCAACCTAAAATTTCTTATCTGGCTGTTTTCTTCAGACAAGCAAATGCTGAGGGAATTTGTCACCAAGAGGCCTGCCTTGCAAGAGCTCCTGAAGGAAGCACTAAATATGGAAAGGAAAAAACATTACTAGCCATTTAAAAAAAAAAAAAAAACTGAAGTACACAGATCAATGACACTATGAAGCAACTACATGAGTCTGCAAAATAACCAGTTGGTATCATGATGACAGGATCAAATTCACACATAATAATATTAATCTTAAATGTAAATGGACTAAATGACCCAATTAAAAGACACAGAATGGCAAACTGGATAAAGAGTCAAGATCTATCAGTGTGCTGTATTCAAGAGACCCATCTCACATACAAAGACACACATAGACCCAAAATAAAGGGATACATGAATATTTACCAAGCAAATGGAAAGTAAAAAAAAACAGGGGTTGTAATCCTAGTTTCTGACAAAACAGATTTTTTTTTTTTTTTTTTGAGACAGAGTCTCACTTTGTTGCCCAGGATGGAGTGCAGTGGCACGATCTCGGCTCACTGCAAACTCCGCCTCCCAGGTTCACAGCATTCTCCTGCCTCAGCCTCCTGAGTAGCAGGGACTACAGGCGCCTGCCACCACGCCTGGCTAATTTTTTGTATTTTTAGTAGAGATGGGGTTTCACCGTGTTAGCCAGGATGGTCTCGATCTCCCTACCTCGTGATCCATCCGCCTTGGCCTCCCAAAGTGCTTGGATTACAGGCGTGAGCCACCGCACCTAGCCAACAAAACAGATTTTAAACCAACAAAGGTCATAAAAGACAAAAAAGGGCATTACATAATGGTAAAGGGGCAATTCAACAAGAAGGGCTAATATCATAAATATATATGCACCCAACACAGGAGCACCCAGATTCATAAAACATGTTCTTAGAGACCTACAAAGATACTTAGACTCCAACACAATAAGAGTGAGAGACTTTAACACCCCACTGTCAATATTAGACAAATCTTCAAGACAGAAAATTAACAAAGATATTCAGGACTTGAACTCAGCTCTAGATCAAGTGGACCTAAGAGATATCTACAGAACTCTGCACCCCAAAACAACAGAATATACATTCTTCTTGGCACAACATTGCACTTACTCTAAAATTGATCACATAATTGGAAGTAAATCATTGCTCAGCAAATGTGAAAGAATTGAAATCATAACAGTCTCTCAGAACACAGTGCAATCAAATTAGAACTCAAGATTAAGAAATTCACTCAAAACCACACAACTATGTGGAAATTGAACAACTTGCTCCTGAATGGCTCCTGGGTAAATAATGAAATTGAGACAGAAATCAAGAAGTTCTTTGGCACTAAGGAGAACAAAGTGACAACATACCAGAATCTCTGGGACACAGCTAAAGCAGTTAAGAGGTAAATTTATAACACTAAATGCCCACATCAAAAAGCTAGAAAGATCTCACCCTAATATCAGCACCCTAATATCACAACTTAAAAGAGCTAGGGAACCAACAGCAAACAAACCCCAAAGCTGGCAGAAGACAAGAAATAACCAAGGTCAGAGCAGAACTGAAGGAGATAGAGACACACAAAACCCTTCAAAAAATCTGTAAATCCAGGAGCTGGTTTTTGGAAAAAATAATAATAATAAAATAGATGGACCATTAGCTAGACTAATAAAGAAGAAAAGAGAGAAGAATAAAAAAAACACAATAAAAAATGACAAAGTGGATATCACCACTGACCCCACACAAAGGCAAACAACCATCAGAGAATACTGTAAATACCTTCATGCAAATAAACTAGAAAATCTAGAATAAATGGATAAATGCTTGGACATATACACCCTCCCAAGAATGAACTAGAAAGAAATTGAATCCCTGAATAGACCAATATCAAGTACTGAAATTGAGACAGTAGTAAGTAGCCTAGCAACCAAAAAAAATCCCAGGACCAGATAGATTTACAGCTGAACTCTACCAGAGGTACAAACAGAAACTGATACCCTTTCTTCTGAAACTATTCTAAACAATTGCAAAAGAGTGACTCTTCCCTAACTCATTTTCTGAGGCCAGCAACATCCTGATACCAAAACTTGGCAGAGATATAACAACAACAACAACAAAAACACTTCAGGCCAATATCACTGATGAACATTGATGCAAAAATTCCTGATACAATACTGGCAAATCAAATCCAGCAGCACATCAAAAAGCTTATCCACTATGATCAAGCTGCCTTCATCCCTGGGCTGCAAGGCTGGTTCAACATATGCAAATCAATAAACATAATTCATCGCATAAACAGAGCTAAAGAAAAAAACATGTGATTATCTCAATAGATGCAGAAAAGGTCTTTGATAAAATTCAACATCACTTCATGTGAAAAACTCTCAATAAATTAGGTTTTGAGGGAACATATCTCAAAATAATAAGAAATATTTATGACAAACCCACAACCAATATCATACTCAATGGGCAAAAGCTGGAAGCATTCCCCTTGAAACCCAGGACAAGACAAGCATGCTCTTGCTCACCACTCCTATCCAACACACTATTGGAAGTTCAGGCCAGGGAGATAAGGCAAGAGAAAGAAATAAAGCATATTCAAATAGGAAGAGAGGAAGTCAAATTTTCTTTGTTTGCAGATGACGTGATCCTGTATCTAGAAAACCCCATAATCTCAGCCCCAAAGCTTCTTAAGCTGAAAAGCAACTTCAGCAAAGTCCCAGGATACAAAATCAATGTGAAAAATTCACAAGCATTCCTATACACCAACAACAGACAAGCAGAGAGCCAAATCATAAATAAACTCCAATTTACAATTGCTACAAAGAGAATAAAATACCTAAGAGTACAGCAAACAAGGAAAGTGAAGGAGCTCTTCAAGGAGAACTACAAAACACTCCTCAAGGAAATAAGAGAGGACACAAACAAATGGAAAACCATTCCATGCTCATGGATAGGAAGAACCAATACCCTGAAAATGGCCATACTGCCCAAACTAATTTATAGATTCAATTCTATTCCCATTAAACTACCATTAACATTCTTCACAGAATTAGAAGAAACTATTTAAAAGTTCATATGAAACCAAAAAGGACCTCATATAGCCAAAACAATTCTGAGCAAAAAGAACAAAGCTGGAGGCATCACACTATCCTACTTCAAACTATACTACCAGGCTATAGTAACCAAAGTAGCATGGTACAGGTCTAAAAACAGACACAAAGACCAATGGAACAGAATCGATAATTCAGAAATAAGACTACACATCTACAACCATCTGATCTTTGACAAACCTGACAAAAACAAGCAATGGGGAAATGATTCCCTATTTAATAAATGGTGCTGGGAGAACTGGCTAGCCATATGCAGAAAATTGAAACTGGATCATTCCTTACACCTTATACATAAATTAACTCAAGGTGGATTACAAAACCCAAAACTATAAAAGCCCTATAAGAAAATCTAGGCAAGGCCAGGTGCAGTGGCTCACACCTGTGATTCCAGCACCTTGGGAGGCTGAGGCAGGTGAATCACAAAGTCAAGAGATCAAAAGCATCCTGGCTAACATAGTGAAACCTTGTCTCTACTAAAAATACAAAAAATTAGCTGGACATGGTGGCATGTACCTGTGGTCCCAGCTACTTGGGAGGCTGAGGCAGGAGAATTGCTTGAACCTGGGAGGCGGAGGTTGCAGTGAGCCGAGATCATGCCACTGCACTCCAGCCCCTGGGCAACAGAGCGAGACTTTGTCTCAAAAATAAATAAATAAAATAAAAATAAAATGAAGAAATTCTAGACAATGCTATTCAGGACATAGGCACGGGCAAAGGTTTTATGACTAAATCACCAAAAGCAATTGCAACAAAAGCAAAAATTGACAAATGGTATCAAATTAAAATAAAGAGCTTCTGCACAGCAAAATAAACTATCATCAGAGTAAACAGGCAACCTACAGAGTGGGAGAAAATTTTTACAATCTGTCCATCTGACAAATGTCTAATATCCAGAATCTACAAGGAACTTAAACAAATTTACAGGGGAAAAAAAAACATTAAAAATGGGCAAATGATATGAACAGACATTGTTAAAAGGTGTCATTTGTGTGGCCAATAAACATATGAAAAAAGCCCAACATCATTACATCACTGATCATTAGAGAAATGCAAATAAAAACCTCAATAAGATATGACCTCACGCCAGTCAGACTGGCAGTTATTAAAAGGTCAAGAAACAACAGATACTGGCAAGGTTTCAGAGAAATAGGAAGAGTTTTACACTGTTGGTAGGAATGTAAATTATTTCAAACATTGTAGAAGATGGTGTGGTGATTCCTCAAAGACCTAGAACCGGAGATAGCATTTGACCCAGCCATTCCATTATTGAGTATATACCCAGAGAAATATAAATCATTCTATTACAAAGACACATGCACATGTGTGTTTATTGCAGCACTATTCACAATAGCAAAAACATGGAATCAACCTAAATGCCCATCAATGGTAAGAGTGGATAAAGAAAATGTGGTACATATACACCATGGAATACTATGTAGCCATAAAAAGGAACAAGATCATGTCATTTGCAAGGACATGGGTGGAGCTGAAAGCCATTATCCTCAACAAACTAATGCAGGAACAGGAAACCAAACATTGCATGTTCTCACTTATAAGCAGGAGCTGAACAGTGAGAGCACATGGACAAAGGGAGGGGAGCAACACACACTGGGGCCTGTCAGGGATTGGCTGGGGAGGGAGAGCATTAGGGAGAATAGCTAATGCATGCTGGGCTTAATATTTAGGTGATTGGTTGATAGGCGCAGCAAACCACCATGGCACACATTTATCTGTGTAACAAACCTGAACCTCCTGCACACGTACCCTGGAACTTACCATAAAAATTAAAAATTTTTTAAAAACCAGGACATAATAAAGCTTTTTGGCACAAAGCTTGTTTCTAGCATTTAGGGCTAGATATTTGCAAAATTCTAAAAGGTCCCAATAAATTCTGAAATGTCCCTTCTTAGCTTCTAAGAAATGTGTGCTTAAAACCTGTTGAATTAAAACATGGGGTCGATTTAGTGATAGAAAACTGCACATCATAAAGGTTTTTGGCACAAAGCTTCTTTTTAGCTTTTAGGGCTGGAAAAAAAAGAATCCTTCTATGAAAGGCACTCCCTATCAGGGTTGCACCCAGTCCTTCTGTCAATTAGGTTTCAAAGGACCCAAGAGATAACTCATTTCATTAAAATGGCAAAAATCCTGACTCCGTCAACCTGATGAAGAGAATCAGACACAGCAAGTCACCCAGCATCTGAAACATCTTACATTCATTAAAGCATTGCCATAAAAGAAGAACTCCTCCATAATCCTACCTGAGAATATCCCACTGATGCAATTTTGAAAGACGACCATCTCTCTGAAAGGTCAAACTTTTTTCAGAGATTGTTTTAATGCTGAAATTAACCAAAACGGCTAAAGGAGCGCAGACTTACAATGATCAAGTAAAGTGAAATAAATGCTAATTAACTTTCTACTCATTTTATGCATTATTTCAAATGTTGACAGCAAATATTTCTGTCCTCAAAATAGATTCGATAATCTGGTAGTGAGACCACATCTTAAATCACATTTTTATATATATATATAAAAAATATTTTTTTTTTTTTGCAAAATGAGACAATACCACCATATAAAACACCTCCTTCCATAATAGTAATAGTATTATGAATAATGTGTGCCTAAAGTAGATGGATAAAACTATAGGACTTACTAGAGGTGACCGCAACAGTGTTGAAATTTAGTGATGGGTAGAAAATCGTAGTGGTTAAAGACTGGGGGATTTGGACTCAACAGATTTCAGTGCAAAAACTTTCACTTTCACTTTCAGTGATAAAATTTAGCCACTGAATGGCCTTAAGTATGATTTTTGAAAATCGAATACTAAGTATACTACCCAAAGTGATCTACAAATTCAAAGCAATCTCTATAAAAATACCAGTGACATTCTTCACAAAAATAGAAAAAACAATCCTAAAATGTGTACGAAATCACAAAAGATCTAGAAAGCCAAAGGAGTCTTGAACAAAAAGAATGAAGAATCACGTTACCTGACTTCAAAATACACACAAATCTCTAACAACCAAAACAACATCATACTGGCATAAAAGCAGATATATCGACCAATGGAACAGAATAGAGAGTCCAGAAATAAATTTACATACAGTCAAATGATTTTTGGCAAAGGTGCCAAGAACACACATTAAGGAAAGGACAGTCTCTTCCATAAATGGTTTTAGGAACACTAGATACTCACATGCAGAAATATGAAATTAGACCTTTATCTTTCACCACATACAAAAATCAAGTCAAAATAGGTTAAAGACTTAAACTTTAAACAATAAAACTACTAGAATAAAACAGGGGGAAAAGTTCATGACCTTAGTCTGGGTAATTTTTTTTTTATAAGACCTCAAAAGCACAGGCAACAAAAGCAAAGATAAACAAATGGGACTATATCAAACTAAGAAATTTCTGCACAGCAAAGGAAATAATCAACAGAGAAAAGAGACAACCTATAGAATGGAAGAACATATTTGCAAACTATACATCTGACAAGGGGCTAATACCCAAAATACATAAGGAGCTCAAGCACCTCAATCACAAAAACAATCCAATTTAAAAATGGTCAACAAACCTGAATAGACATTTATTTAAAGAAGACATATACATGACCAATATGTTTATGAATAAACACTCAACATCACTAGTCATCAGAGAATTGCAGATTAAAACCCCAATCAGATACCACTGCACTCCAGTGAAAATGGCTATTACCAAACACACAAAAGATGAAAAATGTTGATGTGAATGTGGACAAAAGGAAACCCACTGTCAGTGATGATGTAAATTAGTATAGCCACTGTGAAAATCATTATAGAGTTTCCTCAAAAAAATTGAAAATAAAACTACCATATGATCCAGCAATCTCACTACTGGGTGTATATCCAAAGGAAATGAAATCAGTATGTTAAAGAGACATCTGCCCTCCCATGTTTATTAAAGAACTATTCACAATAGCCAAGATATGGAATCAACTATCTGTGTCTATCAACAGATAAGTGCATAAAGAAAATGTGAGACATATATATATATACACATATACATATATATGGAAATATTACTCAGTCATAAAAAAAGAATAAAATTCTGTCATTTGTGACGACATGTATGAACCTGGAGGGCATTATATTAAGCGAATAGGAAGGCACAGAAGGACAAATATCTCTTGATCTAACTCATACGAAGAAAATAAAAACGTTGATCTCATAGAAGCTGAGGGTAGAATAGTAGCTACTAGAGGTTGTGGAGGGTAGGGGGGAATGGACAGATGGGAACAGGTTGGTCAGTGGCTATTATGTTACAATTAATATAGGAGGAACAAGTTCTGGTGTTCTATTGTACTGTAGAATAGCTATCCTACATGTTAACGATAATGTAGGACACACTTCAAAAGAGCTAGAAGAGAGGATTTTGAATGATTTCACCAAAAAGAAATGACAAATGTTTAAGGTGATAGATATGCTAATTAACTTGATTTGCTCATTACTTAATGTATACATGTATCAAAGCAACACATTGTACCCCTTAAATATGTACAATTATTGTTCCAATCAAAAAGAACACTTTCAAAAATAAAAATTAAAAATTGAGTCTTAAATATCCCAGATTTCAAAACTAAAAGGATATACAAAAAAATTCTGAGAAAGTCTTGATTTGAATTCAGTAAAATTAACCATTCACGATAGAAAGCCATTTCCATGCAGCATTTGAAAAGGATCATCCATCACAGAGACTAGCACATTCTCCATGCTAGGCTGAAGCTTGGAACTTAATGAGAAGTTACTGACAGCTTTCGTCTTCACAGCTGCCCCTGGAATTTGTTAATAAGTCAGTTCTCCTGACAGGCAGATACTAGAAGTCACTCCACCATATTTCAATGAATACAATACAAGCAATGCATCCCTCTAAAAACTTATTCTTCCAATTATTTGAACTAAGTAAATGTTCCTTTTAGAGGTCATCGACCAAGTATATTTAACAAAACTAGCCTTATGGTTTTTAATCACCTTTAATATAACTGTTTCTAACAAACAAATAGTGAAAAGAAAAGAATGTGTCAGAATTTCCCAATTCTTGTTCTTTTCTAAATTGCAATTCTCACATTCTAGCTTGATCCTCAATTATGTCACAGTAGCCTATAAATTGTACGTGAGTTTAATACCATATACTGTCTTTATTAACTCTCAAACAATCCTCAATGAAAGGTACCATTTATACTTTCCTACAGATAGGTAAACTGAGGCTCTGAGAATGTGATGCCTAGATTACATTGCTAGATAGGGTAGAATTTTTTTCCACTTCAGTAAAAAATCT
Organism: Papio anubis; assembly: GCF_008728515.1. Taxonomy (NCBI): domain Eukaryota; kingdom Metazoa; phylum Chordata; class Mammalia; order Primates; family Cercopithecidae; genus Papio; species Papio anubis. The sequence goes on along the minus strand of NC_044976.1, from coordinate 80,619,937 downwards.
ACTTTTCCTGGAGAAAGAAAACTAGCCTTAGAATTAAATAGAGAATATCTGTTTCCACTTTAATGTAAATTAATGTCAATGTCTTTTTTAAATTACATGTACTGGAGTAAAAGAGTTAAAACTAAGTTTTTCACAGGCATTTTTAGCTTAGGTCTTTCACAAATTTATCTCAATAGATTGATTGATGATTGATTGATTGATTGATAATGAGGAAATCATTGCTCCATAGATTTCCACCAGCGGCCATAGTTTGGCATGAAAGACTCTTGTTAAAACTGATATGTTATCATGTGAAGAGGGGGGTATATCACATTAAATAATTATAAGCCATTAATATCATTCTACAATTCTGTTTAACCAATTAACTATAATCATCTAGCAAATCTTGAAGAACCAGATCACGCAGAAGAAGAACAGGTATGTTTGATATTTCAGGATAGAGAAGGGAAAGGCTAATAGTGTTTATAGTCTTGGTACTTTTAAAAAACACATTTGAATTTATTCTGCAAGGTTCTTCTCAAAGCTGATGGAAATAGTCATTGAATGCGTTAATGCACACAGCATTGTCAGACAGATTTTCACATTGCACAGCATATGCAATAGCTTGTCCTCAGCAGAGCCACGCCTCCCCACAATAACACTAGCCTTTTCAGACTTACAGAGCTACCCCTCATGGTGCCAACCACATGTACAATTTCAGAGCACATTTTCTGTCACCTCTGCTTCCTTCAAGATCTATTTGTTGTTGTTCTTCTTTCTTAGAGTGAGAGGCAAAATGAGGCAGAAGTCGCAGCTAAAGATATATTTTTCAATTATAAACAATAATTGCAGATTTGTGGGCAGACAATCACCTAAATATCAAGGACAGATCCAGGACTGGTGCCAGGCATAATGGCATAGCTCATACCTCAACATGTCCTGGAGTTACAAAGCTCCTATCACAGACTCCTCTGAAAACTCCTCCTGGTCCACCCTATATTTAAAAAGAATATGAAAAAATAAAGAGTAGTTATTTGGAAAATGCATTATTTAAAATGCATTTTAACAACAATTCCATGTTTGGTGGGTTAAATTTCTCAATACAGTTTTCTCTAAGTTTGTTCATTAATGGCAATATCTCTTTAAAATTATATGATTATATGTATGGAGTAAAATAATTAAAACTAAGTTTTCTCACAGGCATTTTTATCTTAACTCCTTCATAAATGTATCTCAATAGATTGATTGATTGTTAACCAATCAATTAATTTTCTCATACATCTACTTTCCAATGTCAATAAATACAGGATCTCTCAGTGATCTTAAACAATATTTCCTCTAAGAACATGACTGAGGCCATGAAATCACCTACTGGGTCTTCGCAGGTCTGATGAAACCATGACAATTCAATTCTTTACAGATTGAAAGTGTCTTAATATTAATTCTTCACTGAAAAAGTAAGCATTTTGTATAGTTAGATCCTTTAAAAACTACCACTCTCAAATGGTTAATATCCTTATTAACCAGAGATGTCATATAAAGAACTTGAAAAATACTGAGGATGCAATAAGTAGATGAGCAAAAAACTCACCACCAAAACAAAGAAGTTCAACTACAATGGAAACAAAGGAAAGCTGTTCAGAGTTTTTGTTAATAAAAGAAATACCAAATAAGCCAAAGAGAAATAGTCTTTAACCTATAACTTTTTAATTACATAAAATAAAATAGTGATTGGCAGTATAAACTGGCACAAGGCTTTTGGAAAGCAATTTAGTGATACATGTCAAGAGTATAAAAAAGAGGCTTTGGCCTCAAGGAAATAGACATAAATGTGAGGGGGCAAAGCATGTAATGAAATTGGTTTATCACAGTCTTTGTCCTAATATTGCAAAATTAGAAATAATCTAATATGCAGCAATAGAAGATGAGTTATGTAAATGGTGTTATAGCTATTACATTGTAATATTCTCAAGGTTTAACAACGAGGAGATGAAACAACAGTGGCCAAATGGGAGTAACTGTAGAAGTAGAGTGAGAGGTATATGAGTGCCTTACACTCTCCTTTCAAAAATAAAAAAGGACATTCTTAGGTTATAGTGTTAAAAGAAAAGGAAATGCATCTATATTGGAAGAAAAAAAATGTAGAGAGAGAAAGAAGTACAAAAAAAAATTAGTTGTGAATAGCTTTTCAATTTGTTTAGGAATTGATATTTAAAATGAAAGTTAATTGTCTTTAAATAAACGCTACCCTCTTCCCAAAATCCATAGAAACCATGAAGATTCCTCCATGAAAGCAAAGAAGGTATTTGTAAAATAAAGCCTCCAGGAAGATTCAACGACAAAACACTAGAACAGCAAAATCGTTTTTAAGGAAATACTATACGTGTGGAAGTGGTTTCTTTTCACAAACAGAGCTCTTGCGAAACAAATATTTGCCTTTGGCAATGAAATGCCTTGGCAGGCTGACTTGGAATTAAGACCAGGTTATGGACAAGGAAGAGGGAGAAGAACAAAGGGGAGGAAGAACCGGGTAGCTATTCACTAAATGAATCTTTCCAGAAAAAAAACTAAGAATGCTTTTATACACAAAGTTAGAGCAAGCGAGAGAGAGAGAAACACATGTAGGTCTATAAGACTTTCCTGGGATGACTTTATAATATTTCCAATCTGCAGAAATGCTCTGGTTACTTCTAATCTGAAAGGACTTCTATTGTTTTCCAGCTTTTCAGTATACGTTGGAAAGGAACCATGACCTGAGGTATTGTTGTCTTTGGAGATTAAGAGAAATGCAATTCTCTGCTATCGTTCTTCAGATCCTCTCCAATTATAACCAGTTGCAGGCAGTTATGTGTGGCCTTTGCAGCTTGGTGACTACTAAATAATTGGAGTTGAGATGTCAAATATTTCCCTAATGAGCTCAAGGTCCAAAGTAAACCATGAACTGAAATCACAATAGTGACACATTTCAATGTGTCTGCTTCTCGAGATGGGTGAGAGCTGTTATGTCCCCAAAAGCATGGGCATGATTGCTTCGGGGCCGGGGGTGGGGGGAAGAAAGAAAGAAAAAATAAGAATAAAGAAGAAAGGAATCTTTCTCTGTAACACATTAAGAGGATTATCATTTTTAAATTGTTATTTCTTTCACTTAGGTTTAGAAATTCAGCCCTAGAATTACTGATTCTAAACATTCATAATTCTATTCAAACCAAAATAAATGTAGAAAGCCGGAGAAAAAAGGATTCTTTGGAAAACAAAACAATACTATAAGCCATCATCAGAAATGACTAGCATATTGGTGGAAGCGTTGCTATTTTTGACAAAGGGATATCTGGCACCTCGAATCACAGATAAACACAGGTGTTGCTTATACACACAGCCAAGTTCCATCCCCCAGTGAATGCTCCGGGTTGCTGCCTGCTCTGTCATGCTGAGGTGAAGGTGAACCCAAGAGTGCCACAACTCCCAGGGTGAATGGCTCCGACTGCAGAAAACTTCTCTTCTAAATAAGTAGTTAGACCTGAACAAAGATATTGATGGTGCTTGCTACCCTAAAATTTTTTAAAATACTACAGTGATTAAGGTCTGTCATTATCAGAAAGGAACCAGAGTCTCACAGCTTCGGTTAAAGGTCTATTTTGAGAGTTCAGTGGAGGGGGAAGTCAACTTTCTACTGCTTGACATTATCTTCGAATCATGACACCACAATAGCAAGAATGTGGGCATTTTAAATTCTCATATTATGTTAGAAAATAACTTTACACGTTTGCCCTGTATTGAAATAATCATTATCAGCAAACTGTTATACTGTGAACACCGCTATGTGAATTATGTTTTACTAAACAAAAACCTTCCAGTCCTTTGAAACAATATGTTGGCCTGGGAGCAGATTCTGCCTCACTATTTGGACTGTGGACATGTTTGTGCTTGTCTCTTCTATTGCTTTGGGGATTTCCCCAATGTAAATCCTCTTGGGAGTCAACTCTCCAGCTCTGTACAGATGTACTGTAACTGACTCTTTGTTTAAGATCCTGCATCCAGTTTTTAATTTTTTTTTTTTTAAACAGGAGTAGAAAGATTAGACGCACTTCTAAGGGACCTATTGTGCATTGTGAGCACTGCGTGCTTAATTGCAACAAGGAAAAACAAAAAAAAAAAAACAACAACCCGGCTGCTTAATTTATGGATATCAGCGACAGGGCCAGTAATTTCGACATGGAAAGGGGGAGCTGTCATTATTCATAAAGTTGGCAAGAGTTTCTTCTGAATTTCAGACTGAACAAGAATCTCTTTGTTTTTCTCCAATTACTTTTTCAAACAAGCAAATTGAGTGCTCGTGGAAGGTGCTTGTTTTCCTAAAGGAAGTCCTCTATTTCACCAATGAACAGGTGCAGCAGAGGGAGTGGCATTTAAGGTGTTAAAAACTTCCCCAAATTCCACTAGTATGCCTTAAGCTTAATCCAGGATGCCCTATTTCTAGGGATCAATAAAGGTGAGGCTCTGTGGCCCTATCACTCTTGGTCTATTTTAGAACATTACCAGTAAAACCACCAATTTCAGTGGTGATTTTTCAGAATCAGCTGGGCCTGGAAATACACACATGACTTCTCCAATGTATTGCCTCATATAATTTTGTCTCATTTCCTTCTTTACTTGGCCCAGAGCCATTAATATCGTACAGACTGCTCAATGCCCTCCAACTAAAACAGAAAGTGTGCATTGTGGATGGTGTGGCAAAGTCAACGCCAAGAGCTCTCGTCTTGGTCTTGCCTTAATTTTCTCCCAGTTCTCTTTCTGACCTCTCCTTTGACAGAACACACCCTTTGCCCACATAACAGTAAATCTTTTGTGGGATGGCCCAGGGATACCACAGAACCAAAATGAGCTCTATCTTGTGCCACACAGTCTTTCTAGAACATTATGAGAATTCAGTGGCAGTTTTTTACGACGCTGTCTTCAGAGTCCCAAGACTTGGGGACCTCGTTGAGATAAGACTGCAGTGGAATAAGAAGTAATTGCTGTCTCAGAAATTAAGTTCTCTTGGGTGGGATCCAAAAAGGACTTGCTTTAATTATGAAAGTATTTTCAGAGGCAAATAATCTTAAAGTGAAGTTTCAATGGACTGCAAACAGATTATCTTTAGCATGAAACATCTTAAGAAGAGGGAGTCATGAGAAGTACCTGTTCAGTAATAAGTAAAAGGAGTCAAAAGAAAATATATACACACGAGACCGGGCATGGAGGCTCATACCTGTAATCCCAGCACTTTTGGAGTCTGAGGCAGGTAGATCACTTGAGGTTGGGAGTTCGAGACCAGCCTGGCCAAAATGGTGAAAGCCACCTCTACTGAAAATACAAAAATTAGCTGGTCTTGGTGGCACGTACCTGTAATCCCAGCTACTAGAGAGGCTGAGGCAGGAGAATTGCTTGGACCCTGGAGGTGGAGGTTGTTGCAGTGAGCCGAGAGTTTGCCACTGCCCTCCAGCCTGGGTGACAGAGTGAGTGAGACGCCGTCTCAAAAAAAGAAGAAGACATATGCACATGAAAAAATCGTTTAAAAATAAAAATGTCAGTGCACAATGATCCACTAAACAGAGGCATTCCATCCTAAATTATTCTGTCAGAGCTTCTAAAATTCCAAATGCAATAGATTTTTGGTTACTAGTAATTAAGTCTGGGTTCATGCCCCTAAACTGAAAATAACATGCTACCATATCCCATTACTACTTCCTTTAACAAAGCTTCCCTTTAATATTTTTCACTTTGTAACCCTTTTGGTTACTGAAATTACATTCACCAGAGTAGATTCATAGAAGGCATTGCGTTCTTATTTCTGTCCTAGCATTTGGTATGTGTCTGTTTTAACAGGATGTCCTGATTGTTACTGCCCCTTGTTTTAGCAAAAATCCAGTTTTGAATAGTCATATTTAAATGTGTGATGAGAGGATAACATACTTCTGTAAAAATAAAGATGTATATTAATTGACAACCTGACTGTGTATCCAGAAACCCTCTTGAGGAGTTTCCATTCACTCAGTTAGATAAGCCAGAACCTAAAGTGAAGACATAAGACAATGGAACTGACTTCAATGGAGATATAGTATAGATTTGATTCTCCTGGACTGCTCACAGAGTAGATTCTAAGTTTGGATACTCCTATGTACATAATCAAAAAAATAATGACTACCACTGGGCTAGGATTGTGCATCCTATTCTAGCTCCATCACCAGACTGACAGAACTAGAAGCTTTAGCTTTAGAAGCTAAACCAACATACAACTTCCCCGCTGATTTATTGCTTTCTCATGCACAAGATAATGATAACTGAATTAGATTCCTCACAGGGCCCATGTGAAGATTAAATGCTACCATGCAAGGGAAAGGATTTTAATGAAAAGCATCATCCAACCACACAAGACCATGGGCTGGGTGCTGTAGCTTACACCTCTAATTTCAGCTCTTTGAAGGGCTGAGGCAGGAAAATCACTTGAGGCCAGGAGTGCAAGACCAGCCTGGGCAACATAGTGAGACCCTGTCTCTATAAAGAAATGAAGAAAAAAAAATAGCTTGGCATTGTGGCACATGCCTATAGTCCCAGTTACTTGAGAGGTTAAGTTAGGAGGATTGTTTGAGTCCAGGAGTTTGAGGTTACAGTGAGCTATGACCATGCCACCGCACTCCATCAGCCTGGGTGACACAGCAAGACCCTATCTCCAAAACAATAAAATAAATAAATAAATAAATAAATCCCAAATACATAAGGCCATTATTTATGCCAAGAAAACACCTGATTGTTGGATCATCAATCCAATGTCCATGAGATTTAAACTGGAAACATATACTACCATATTAGAAATGCAACCTTTTTATTTGATCTTAAGGAGAAATTAGTGGGAAGGCTTCTGGTTTTAACATTTATTCATGTAACAAATCTTTACTGAACTCCCGTCGTTTTTTATTCATTGGTTAGTTGCTTGTTACAAAGTGATCCTTGAGACGTATATAAACTTTCCAAATAGAGTTTAGAGTCTAATAAGAGGAGCTGGATATTAAGCATATAATCACTCTAATAATTATATAATTGAAATCATTGCAAAGTATTATGTAGGAAGAATATGTTTGGAGAATATAAAACAAGGCCTAAACTATGTTTCAAATTTTAGTGAAGTTCTCTATAAATGGCACTAATAAGAGACCTAAAGAACAGGTAGGAGTTACCCAGATAACCACAAAGAGAGAGACTGCAAGCAGAGAAAGTAGCATGGATGAGACCCTGACACATAGAAAATGAGGAGCAGAATGGAGCTGGGTGATATTAGAAATGCAGGGAGAAGTAAGATCACACAGAAACCTAGACATCAGGGATTTGAAATTGATGGGCAGAAGGAAATCCAGAATTGTAGCTATAAACTCAGGATTTCTTTTTATCTGAGTACAAAGTTATGAATGTATGATTGCAGCCCTTTAATACTAGCCTCTTTTGGCCCTGGATCAGTGATTTTCACACCTAGCTCTCTGGAGTCCAAGACTTCTGCAAAGCTGCTTCATTTGGTGCAAGGAGGAGGGCAGGGAGGGCCCCAGCCCAGAGATATCGCATTGCTTCCCTTCCAGACCACCCTGCCCCCTGCTAGGATGCCAGAGAAAATACAATCTCACTTTACATGCTGGGCTTCTACATGAGAATCATTGGAAGAAAGGACTCCAACACCAAAGGAGGGAGAGAGATTGAAAGGGAGGGAAGAGGGGAGACTCGGAGAGAGAACGGAGGAGTCGAAAGGAGGGGGAGAGAGACAGAAAAGTTACTATCTTCCATGAGCAATAAGGTTATTGATATATGGCCTTCATTCCCATTTTCCTCTTTTTTGCCTAGAGGAGTTTGTGTTTTGTTTTCTGAGAGCTTATCGTTGTTTTCTCTGCTGAATGATGCCCATGGATCACCATATTATATCAGATCATTTGTCTTAAAATGGGGCCTAACTCGTTAGTCCACAGGGCCTCGGGAAATCTGTGATGCCTCAAGAGGCACGCTGGTGAATATCCTTTTATGGAAGGGAGAGCCTTTCTTTTCCACTGGGTGATGCTAATTTGCCTTGACTGTGTGGTACTCCCTCGGGCTTTCCTTTCTGAGGTTTGAAAACCTTTTTATTGCAGCTTCCAGGGCTTTGTTCAGGATGGTTGATGGTGTTCTGAGACCTGGGGAGAGTTAGGGATAGTAACCATTACACGTATCGTATGCTAGAAAAATCTGGATGTGGAATCTCCAGACTGGAAAAACAGTACAGGTTGCTACCAGCTGGCAGAGTGGAAGTTAGAGGGGCACAGCTGGCCCTCCCCGACCTATCCCATGCTCTGCCCCTCAGGCTGGCTGAATGAAGGCCAACCTTGATGCACAATGGATGCAGTCTTGGCAAACCTATAAATGGTAACAAAGGGAGGTAAAGTGTAAGGCTTCAATCCCAGAGTCTCCAGAAGGAGCCAGTCTTGCTGATCCTTTCCTTATTCAATTTTTCTTCTCCCTGGTGGAATGCTACATTTAGCTTATCTCTACCCAGGCCAGCAAGCTGGTCATCCCATGCCAACAGAGTGAGACTCCATCTCCAAACGCATCTATGAAGCTGCCAAATGTTACTTTACATTCTCTGTGTAAAAATTTTCCAAAAATGACCATGCCTTGGCTTAACGTGTTACGAAGTCAAAGGCATCACTGCAAGGAGGGCAAGAACAACCTAATTCAGAGAAGCTTCTGCATGAGAATTGTCAGTCCCTCCATGATCCTCTGGTTTACAACAGTCTAAGACCAGTTGTAAAGTCCAATGCATATGATATAGATTCAAGATCTCAGCAAGCAAAATGACTTAGTTCACTTATGCAGCAGAGAGAGTAGTGCTCACCAAATATTGCCCAGATGCACCTGCATTTTCCAGCCTCCCTTTGAAGGAAGATTAGGGCCATTGACTCTCAGCCAATGGGCTGTGAGCTTCAGAGACACTCTGGTCTGACATGGTTAGGAGTGTGTCTGAGTTCCCCGCAATCTCTCTTCTGCTGCCTTGCCAATCCAAAGCCACTGGCATGCTGAGAGGTTGCACGATGCAGACTGCCTCATGTCACCCTCCTGCAGTGACTACTTGAAAGGGTCACATTCTTATGGTACCCAGTGGGATTCCACCCAGTGGGAATTTCCAGCCTGTATCAACTAATACAAAATACAAAACAAATTTAAGGCAAATTCTCATGTAAATATCTTGCCCCTTCAAGCTCTCCATCCACTCACTGCCATATTTCTCCAAGCTGTGGTTTTCCTGTGTCATGTGATTAACTTCCATCCTCTTCACCCTACTGAGCCTTGCATTTTGCAGGATCACCAACGAGTGATCTGTGAATACCAAACTATTTCCTCTCAGTCTATTTCGTCTTTTTCCTCCCTACAACACATGGCATTTGGCATCAAAAACCACCTCGAAATCTCTTTTCCCTGTGTTTTTGTAACACTGTTAAATCAATTAACCACCAAGTATTTGTTGAATGACTGCTTATACTAAACCTGTCTTATTACGTACCTTCAACTCTGTTTCTTCTACAACTTTCCACTGAGGTATCTTGAGTTATATCCATAGATTCCTTAAGCTTTAGTTTCCTAATCTGTGAAATGGGAAGAATAATATCCTCCCTTTCGGTTGTTAAGAGGATTAAACGGGAGAAAACGTATGAAAGAACCTACGACTGAGCATGAAATATGGGATTTTTTTCCTTTACTGCTGTTGTGAAGTGACAACTAATCAGGCAACTTCCAGATCACTATCCGAAGTGCACAACTTTTCAGAAATTTCCAGTTTTACATTTTTAATTTCTAAGGGACCTTTCAAGTGGGATGTTTGCATTTACCTCACATCCAGGAACTCAGCTGACAATTTCTCATAGGCTCTACTAGAGCCTTCTACCCCAACAGAGTCTCTATTTCTACTTGTAGTACCAGGACTAACCCAATTATAAAGGCTTGAAACTTGAGATTCAGTCAAATTCGTGGAAGTCTCCTGCTGATATCAGCCCAATAAAATAGTTATTGAACAAGAACACTACAGGCCGAGTGCAGTGGCCCATGCCTGTAATCCCAGCACTCTAGGAGGCCGAGGCAGGCAGATTACTTGAGGCTAGGAATTTGAGACCAGCCTGGCCAACATGGTGAAACCCCATCTCTACTAAAAAAACAATACAAAAATTAGATGAACGTGGTGACGTGTGCTTGTAATCCTAGCTACTGGGGAGACTGAGGCAGGTGAATCACTTGAACCTGGAAGGTGGAGGTGGTTGTGAGCCAAGATTGCACCCTGCACTCCCACCTGGGCAACACAGTGAGACTCCATCTCAAAAAGAATAAAAATAAAAAAGAACACTATGATTGGCAATATTTTCTGTCAACTCAGAATTGAGTGAGATACAACCTGGACACAGATAGGAGTCATGCTGGAGAGGAGGGCCATGAGGTGATGCCAACTGCCTCAATAAGGAGGTACGGTGACTGGAACACAGCAGGTGATAATCAGAGGCTCATCCAGATGCTGTAATCCTCAGGGTATTTTGTATAAAGGTGGCATAGTCTGAAAGAGGCAGTGCAGGCTCTGGGCTAGTGAACTCTGTGGAGGAGTTCCAGACCTCCACCTTTTTGTAATGGTCATAGCTCTGGAACCTGGCCACCCACTGCACTCAAGTCATGTAGGATTAAAAATTGAATGGGTCCTTTCAAGGAACATAGTTGCTGAAGGAACTGAGCCATCTCATTTTAAGAGCTTCTCCTATAGAAGGAGGATTTCAGCATGGATTTCAAAGGCATATTAGAGACAGTCTCAGTAAATTTGTGAGATATTAAAATTATTTACCTTAAATAAATCTCTGGAGTCTTCCTCATCGCTTCTAACTTACACAGGTCACTAACCAAGGCTAACAGAGACCACCCACAAAGAAAGCTAAAAATTTTATTGGCTCCAACTTAGTCGTATGGATAGCATCCAAAGATTTCTAGCCCCCCCAGATTTCATAGGATTGTGAATTTATGTAAACCACCAACATTCTGAGGTTAGTGGTGCAAGGAATAAAAAGAGAGCTGAGCAGATCCTTCAAGCTGTGCAGCAATTTGGAAAAAGTAGTTCTCTCTCAGATTAATAAAATAGAAATTGTGCTTCTAGAGCTATGTTACTTCCTGTTACTGCCAAATCTCTTTTGCATTTGTATGATCAAAACCTCATAATCCTATTGAATGCACACAAAATTGGATAATAAACTTCTCTGAGTGTTATTGTTAGTATCTGCTCACCAATACCAACACAGAGGGAAGCCTGCGTGCATATAAGATATTACCATATTAAAAGCTTCTAAGTCTTTTCAATATTTTCTTTTCATTGTTTAAAATACGTATCCAAATTAAGAATTAAAAAGTCATTTCTGTCAGGTAAAGTAGGCATATCTATCACATAAAATAGTAATGTGATTAGCTATCAAATGCATGGCAAAAGTAGAATTGTTACAATTTGTATTTTCTGCATCAAGAACTGAAGACAAGTTTGGCCACAAAACCAATAGTTGTTCTGTAATTGCATTTTTTTTTCTTTTCCTTCACATGATTACATTTGGGCTCTGAAGCAAAGTGTGATCATATACAAATGCCATAAAAGGAGAAGATTGTATGGATGAGGATATGACAGGGGGAAGGACTGAGGCCGATGATGATTAACAGAAATTGATAATACAATATCGATTCTCATTTCCCTTCTCATCCCCAAATTGCCATAAGACAGACCACAAACAAAATCCCATAAGATAGCAAAAGTTATGAACATACACTCTTTCATTGAATCCAAATGCAGCATATTAGAAGAATCTCAAGGGCAAATGTTTCCTCTAGAACACTAAATTGGTATAATACCAAGTGTATTTTTTTAATAATACCTTGAAACAAGATGACTCATAGAAAGTCTCTGAAGTATGAAGTAAGTCAGGAGAGAGAAATCCTCACCAAATTCAACTTTATCTGAATTTCAAAATCGTTTCCCTAGAAGAGGGGGTAAATTTGTCTCTTAAATAGGGAATACAGTACTTTACAAATGAAATAACAAGTTTTCTGTTTTATTTGGTTTTGTTTTGCTCTTGAGTTATAACAGAATTTGAGGAGTTTCTTAAATTCCACGTTGAACGTGCCTACTCAGTGTATGTCAGGCTGGCTTTGGATAGTGCAGATGGGGAGGGGCGAGGGTCAGGTGGGATGTGGGGAATGGCATTTTGTAGTGTACCCCCTGTTCAGCATTCCTGAATTATTTATGTGCCAGCTGCTCGCCACATGTTTATCATATAGATTATGTTTATACCGGTTAGACAACGAAGAAAAACAGATATCATCTCTTTTTTATCTCACTCTGGAGATGAAAGAAGATTTGTAATCATTAAAGACAGGTAACTGTGTCCTAAAATAACTTAAGTAATGTTAAATCAAGGAAGCCAGCATGTCTGAGGCTGGTATTTACACTATTCTGTACACTTTTATTTTCACGTCTTTATTCATTTAATCCTTTCCAAAAATCACTGCCATTTTGCTTTTTTGTAGACAGAGTATTCATCACCCAGGTTAGTTTTTTTCTTTTAATGCCAGAATATAGATAGGAAAGCTTCAGTTTGTTTTGTTTGTTTCTTTTGTTTTGTTTTGTGTTTTTTTGTTTTGAGATGGAGTCTCGTTCTGTCGCCCAGGCTGGAGTGCAGTGGCGTGATCTTGGCCCACTGCAACCTCCTCCTCCCAGGTTCAAGAGATTCTCCTGCCTCAGCCTCCCTAGTAACTGGGATTACAGGCACACATCACCATGCTAATTTTTGTATTTTTAGTAGAGACGGGGTTTCACCATGTTGGTCAGGCTGGTCTCGAACTCCTGACCTCGTGATCCGCCTGCCTTGGCCTCCCAAAGTGCTGGGATTACAGGCATGAGCCACTGTGCCCAGTCTGGAAAACTTCAGTTTTAAGAAATCCATCACAGAGAGATAATCAATTTACAAAAGAAAAAGGGTGAAATTCCTTAAAAATTTTTAAAACGAAGCAATTTTCACCATAGAGAAAGAAAATGGAGAAAACAATGAGGCCACATGAAAGGGAAAGTGGAGAGGAATAGAGAGGCCTGGAATGATATAATATCCTACAGTATTAAATTTTTAATCTCTTACCAGGCCAGGCAATTCCTCTCTGTCGGACAGTGTCATCCTAATGCAACCTCCCAATATCCTGATGACTTAGTGTGACCCACAGAGCTTCTCTTGGTTACGTACATAGTTTTTTCAGAAGTTTGAGCCCTTGGTGAGAAATCACTACACAATGGTTTTCTTGGTGTCAAGCAAAGGCTAGGTAATTAATTTCTTGGCATTTGTTTTCTTCCCCCCTGCCTTATGATCTATCCTTTCTCCCTTCCTTCAAAATTATAGCTTCTAACATACCCGCTAAATAAATCCACCAATAAAATATGCTTTATCAAGAGAGACAATAATGTCTATCAGTTAAGGTCAGCAGAAAGCCTCAATTACATATAAAATTATTTTGATGTTTGTTCTAACAGTTTCCAAAATTTCCCATGTTTTTCATGTAGGAAATTTGAGGGGTAAAAAAGAGAATACTAAAGAGTAACAGAAGACAGGCTCCAACAATATTTAGGAGACTACAGTTATGAAAACTCTCCATTAGTATTCAGAAACCCCACTGGTTTTAAGTGAGGTTCCTTGTGCAATTGGGACTGTGGTACTAATACACAAGGGCCTAGGAGAAAGTGATTAAATAATACTGTGTATGCTCTAATGCACATGCAAGCATTTGGCTAAGGATATGTATGCTTTTCTGACATCAGAGTGTGATATTCCATAGACCTACCATACGGCTCCATTATGTAGAAGGATCCACTAGAGAACTCCTGTTATGTAGCAAAGCTGAAATATCTGCCTCTTTTATGCAGGCAATATTCCATTTTAAAATGTTTTCCAATCTGGCTCAGAATAACCCCCTCTGTGAACCAAATGTGTTCGTTACCAAATATTCTCGATGGTTTTTCTCCAAGGACTGAGACAGCCTCCAGGTGTTAGTAATGACCCAATCATACAAAAGCCAGCCTATTTATCTTCTCTTACCCCAAGAAAATGTGGATATGCTTCTTTCTTACTCTACTTTGCCTCAACAGCCTTCATACATCTGCTGGTTATATATTTGTAAATCTCTCCTTTTATCTTCCCAACAGATGCGTGCTGTGATGAGAAATTCCGAAGCACACATTAGAAGCAATGATGGTTATCAGCCTAGCAGAGGCTGATGGGCTTCCTCGGATCCCGCCATGGCACCAAAGGAATGCCAGAAAATGATTGGCTGGGGAGCTCTTCCACATTGTCAGGAGCACTGGAAAAAAGGCTGCAAGAGAATGATGAGGAAAAACCTGGAGAATGGCAAATGCTTCACTGAAGCAATCTGTTACATTCCTCCTTGCAGAGTGGGACGCCTGGACTGAGATGAGAGAAGTAATAGGACTGAGAGGAAGTGAAAGAAATAAAACCCTAAGAGAGCAGGACAGAAAGAAAAGATTTATAGCATGGATTGTAACCACTCTAATATTTTGGGCTCCTTCTGAACTTAATCCAACTTCCACGTTACTGAAAATTTATTGTTTCCCTTATGGATTTGTAGAAAATAGATAGCAAATGAGTAAGAAAAATGGAAAGAGACCCCAAAAAAAAGAGACAAAAACACGGAGAGGACTATGAGTCCAATTCCTATTTCTCCTGCTTTTGTCAGACCAAGCAAAACATTTAAAATCATCAGTGGATATTGGCTGATCCTTGCCATCTTGAAAGTGGCTATTCAAACCTTTTAGAGACGGAGCTGGTCATTGCCTCAGTTATTGGCCAAGGTATGACATGAACTAATAGCACTTCAGGGACAACGGCCTTTCAATGACCGTCAGGTACCAGTGCTTCTAAATTGGCCAATTTTGAGTGTCAGGAGGCCAGAAGACATACCATCACATAAGAAAAACACTTTAATCCAGTCATTATAAAGTAGGAGCAAAACAGTGGCTGTGGTGTTTATAGCTATAGCTGTAATCTCAGTCTAGGTCCATTCAGTCAAGAAGATTGTTTCCAGTCTAATAGAAAACACTTCCAATAAGCCTGAATTACAACCCCAATATCATTTTAGTTTTTTAAATTAACATGTGAAATAAAGGGTTTTTCTCAGTCACAGTCACTTTTACTGCCAAAAACCCAATGAATATCTTTCCCTCTAGAATCAAATACACTGTTTAATTTTAATCTCTTAGCTGACTGACATAGGAACAAAACTGTTTGTGCATTTTCCCTTTTCATTTACTTTTCTGCAATTGATCACTGGCCTTAAAAAGATGAGAAGATATATTTCAGTTGCCATTTTCTCTACTGGTTTTCATTCATTAGTTTTCCTTCTCCTCCTTCCTTCACCCTGCAATCTCCTTCTCTTCTATCACATCAGTTTTATCTCTTGCCACAAGCTCACATAATTTCTATCGTGTGTCTTTGTAACGTCTCATTTGTTATGATGTATTATGCATGCAAATGTAATTGCAGAGGAGGAGTTAAGCAGAATGACAGCTTAAAGAGGCATGTTTTTTTGACTCTGTCACTCCCAGAAAACAGCATAAAGAGATCTGGGACAACTAGATGTCATGATGAAAACATTAGAATGCCAGGATATCAAATTAAACAAAAGAACTGTCCTACTGAAACCCCATCATCTCCCACATGGAATGAGAGCCAGGAACATAGAAGAGAGCTACATGAAGTTGAGACAATTATTTGTCCTAAAATCTGCCTTTAATTTTTACACTGTGAAAAATAAAATGAAAATTGTGACTTCAGCACAACACTTTTGGGTGAGAAATGTATAATTCTCCTTTGTCACACTGTATAATTAGTTGTTTACAGGCCACTAGATTTGCAAAAATTCATATTAACAAAAATAGTAACCTGGAAGCTAACTGAATAAATTCTAATGGCACTAATCAGTCTTCAAAATTAAGGGATTTTACTTTGATCCTATATCCAAAGAAGAAAAGTACAATGATATAGGAAGTAACTTACCCCTGTCTTACAAATCAAGTATTGTCTAACACAATATATCCATTGAAAGATGATAAAGAAAATTTGTTTCTTAAAATATAGTGCTAGAAAAATAATCTGGAAATTATTTGTTTAAACTGCTAACAGGAAATCTAAAATATGGTCTCAAATGGAATTATTTTGCATATGATAGATTTCAGGCAATAAATGTTAACCCCAGAAATAAATTCATTTGACTCAGTGTTTACACAGTAAAAAGTGCAGTAGGACCTTCTCTAAATAGCACTTGAGCTAGAGCACCTTTCATGGTAAACCAGTCCTTTCTCTTTTCAGACACACCATTATATGTGCTCATTATTTCTGGAGAGCCAGAAAAGTTTGGAAGATACTCGCAGAAAGGGATTTATATGTGTGGAGGAATCTCCTACACCTCTCTAACCCAAAGAGACTGAAATTAGGAAACAAGCCCAATTGACAACAAATATTAGCTACATAGGCTCGATCCACTGAAAGTTGGTTCCTATTCAGTCGTAATTTAGATACTTAGGGAAATTCCAAGAGGAAGAAAAATGCTCTCTCAACATTCAACAGAAGACGGCAATGAGAACAGCAGCTTAGGATGGATGGGAAAGCAGAAATGCAGGCCCAAAACTGGGGCTTCTCAGAATTCTGAGAAGCTGAGATGAAGGCTGGAGACTTTGTTCCTTCCTCTGTTTCTTTCATTCTTTAAAGATATGTTATTAATTTATATTTTCAGACCAGAAGGCAATCTTATTTTCTTTACCAGCTTTGAATCCAGACTGGCACAGCACTGTTATATTTGGGAAAATGCAAATGGCTGTAGAATCATTGGGGAAGATGTAGACAAGCTTGACATTGTACAATTCCTTTTCACTATGCACATCCCTGCTTAGCCTGGGAAGAGCCTCTGTACCTGAGGATGAACATGAATACCAAATGAACACCAACTGATGTACTGACCACAGACCTCTCAACATTACTGCTGCTGTTATGTCTGTGAAAGAGTTCACGTGGCCTTCCGCTTCTTTGCTACATGAACTCCCAAATACCCATTTTCAATTTTTTATTCTTATTCTCTTTTATGGAATAAAGCTGCCCCAAAACACCACCACTAAGGGAGAATGACTTTGCAACTAGTGACAAGATTAAATAATGTTGGAACTTTGTAGCCCAAGTTAGCATTGAGGAAAAGCTAGTTCAGACAATAAAGGTATCAGCGCTATGTGACCCTTGTCAGCATATGAAGGAAGTAATGCAATAATAATAAATTGTACTGGATTGGGAAGGGCTATGGTCACAAGTGGAAATTGTGCCTTCAGCACAATACTGCTGGGAGAAAAAAATGTATAAATCTCCTTTATCACACTGTATAATTAGTTATTTCAGACCAAATAAGTAGAAAAATAAGTAGTCTCTTGAATGGTTTGACAGCTACAGTGTCAGACATCGCTTTGTATGACCCTAAAACTCTGCCAGCTAATCTTCCGGTTGCCTAATCTTCCTGTCCTAATCTCAGGTCAACCTTTGACCTGAATTAAAGTGGGTCTGGGCATCAAAATCTAAACTACAGACATAGCTGTTGAAACCTTAGAAATGACCACTCTTCTGGGCAGAAGGATGGCTCATCAGAATGCATCACTGAGAGAAAACACAGCTGGGCGGGGTTGTCAAAGGGCCTTTATTTCCCTCTTTGGTTCCCTTTTCAGTGGTCTACCACTCTGCTCCCAGTTCTGTTCATAGCAGTCCCTACCTGAAGCTTTTGTTCATCTCCTGCAAGCTCATTCTTGAATTACTCACGTGTAAAAAACAAAAGGACCATCAGAAAGGTTAAGATCTGATAACATGCCAGTGACAACATCCAAAATCCTCCCCATAATAAGTGCCCCTGTGTCCTGGCCTATACCTATACCTCCAGGTTTATCTTCTGGTTCTCTATGCTCCCCTCTCTAGTCTTCTGTAATGACTAATTGACTATGCTATTTAACAGCTTTGAGACTGGTTATGGTATTTCCTCTGCCTGAAGCACCATCACTCTTCACCTACCTCCATCTCCTTCCACTTGGCCAAATCACTTCCAAGATATTTTCCCTGACTCTCCAATAAGGGTTCACTGGCCCATCAGTGATTTGCTACATGAGCCTCCGCAGAGCGTCTACCACACTACCTTGAAACTGCTGACTCGCTCCTCCTATAGACAGACATCTCCCAGGAACACAGATCATGTCCTATTCATTTCACATCCCCAACAACTAGCAGACTGTCTGGCACAAAGGTGGCATTAAAGAGATGTTTTTAAACTAAGCCAGAGTTTCTTCTCTCAGCATTATTGACATTTTTGGACCAGATAATTATTTGTTATAGGGGCTGTTTTGCACATTGTAAGATGTTTAATAGCATCCCTGATTTCTGCCCACCAGATGTTAATAGAGCACCCAGTCCACAGATGTGACAATCAAAATGTCTCCAAACATTGCCAAATATTGCAGCGGTGAGGAGGGGTGTAAAATTGCCATCAACTGAGGACCACTCACCTCAACTATTGTCCACTGCTGACAATAATCCTGGAACAGATTATAATGCCTATTTGCTATCAATAAGACGGCTAAGGTGTCAGAATTTAAACATAGTAAAGCCAGAAAGCAGTTAACATTTTTCTACAACTCCTTTTATATCACTGACAATAGGTTAGTGTCCCCAAAAACCGAAATCTGGTTCTCAGTAGACCACAGTCTTCTGTATCTGGGGGTTTAGATAGGGAAAAAAGTTGTTTCCTTGTTTTTGATGATTTTGATTCATGCTAGAAATGGCATTAGTCAAAGGCAAAAATTTGTCTTCCCAGATGCCCCTAACATAGTACCTTTCATTCCCAGACTAACAGTAGGGTTGGGGGATACCCTGAGAGGTAAAGCAAGTATTCATATCCCACAGTGCCATGGGCCCACCTGGTGACATTGGACAAGTTACTAAATATCTGAAAGGGTTGTGGGATTAAATAACAGCATACTTGTAAAGGGACTGGCACATAATAGGTATTCAACAAATAGCATTTGATAGAATTAAAGTGACTCTCAGAGAAGCCAAATGAATTGTCCAAGGCCTCAAAGTACATCACACAAGTAACACTAGAATCTGAGACTCCTGACTCTTGTCCAGAGTTCTCTCTATTACACCAGATTTTTCTAGTTGCAAATCATGACCCCGGGAATAAGACAGAGGGAAAATGTCTTAGTCCATTTTGTGTTGCTATAAAGGAACAGTGGAGTCTGGGTAATTTATAAAGAAAGGAGGTTTCTTTAGCTGACAGTTCTGATGATTGTACAAGGAGCATGGCACTGGCTTCTGTCTTTTAATGACGGTTTTTGTGATGCATCAGAACATGAGAGAGAAAGTCAAAGGAAAAGTGATCACATGCAAGCAGGGGCCCAACCCCGGAGGTGTCCTGGCGTTATAACAACCCACTCTTGGGGAAACTAATTTATGTCCTCAAGAACCAACTGATTCTCATGAGAGTGAGAACTCACTCACTGCCGCCAGAATACCACCAGGCCGTTCATGAGGCATCACCCTCCACAACCCAAACACCTCCCACTAGGCCCCACTTTCTAACACCATGACACTGGGGATTAAATGTCAACATGATATTTGGAGGGGATAAATACCCAAACTATAGCAGAGCGGAAAAGGACACAGGAAAACATTGTTAAACCTAGTTCCAACTGCTTGTGAATGGGGAGAAAAGTAAAGGCCAAAAGTGTTTTTAAAAAAATATCTGTCCCATTAGTCCACAGATAAGTGATTCAAAACTTATAATTCTAAATGACACTGCCTAGGGTTGGTGAGGAGTCCAAGAAATCTAAAACTCTATGAGAATATTGGTGGCTTCTGATATTTCACACATGTTTAAGTTAGAAGGGTTTTGCCATTAGTATTAGTTTTTTAAAGGCTCTTTCTTCTAATAAACAGTAGTTGGACATCCATTTGAACAGGGTGAACCATCGGCTGCCTTTAAGAATATTCATCACCTGTCTTGTTAGACTTAGATGCCATCCTATGCTGGGAGGCAAACTGGTGAACTCTGTGACTTCTGTAAGTCCTTTTTAGCCCTCTGATTTTAGCTCTTTGATTTTCTATTTATGATCTTCCAGGGAAAAGGAATAGAGTTGACTTATTCACATTAAGTCCATTGATATATTTTGAATAAGGTATAGAGGAGGATTTTTGAGTGACTCCTCACTCCTCTGAAGGTCTGTGACCTATGAACTGCCTTAAGGCTTTCTCTTCAACCTCTCTTTGGGGTATTCCCAATCTATTTGAGCTATTAAGCTCTCCACTCTTTGAATAAAGATTTTATTTTAAGTATTTATGAAATGAGTTTACTAGTTACCAAACATGTGTCTACTTCTCTAGTGAATAGTTATATCTAATAAATAAGCAAATAAAGTCATAGGACAGAGCTTCATCAAGAATATCTTGATGTTCATTGAACATCTGTGATCTCAGTGTGTAAAGTGCATAGCCCCAGGTAATACTACCCTCTGAACTGAATTAGCTTGCATTTTTTTCAGAGCCCATCTGTAACTTGTCAAGCAAGGACTCCATTCAACAATTTGCTGCCAAAGAGGGGCTTTATCTCCATCTTTGAGCGGCCATTTTACACCTCCCTCTCTAAACTCCAGACCCAACTATGCACATACATTCCTTTTTCATTCCTTAAAGCAATAGCAATTCTTCTATGATTGAAGTAATTTCTCTAGAAAGGCTATTTCTTGCAATTTGATAAAAGCCTCCTTTTTTCCTCCTCTGAGGTGTGTGTTGAATTTAGAAGCTGTGGTTATACCACATGCGAGGTAGAGCAAGTGTCTGGTGGAGGTGATGTCACAAAAATAGAATGCCATGGGATGGACTTTTTGCAATTACCAGTTAGTTGGACAGTAAAACCAAACAACTACATTTCTTCTATATTCATGCAGTCGGGTTTGTTTCAGTAAATCCTGCAGAGAAGTAGAGCCAGTTAATAGTTTCTTTAGAAATAACACCCACAAATTGAAATGAAATATCACTATTCATGAAAATAATCCTTTTACAAGATGATTTTGCAGTGAAGAAGAATATTTTGTTTTGTAATTTGTTTTTGAAAACATAATTCAGAATTGTATAATGGAATTTTGATCAAAAGTGTGAATAAGTTTTCTGCAAGTAACTACAAATCCTTATATACGCTCTATTTCAATAGTAATTATTTCCCTCAATCCCAATGTTATATTTTTATTCTTGCAGATAATAGAGAAAGCTACTGTAAGACAATTGTATTGACAAAACTTCTAAAATTTACTTTTAATTTTATCAGAATGAAATGCTAATTGAAAGAAATAATAGGATAGTCTCTTTTTTGTTGCTGTATTCCAAAAAGGAAAGGAAAAAAACAAGTCAATAAACTTAAAAAGCATTTATTAAGTATCTATTGTGAGTCTGACACCAGAGTAACATGTATAAAAAGAGCTCAAAAAAGACACTTTGGAAAAGACATTGCCATCTTAAGGGTCACCTTTATCACCACCATTAATTCCGTAAAAATTAACAATGATATTAGTTATGGTAATATGAATGCTGTCACAAACTATTCACCAAATTTCATGTCTTGTTCCAATAAAATTAAATCATGACTACACAACAGTTTAGTTGTGTAGCTAAACAGGCAGCTTTTCACATTTCAATATATAAAGACATTTTTACACTGTGGCTCTGCCATTTTATAAGGTCTTAGCAGAGTCCTCACTCAGCCAGACAATGAGGAAAGACAAGAAGGGTACAACAGGTGTTTATGGGCCAGGTCTGAAAGTGGTACCTATCACTTCAGTTTATATGCCATTAGCTAGAACTCAGTCACATGGCCACATCTAACTGCAAGGGAGGATGGAAAATAAAGTGTGCACAGAAGAAAAGGAAAAGGATTTGGTGAGCTGTTCACCATATAATGACTTAGTGGGAAGAAAACAAGATGGAAATTAAGGGTCAGAATGTTGGACTTTGTGATACTACTAAGTAGCATATGATGTAACACAAATCTATTAATATTCTGGGGCCACAACTTTTGTATAACAGAAGGTAGCCTTGATATTCTGATCCTGAATCCAAAAAGTGTTAATAGGAGAACACATTTATGGAAGCACAGTAAAGTTGTAAGGAAATGAAAAATACACTTGTTTCAAACAAGGAGGTGCTATATAATAAATGTCTGCTTTAAAAATATTTTCCCAACAGCTTTATTAAGGTACGATTCACATAGAACAAATTGCACCTATTTAATGACTACAGTTTGATGTTTATATATACACACACTCATGAAACCATCACATCAAGATAAACTCATCCAACACCCCCAAAACTTCCTCCTGTCACATTGCCATCTCCCAAACCCTACCCATCCAGCCCCTATTTCTAGGCAAGCATCAATTTACTTTTTTGTCACTACAGATTAGTTTGCCTCATCTAGAATTTTATGCAAATAAAAACATATCCCTTTCTGACCAACTTTTTCACTCATTATGATTATTTTGAGATCCATTTAAATTGTTATATATCAATTATGGCTTCCTCTTGACTGCTGAAAAAATATTCCACAATTTGCTTATCCAGTAATCTGTGGTGGATATTCAGGTTGTTTCCCAGTTTTTATAATTACAAATAAAACGTCTATGAACCTTTACATACAAATATTTCAATAAACATGTTTTCATTTTGCTTTGATAAATACCTAGGAGTGGAACGTCTCAATAATATTTTTCTTTGTTTCTCTTTTCTTCTTTCTTTTGGGTTAGTTGATCAATTTTAATGATTTCATTTTGCCTCTTATATTAAATTATTATTTGTACCTTTTAAAATTCTTAGTGGTTGCCATAGGGTTTTCCAATATACTCTAAGCATACATAATATTTTTGGTATTTTTGATTTAACAGTATCTTTTAGAGCTATTAAATTCTAAGAAAATATAAATTGCATTTTAACTTTATTTAGTTTTCTACACCCTTTATTTCTTCTGATAAAGATTATAGTACTTATGCCTGAAAAAAAAAAAAAAAAAAAAAAAAAAAACAACTCCCTTAAAATGCTATGTAAAGTGGGGCTGCCAAGAATGAATTCTCTCCATTTTTCAGTGTCTGAGAAAGTATTGCTTCTACTGCGCTTTTAGAGAATATTTTTACTGGGCATAGAATCCTAGCTTGACAGATTTTGTTTTTGTTTTCGATTTTCTTTCATCATTCTAAAGGTGCTCCTCACTTGTCTTCTTGATCACATGGTTTCTGGTAAGTCGCTGTAATTAGCATCTTGTTCCTTCATAGGTAATGTATCTTTCCTCTGGCTACCTTCAAAATCATCTCTTAATATTTCACTTTCAGCAGTCTAAATATAAAATTTCTAGGTGTGGTTTACATGGTATTGATTCTGCTTGGTGTTCTCTCATTTTTTTGGACTAATTTGCTTATATCTCTCAATCATTTTAGAAAATTTCAGCTTTTATTTCTTCAAATATTTCTACCACCCATTCCTGTTCTCCTGAAAGAAATTCAACTATGGCCATATTAAACCACTCAATGTTCTCCCACAGCTCCTGAAGACTGTGTTCTGTTTTTCTTTTCTTCCTTCACCCTGCCGCCATCCGCCTCCACTCTTTGCATGTTATGTTTTACTTTGTGCAGTCTACTGGCCTCTCTTCAATTCACTGATTCTTTCTGTGGCTAAGTCAAATCTACGAATGATTCCATGAAAAACATTCTTCATCTGTGTTACCATGTTTTTCATTTCTAGCATTTCTATTTAAGACTTCCTAGTTTGTCTCTCTGCTGAAACTACTCATCTGATCTTACATGCAATCTAACTTTTCCATTAGGGCTTTTAAGGTATTAATCACGGTTATTATAAATTTTCTGTCAAATAGTTCCAACATGAGTGTCATATCTGAGTCTACTTTTGATGATCACCTTATCTCCTTCAGAATATATTTTTCCTTGCCATTTTATATGCCTTATAATTTTTTGTTGAAAACCAGACATCTTGCATAGGACAGCACAGACTGAGGTAAGTATTTCTATGCTTGGGTAAGAACACACCTCTTTTTCTGGTAGCCCATTAGTGAGGGGTTTACTTTGATCTAGTCCAGAGTTGGGCTCTGTTTGAGATTTGTTGTTGCTATGGCTAGCCTCAGTTCACCACAGGCTTCAAATTCCTCTAGTAGTATCTTGAGCTGAGGGTGTGGGATGGTTGACTAAGGTAATTTTTTAAATGTTTGCTTCCCCTTTGGTATTTTTCCACTGCACTGCTCCTCAGAGAGAGTCTGTTTCTTGCAGATCTTCCAACTGTACTCCACTGTTACCTTTATTCAACAGCTGTTAGCCTAGTGGCCGAGGAGGAAAAGGAGGTATTCTCTACTGTTTTAAATAAGTCTCAATCTTAGGCTACTACAGTGCCTGTGAGTCCAACAAAGCAGTGTCCTTCACAAATGCTCTTGCCTCTCTTCTTGCTGTAGTATTGAGCCTGAAACTTATTCTTGCTCCTCCTCAAGGGTAGTGCTTTTATAAAAATTTCCTTCCCCAAATTGCAGTGGGTTTCTACCAGTGCCCTAAAGCAATGTCGTTTTGTTACTCTTCACCACCACCACTCACCCTCAAAGATTAAGGCATTTGATCTGAAAGGGAGACAGAAAAAATAATTAGGGGTAATGTTTTGGTAGCTGCTCTTCCCTTCCTGCGTCAAGCACCATGAGAAAATATATCACAGCATTTTTTTCCCATCATCCCATTGGAGCCTTGTGCGTCAAGGTTTTTCTAAAAGAATGTTAGAATATGAAAATGTTATTATTTCTGAAGTCTCCAGAGGCTTTGCACTCTCATACCAGCCCACACATTCTATTTTTAGCGATTTTTAGTTCTGTCTTCTCACCAGCTTTTATAGTAGCCAGTGGTGTCTGCCTCGGTAAGCAAATGCTTGGATCCTGTTTCTCTCTCAGATGCCTCACTATCCCAAGATTTCCCATTGCAACTCTCTGATAAGTTCAAGAAAAGTCATTAATTTGCAGTTTGTCCAGCATTTTCCTTGTTGCAGTGCTTTTTCCAGGCCTTTCCATCTTGAAGCTGAAATGGAAACTCATCTGGTTACAGAATTCCATGTTGACAGTTTTTCTTATTTCAGTACTATGAAACTGCTGCTCCACCGTCTTCTCACTTGCATTGTTTCTAGCAAGAAATCTGCCATTCTCATTTTCAGTCCTCCGTAGACAACATGTCTTTTTATCTCCTTTTAAGATTTCCATTGTATCATTCATTTTGAGTAAATAAATTATTTTGTGCCTGTGTATAGTTTTCAATTTGGTGTCTATTGAGCTTCTTCGGTCCATCTGTGGGTTTATAGTTTTCTGTTGTTTTTTCAAACATTTCTATCCCCACTCCTTTGGGGATTCCAATTACACACATATTAGAAAGTGTGTGTGTGTGTGTGTGTGTGTGTGTGTGTGTATCTGATGGTCTTTGTATTCTCTTTAAGATACAAAACATTTTTTAATGTAAATTCTTAATACTGGAATTGCTGGGTGGAATGGTAGTTCTATTTTTGGTTCTTTGTGGAATCTCCATACAGTTTTCCATCCACAGGGTGTTGAACTAATTTACATTCCCACAAATAGTGTATAAGCATTCTCTTTCCTCTGCATCCTCGCCAACATTTGTTATTTTTTTACTTTTTAGTAATAGCCATTCCGATGGGTGTGAGGTGATATCTCATTGCAGTTTTAGTTTGCTTTTTTATTAGTGATGTCGAGCTAGCCATATGCAGAAGAATGAAACCTGACCCCTACCTCTCACCCTATATAAAATTTAACTCAAGATGGATTAAAGAATTAAAGGTAAATTCTCAAACTATAAAAATCCCAAAAGAAAACCCAGCAAAAACCTCCCCAAGACATGAGCCTGGGCAAAGAATTTATGACTGAGACCTCAAAAGCAAATGCTACAAAAACAAAAATTAACAAATTGGACTTAAGTAACTAAAAAGCTTCTGCATAGTAAAAGAAACAATCAAGAGAGTAAACAGACAACCTACAAAATGGCAGAGAATATTTACAGACTAGGCATCTGACAAGGGACTAATGTCCAGAATCTATAAGGAACTTAAACAAATCAATGAGAAAAAAAATAACTCCATTAAAAAGTGAGCAAAGGACATGAATATGCACTTCTCAAAAGAAGACATACAAACAGCAAGCAAACATATGTTGTTGTATTGCTTAAGTCTTTTCCCCCTCTGTTTTTTATTTTGCATATTTTCTACTACTCAATCTTAAAGTTTAGCAAACTTTTCTTCTGCAATATCTAATCTACCATTAATTCCACTCAGTGTATTTTTAATCTCAAACATTATAATTTTAATCTCTAGAAGTTTGATTTTGGTCTTTTTTTAAATTCCTCATGTCTCTATTTAACATTTTCAGTCTTTTCTTTAGATTTTGAATATATGGAGTACAGTTATAATAACTCTTTTAATGTCTTTGTCTATTAAGTCTAACATCTGTTTTAGATCTGAGTTGGTTTCAATTGATTAATTTTTCTCCTTATTACGAATTTCATTTTCTTGCTTCTTTTCATGCCTACTAATTTGTTGATTGCATGCCAGAAATTTTGAATCATACATTGTGGGATATTGGATATTTTATATTCCTCTAAAATTCTTGAACATTGTTCTGGGACTCTGTTAAATAACTTGGAAATGGTTTGATTCTTTTGGGTCTTGCTTTTAAGATTTGTTAGGCTGAAGAAAAACAGTAGTCTATGTTTAATTTTTCCCCTCTATTGAGGCAAGACGCTTCTGAGTATTTACCCAATTCACTGTAAATTACATGATTTCCCAGTCTGGCTGGAGAATAAGCAATATCCTTAGCCCTGTGTGAGCTCTGAATAAGGCTGCTCTCAATTCTATGAGGTAGTTCTTAAGATTCCTGGCCTCCAGTAATTTCCTCAGACGTATTGTCGGAGCAGTGCTTTGCTGATTACTTGAGGAGGAACCCTTGCAGATACCTGGAGGTTTTGTTTTCTGTTTTGTTGTATACCTCCCTTCTTTCCAGTACTCTGCAATGTGAACTCTAGCTATGGTCATCTCCCTAAAATCTCAGCTCCTTCTCTTAGGAAGCCCTAGGAAGTCATCTGGGCACTTCCCTCTTCATATACTTGCAGTCTGAAAATCCTTTAAGGCAATAAACTGGGACAATTTTAGGGCTTACTTTGTTTTCTGAATTCAGGATCACCATCCTTCATTCTCTAAAGTTCAATGTCTTGAAAACTCTGCTTTAGTATATTTTGTCCACTGTTTTTAGTTATTTCAAGTCAGGGAGTAAATATCATGCCGTGTTACTCCATTTTGACAGAAAGTAAAAGTCTTAAAACATATTTGAGTACACAAACTCTTCTGAATATTTCCTGAGTATATAACCTCTTCATTAGAAGCACTCATATCAAGATGAAATGGACATAGTATAGTTTTAGCACTTATACTAGGTAGTTAATTCTTTTTATCACTTACAACTCAGCATTTATTTCTGCTTTTTGTATGAGATAAAACCAAAATTATTTTGGGGAACCAGTCTTCCTGACTAGTCCATGTAGTTTATTTGGGGGTCCACTCCTGGCTTAGATGATTGAAAAACGCTATTTCAATGTAGTTTGAATTTGCATTTTTCTTATTATGAGTGAGATTAAGTGAAGCTTCATATGCTTAAGAACAATTTATATGTGCTTTTTAGTTAGCTGTCAATTCATATCCTGGCTTCATTTTGAGAGGGGATTATGTGTACCACTCTTAAAATTTCCTATGAGCTCTCTGTGTAGTTAATAGAGTGACCCATTTGTCTCATATATTGGTTGAATTGAGCATTTATTTGATCATTAAATTATAGCCTTGCTTAAAGCGTTTTTACCCAGTAGATATTTATTTTTGTATAGTAAAATGTTTCATTTTTTGACTTCTAAATTTTTAATTATGGTTAAACCCTTCCTAATTCTATAAATATAAAGGATTTCCCCAGTGTCTTCTTTTAGTACTCTTATTGTTTTATTTATATAACGTCTTACAAATTAGTTACCAGCATTTATTAGTGTTCTTCCCGAATACTCCAGTCACAACGACTTGTTTCTGAATTCTTATAGCACAGATTGAGCCACATCATTTATTATAATTATTTGCTTTTGTAATAATGTTATATTATATTGTTTCGCGTATCTCATGATCCCTAGCTGAACTATGAGCTCAATGACAAACTGGATCACATTTTCTTTTATTATTTACATAAAGTCGTAGCACAATGCTGAATACAGAATACAACCTGCTAAGGACTAGATGTTCACACCTAAATACAAAGGAAGGCATTGTGTTATCTGTCTTATTCATTACTCGGCAAATTTTAAGTGGTATGCTTCTAATAATGCTCAGTTAATATTAAAATATACTGACTGTATGCATAATAATTAAGACAAAGATATGTTTTCATTGTGCATAAATGCATGCTATACATGATATGAATAAAATGATACATATATAATGTTTTACAACAACAGTGAACTGCCATAAAATACTACATATATAATAACCATCATAATTTGATAGCTTTTATATGATTTAAGTACAACTTTCACAGTGGCTTTCACAGTATTTTTTCCTATATCATATTCTGGTTTCTTCAAGTCATATAACATGATCTCATTTGATGCCAATGGTTTACAAAACATTTAACTCATATTTTCTGAACTCCTGGCTTTGTAAATACTATGTATCTTGGACAAACATAACTTTCCCAAAACTATTTCTCCACTTGTAAAATGGAAATAATAGGAAATAACAAGATCTTTGTTCAAGACTCAAGAGTTAAAAAAAAAAAAATACCATAACTAAAATGCCTGGGATAAAGCCTGACATGCAGTCAGTTTTAATAAAATGGTGTCATCATTTTCATTATTTTCTTCAACATCCTTATTCTAAGTTGTTATTTCTTTTGTTTCTTTTTTAACCTGTCTATTGTGTGCAATTTCTTTCTTTTTTCTGCCTTTCCTTCTTTCTTTTTATTGTTTTTATTATTTTTTTCTTTTCTTTACTATGCATGTTAGTTGCGCCAATCTTGCTTTAACTTCGCTCTTCTAATCCTGGGTACAGTTTGCACTTTACTAGAGATCTTGAGATATTTGGAAACACAGTGTTTTTACTTAAATGCCCAGTTTTAACTTAGTTTTTCTCCATTAGGTAGGCATCCCAACCCATGTAGGCACTCCAGCAGAAGCGCTGAGCCACCACTCCCTAGAGGCGAGAAATGCAGTTCTCCCCTTCTCCCACTTCCCATCTCTTCTCTGCCACAGCCCCTTTCTACCTTTACTAATGTAAGCAGAGAACCTTTCTCCTAGTGTGAAAGGGACCATAAAAGCCCCCCTCCTCATCTGCCATGTCACAACCTGCACACAGAGCTCCATGCTATCTTGCTGGGCCTTGTTGACCACCTCTGAAATATCAGATTGAACGATGAATCATAACATAACTAAAATATATTGGGTGTTGCTATTTGCCAAGCAATATGTTGAAACTTTTATGGGCATTATCTTATGGAATCTTGGATAACACATTGAAGTAGATATTATGACCTATTTACAGATGAGAAAACCAAGGTTTAAGTTGTTAAACAATTTGCCCGAGGTCACATAGCTGGGAGGTAGCAGGCACAAGACTTGAACCCAGGTGTGCTTGACTTCAAAATACATGTATTATACCTTAAAAACCAATTCTATCCTCTAAGAAAAGGAGATACATTCAACACGTAATTTGATACTTTTCCTCTCAAAACAAAAACCGACCAAGAATGAGAATAGTCAAGAATTGGCTTTGAACATGAAAATTGCCTAAGAAATAGCCAATCAAATGACCTCTGAGCCACAGATGAATACCACAGAGCAAGTTCAAAAACAAATGTCTCAATGAAACAAAATTTCCAGGGAGAATTGAAAATGCTCTTTGGATCTACCACAATATTTTCCTAAGGGTAACTTATATTTTCCTTTCGATTTTCAAGTAGGGGAAATGCCAGTTTTGCTTTCCTTGTTTTTCTTAGTTCAGAATGGCCAAATAATGAACTTTGGACCCTCTCAACTATTAGGGTTTCAATATCTCTTGAACTCCTTTTGTAGTGTGAACAAAATGAATTTATATTGTCTGTTGTTTGTTCTAAAACTCCTGCCCTTTTTTAACTCTGTTTTTAAATTAGTAATTTTCACTACCTCATGCAATCTTCTAAATTACTTTTTAGAGTGCTGGCTATTAATATTTTAGGTGGCTTTGATGTTTTACTTTATAGTCTTCAATTTTATTTTACATTTCACAGGTTCCTAGTTGCAAATAATCCTACAGGCAATTTTCTCACACTGCAACTATTCCTTGAAAGATATGCTAATGCAGCATGACACTTGCAATACTGGGGGTTAAGTTAATCACCCAAAATGAGTTGTATTACTGTCAGTGGTGTATAAAGACATCCCATAGTGAATTACAAGGAAGGCTGGCTTTAAAGCTGAATTTCAAAAAATACCCAAAGCTGGAGATGAACAAAAATAAGCATTTATTTCAAAGTCCATTGAGCTAAAGAATCAAACATTTGTTATTTCTGGTCTCAAAGTTACCCAGTATAAATAAAGGGATTCGTATCCTTTACCAAATTTAATTACTGGGAAAACCCTTATAGATCACACATTCCTTCTCTGGGCAAGGCAAACACTGCATAGCAGTTTCTGTCTTCATATTTATCTGCAAAAAAGGAAGAAATCACTGTCTTGCTCTCTGTTTTGCTGAACCACATGACAGTTCTAAAAACCTGGGGAGCAGATTGCCACCCTCTGCTCCCTCTGTGAAAGTGATGCTCATGGCAGTATCACAATCTAAATATGCCTTTGCCAGAAATCAAGAAGCAATATACTGACGGATTCATCTCTCTCTCCACTACTTAGCTTTTATTTATGTTTTAACTAATGGCTTAGGCAGGAGATTTAGGAACCTGTCAATTATATGACCCTTTGTAATCTCTGAAACTTAAGTCACTTGTACTACTGCTTTGTATCAACCTCATGGACAGTGAAGGCACACCCAACAACCCTGATTATTTTAATATTATTCCTCACTTTTTTGTTGGGTGAAATTAACAATACCATGCTCCTATGTCCAAACGTGGAGCCACACTGTGGCTCCATTTTCTGTATGCATTTACACATAGAGGGCTAACAGCAGCCATCACTGGCAGCTCTGATTCTTATTGGCAGCATCATATGCATTGCCACAGTGCTTTTCCGTATGGGCAGCAGATTAAGGACTTTCAGGAAGGCTTAATCCTTTTTGTCAGAAGGATACTTCTCAATAGACTGGTTGCTCAGAGGCAAACTGAGGTAGACTTCAGAGCTGCATTTTAAAATAGCAGCAGTCTGCACTTACAATGATCTAGAATTCTCTTTCCTGTCTTGCAAAACTATTGAAATAAGATTTAGTTACAATGTTGTGATATCCATTTTTATGAGAGAAGAAATAGATTGTGAAAAGTGTGTTACTTCACTTGAGAAGATCAAGAGAGTGGGGAAAGAATAAAGGTTTACCAGGAACATAGTATTTATTTGCCATGCATATTTGATATGAGTTCATTAAATACGCAATAGAAGTGTCAACATAAAGTGCTGTTTAGATCAAGCTATGAAAACAAACTGCCCTGGTATTAACATTGGAATATACTAAGCTATGGTTAAATACAAGCCTTATTTACTATACGGTGAAGAAATATTTTATTGACTATTGTTAAATAACCATCTACTTAGCCTAATTGAATATGCCTTTTATCTATAAAGACTGATGGGTTGAATACCGTGACAGTGTGGTTGCTATTTTCGCATACCATCTATCTGCCTTTGCATGCATTTTTCCTCATCCGGCAACATTCAATAATTAACAATTATCACCAGCCCATGCCTAATTTGAGAGTATTTTCTCAGTCTCACTGGACCATTGCCAAAGCTATATCCAGGGAGGAAGCAAAGTACAGAAGCATCTCTTTAAGGAACACTTGCTGTAGAGTTTAGTGCATCTGACTGCACCACAGCATGAAAATCCACTCACTGGCACAATGAAGTGTTTCAAAAGACAGAGCAGACTCAATGGGATCTCTTTTGGGAGATGAAATTTAAACATAGATATTTTGGATTAAAACGCAGATACCTCCGGCAGAAGTAGAAGACTGTGTAGTCTTCTTGGCACATTGCCTTACTGACGATCATTAATATAACACAAAAGTACGAAGGTAGGAGACTATTATTATCCTCGTGTCTCATGCAATATGCAGGAAAACTAAAGCTGCTATAATTAATACTGACCCTCTCTTTACTGGTAGCTCTCCTGGCAATTTTTAGGGAAGAATATCAGGAGAACAATGCATAGTTGAAAGTTTTATAACCCAGGCTTTTAACTTACAAATGATTTCTGCCTCTGCTCTGACCTTAATAGTTCAGGGTAGTGGAAATAAAGGCCATGAGTACAGACGTTGCCATCAGGATACACAAACATTTAACAAACATAAGGAAGACATTAGTACTTATTCAAATTCATTTCTAAAATGTTTGAGCCATCTATTCAAATGCCATTTCCCTAATTAAAGTTAATAATGAAAATTAGGTTTATCAAATATTTTCATTTAATGGTAGTCTATAATCTTGATTCCCTCTCCTTGGCCATGTAGACCAAAGTGTTTAAATGGATAACTACTTTTAAGGTTCAAGAATCAAAATAAATAGGTATAAACTCAAAAATTAACTCCCAAATATATTGATGAAATAGTGAATTCAAACTACATAGTTTCATTTATCAATTCTTCTTTAATTATTTTCTGCAAATTTCCAACTGCTATGTAGACTAATTCCAGGTAAGACATTTCATATCATAGTTGCACTGTAAAGAGGCCATGAGGACTAAAATATAAAATTTCTCTTTCTAGAAAAAAAGACAAGGCTCTTTGCCTGAAAAACTAGACCATACTACTTTCCCCGGTGGTTTCATCCAAGCCATCCATTACTTTCCACAAATTTATCTTTCAATAAATGTATACCACAAAAAAACCCACTTTGTTTACAATCTCTTCAGAACAATCTACCACTTAAAATCTTAGCTAAGTGATACCAGTAATCAGCTAAGTTGGCCCTGAATTAGGCAGTTTCTGGTAAAATTTGGTTTTTCATTTATATTTTAGTTGATGCAACACTGAATATAGAAATTATTTTTACTAATGAGAAATTGGTCATGTGTTACAGAATTCTCAGAGGTGTTGTTGTATATGTTAAGAATATCAGGATTGGCAGATGCTAAGGAGCTATAAAGATTCATTACCACAATGTTGGCCAACCCACC
Organism: Papio anubis; assembly: GCF_008728515.1. Classification (NCBI taxonomy): domain Eukaryota; kingdom Metazoa; phylum Chordata; class Mammalia; order Primates; family Cercopithecidae; genus Papio; species Papio anubis. The sequence goes on along the minus strand of NC_044976.1, from coordinate 80,586,392 downwards.
TCCTTCTCCTTCCTTTCTCTATATGTAATTCCTTTTCTGAGGCTGCCTTTTTCTTTTAATGGCATCATCATTAATTCTATCAACTGAGCTACAAACCCTGAAGTCATCTTTGACAACTCTCCCTCCCTTGCCTCCTTTCCACTGCCTACAATGTCCCTACTCTTCAATCCATCCTCATTCTTGTTTCCATAATTATTTTGCTAAAATAAGGTCCAACTGCAGCTACAAGGAAAGGTGGTACTATGTGAAAAGGATAGAATATTAGGGTGATGATACTAATGATCATTTGGTTACTTATGCTGTTAATATTACATTGTCTATTTGGCTTAAAGCAAAAACAGGTTAAGGGGTCAAAAACTACGACTTTGAGTGCAACACTTACAAGCAGGTGACCTTATGCAAATTATTTGACTTTCCTAAGCATTAGTTTCCTCATTTATAAAATGCTCATAAATTGGAAATCCTTGAAACAAAACTCAGTTTTCTAAGATTTCTTATCAACCAAGACTCTTAAATGAGTAATCTTTATTCATTTTTCTACACTAGTTCATATAATCAATCCATTATAATCTAGCTTCCATTTCTAGTCTCACAACTAAAACTACTCTTGCCCATGTTATCCATAAATTCTAATCACAGACTCAACAGACACATTTCAGCCCACATCTTAGTGACTTTATTGATGGGATTTATCTCTAATGGCTTCTCAATGAGTAATCAAATATTCTATTCCCTCTCGGTTCTACCTGAAAGTTTATTCTTTATATCCTTCATGGGCTTCTATTTTATTCAGATCCTGATTCTTTCTTCAGGGTTCCATTCTTGATAACTGGCTCTTTCTTTACACTTTCTCTTTGGGCAATCCACTCCAGTGATTTTGAAAATCACCCATACACTGATGATTCCCATTGCTAAGTCCTTGATTTTACCTCTAAATTTCAGATTTGCATGTGCACCTGACAGCTGTATATATGATGTCACCTTTCTCCTAGTCATTTTTAAATCAGCACATCCTAAATAGGTCTTATCTTAACTCATAGAAGTGCTCACGCTCCTTGTTGATATTAGCATAAAAATCTCTTCAATCTCCAAAGAAACTTGTATCCCAGAGCTTTGGGGGGCCAAGGCTGGAGGATTGCTAAAGTCTAGGAGTTCAAGACTAGTGTGGGCAACATAGTAAGACCTGTTTCTAAAAAAAAAAAATTTAAAATTAGCCAGGCACGGTGGTGCACAACTGTAGTCAGAAACTGAGGTGAGAGGATCACTTGATCCCCAGAGGTCGAGGCTGCAGTGAGCCATGATTACACCACTGCATTCCAGCCTGGGTGACAGAGAAAGACCATATCTCAAAACAAACAAAAAAGCAAACAAAAACCCTGTCTTTCTAACTCCACCTGATACTTAGATTTTTATCTCCTGATTATTTCTTGTATCTGTCACCTGCTTCCTATTCTTGTCACCCCTCTAGGTCAGTCTCTCCTGGGTTCCTGGACAAAAGCAATAGCTTTCTAATTTGTCTCCCTCCATGCTCTCCTACTTCCTGCTGCATCCTCCCCACAAAACCTGAAGTGCGAAATCTAAAATCAAGTGTGACCATCAATTCCTCTACGAAAAATGTGTCAGTAGTTTCCTACTGCCCACAGCTTCTTAGCACGGTATGCAGGGCTCAATGTAACCTTGTCCATATCTACCCCTCCACCTTCATATTCCACTTTAATGCCTTTATACATTATATTATTGTGTTATACATTATTGTTAAACAAATGTTCATACCACACTTCAATTCTTAAACTTTGTAATTCATCTATGTCTTTGCTTTGATTGTTCTCTTTGCTTGATATAGTCTTTCTGCTTTTTAACTTCAAGATTCACCCTTCAATTCTCAGTACAGGGAATTTTTCAGTAGCCCTTTAATCTAAAAGGACTTTTTCTTCTATATCATTCTTACCATTGATCACAAGAAGTGAAATTAAAATTTTGTGTCAGTTTCCCCTACGCGATAGAAACTACTCAAGGGCAGGATCTGTACCTTAATCAACTTTGCACTCTGGGCATTATAGTACTATACACATAGAGATCACTCTATGATGACGCCCAGTTTCTGTCTTGAGCATCTACGTAGATGAAGGTACCATTCATTGACACATAGATTATGTGTTTGAGATGCCAAGGGACAACTGGATAGAAGTTTGAAGTAGTTAGAGGAATATATGAATCTGAGTCAGGCATCAGTAGAGATCTGGGCTAGAGATAAAGGTTGATAAGTCATAATTATATAAATGGTAATCAGGCAATAAGGAATTTCATGAATTGTTTTCTGTTTAAACTTCCATGCCGAAAGCTAATTATTTAGACCTTCTGCTTTAATCAGAGTTGCTACTACCAAAAATCATTTTAATTAACTCAAATACTCAAGAATCTGGATGCCTGCAACATCCCTTGGTCTAGATTAAGTAACACAGTTTTGATTTCAACCAGACTGTTATGTTATTGTGTTGAAAATGAGAATTACCCTCATGAAGCTATTAAACCATCGTGAAAAAACATATAAATTAAACTTTGAATTAAACATTACTGAGCTTTAAAAGGCATGATACAAAAAAACAAGTGCTGCTTTGTGGTATTAGAAGTGGACGAATGTCTGTATTTCTAATACACTTACGACTTTCCAACCCATGTTAGCAGAGGCAATACTAAAAGATTAATTCATTTGTGTATGCACAGGCAGTAAAAACTGTTCAGCTAGGTAACAAAAAGGTCAAGAGCATAAACTAGATATGCATTTCTTTTCTAGTCCCTAGAACCATGAACAAGATGTGCAAAACCTATAATGAACATATAATTCATTATTCCTTAACACTCTGCAAATGGTTTTGAGTACCTACTATATGTCATCTTTGTGCTGGAAACTGGAAATGAGAAGTAAAGAAAACAAGAAAAATTTCCTTTTCTCATTAAGTTTATGGTCTAGTGAGGAAGACAAGAAATAAAATACATAAGTAAAATAGAGGGTGTGCAGGATGCTGATAAGTCCTATGTAGTAAACTGAGGCAGGAAAAGGCAATATGGAATATTGCGGGAGTGGGCAATTAATTTGAAATAGGGTGGAGAGCAAGGTTATGCATTTTAGCAACAATCTGAAGACAGTTCAAGAGTGAGCATTATAAGTATGTGGAGGAAGAAAATTCCTGGCAAAAGCAAAGACTACGAAATGAAAAAATCCCTAGGGTGTTCAAGGAACAGCAAAAAGACTTTGTGCGAGAGTAAAGAAAGGAAAAGGAAAGTGGCCAGACAGGTAACAGGTGCTCCTATCATGTCAAACTCTTAACACTTTTGAGGACTTTGGCTTTTATGCATTTTTTTTTTTTCTGAGTGGGAGCCACTGAAGAGATTTGAGCACAAGAATGTCACCATTGAACCTGGTTTTTATACTTCTACAGTGGCACTATGGCTTCTGTGCTAACAGTAGACTGTGGGTACAAGGACTGAGCGGGGAGACCAGTTAAAAGACACTTGCAACAATCCAGGCAAGAGAAGATGTGGCAGCATACGATGATAGCATAAGATATAGTGAGAAGTGGTTAGATTCAGGATATATTTCAAAGTCAAAGCCACTGAATTTGCTAATAGCTCAAATGTGAATTATAAGAAAAAGTAAAGCTTCAAGAATGATGGCAATGTTTTTGGATTAATCAATTGGAATAATGAAGTTGCTATTAACTGAGTTTTGGAATACTAGAGAAGCAGCAGGTTTGGAGCAGGATGCTGGAGGAAATCAACTCATTTGAGACTCACTGAAGGTACTCGTTAAACTTTCTCATAAGGATGGTGGGAGGCCATCAGATGAGAGTCAAGTTTAGGCATGAGATCTGGCCTAGAGATACAAATTTGAGAGTTATCATTATATAGATAATGAGGGAAAAACTAAAAGATATCAAATAATGTTCTATGAAAGTCAGGTAGTAAATGGACTGAAAAAAATTTAGTGATTGGCAGCAAAAAGGGCCCACTTAATCTGCTTGATAAATTTAAAGTGAGACCAGACAGCAATGCACAGATGTAGGTATGAAATAGACAAGGTTGTACTTTTGCCAGCTGTACCAGCTATTGATTTGGAATGTGGAGTATCAAAGAATTATTGGAGAGGTATGCCTCCAAAATGAAAGAGGAAGAAGCCAGCAGACAGCAATGCTGACTGGCAAATGCCACCCCTGGATCAGGAAGCCCATTAGAAATGTAGCTATTGGCTGGCAGTGGCTACATCTCAGTGCCAGGGTCTTGCTTAGTCATCAGCTGGGACCATTCCAAGGATTTGACAGCAGACTCAAAGGTGTTAAAAGCTGGAGGCTGTCAGCTAACTATACTCCTCAGTGGTGGATAACTTTTTTAAAGGGGGATGTGAGACATCTCCCCAGTACTACCAGACCAACTCTTTCATAATCAACTGAGAGCGTTGAAAATGAATGGTAGGAGAGGATGTTATTAACGAAACATAAAATCTTAGCTGTCTGAGGAGAGAAGTGAAAACATGGTATGTGCAAAGGACAGTGAAAATGGGAGAATCCATGAACGTAGTTTCCAGCAGGACTTAAATATCGTTGAAATCAAGCTGAAAAAAAAAAATAGTAAGAGGTGCTGGTCATTGTATAGGATGCATGCAATTGTGGTAATGGAGAGACTTCTGGTAATGAGAAGGTTTAAGGTGTGACCCTGGGAGTAAGTGAGTGGCGGCAGTCTGAAAGGAAACATTATCATTGGAGGCAGAGGTCAAGGAACTGAGAGGCTGTCATATAGGAAGGACCACGTATGAGAATACTAAAATCACCGAGAGTTATGACAGTATTAGATTGAGATGCAATGAGCCTGGAGAAAAATCTTTAAGTAAGGTAGAGGAGTGACCCAGACATTAGTAGGTGATTGCAACAAGGAGGATGGTGGTAAAGATAGATGACTGGAGATTCAAAGCTAAGACGATTTACGGAGAAAGGTGAGAAAATGAAGTTGAAACAGTAACAAGAAACAAGGTGGACCCCTACCGTACTTCTAACACAGATAATGAAGTAGAGTGGAAACAATGCCCAATGGAGAGGCTGCAGAGGTATGTTCAGAGCCAGGTTTCCAGTTAGAGCAAGAAGGTGAGGCAATTGTTCAGAGAAGGTGCGGACCGTACGGAGTATTTTGTAAACAATTGCCTGTGATTTCCAGAGGGTCCTACGTCAGGATATTCTGAACTGATATAAGGAAACTAGAGTGCGGAGACAAAGAATAACATGGGTTTCTAGGGCTTTTTATGAGGATAAACAGAAACAGAAATAAAAAGTATAACATAGATTGATCTGAGAGTCTCCCATAATGGTGGTGAGGCAGGAGCAATGAAGAGTTGAGAAATGAGCAGGCAGCCGGGTGTCTTCTTCAGTCCTGCCAATGGATACATGGAACACAGGGAGAAGCATTGAAGCCCCTCACCCATACGTACACAGGTTTGGTGTTCTTGATCACAGAATCATATTTTACGCATTGCATGTATTAATACATTCTTTTACACAATAATCAATGCACAATACTGATTTTCAGAAGAAACGAAGCCAAAGCAATTTTGAGTGCTTAGTACATCTGAGACATGGAGTTACCTGTTTTCACATACCTCAACCAAGTTCTCAACACATAAGAAAGGTATTTACTAGTTTTTTATGCATAAGAAAACTGAAACTCAGAAAGGTCAAGTGACTTGTCTAAGATCATAGCTAATTCACAGCAGAGCTAGGATTTTTTATTAGATCTCTCTGACTTGAAGCCTAGATTAGGCTCACTATATCACACCTTAATACCCATCCTAATGGATGCATCTAATCAGAGTGCTGTTAATATTTTATTTTTATAAAAGTGGGTGTTAAATTTTTGAAGTATAATATTATATATGTTTCTGACATATATAATATCCTTATTTTATAAGAATAGTATTGTTATATGATATCCTTATAGGGATAATATTGTTATATATTATACCTTATAATCATTTTTAATAAATTAGTTTATAATTCCACAGAAAAATTCTAAATTCTGTATGCATTTGTTTTCCAGAGTGAAGCCAATATGTCAGGTCCATTGGCCATCTTAAAGTTACAGATGTAGGCAGCAAATTACATGGGATTAAATGGAGAATTTTGAAGGCAAAATCACTCACAACACAGATTTCCATCAAGAATGAAAAGAAACTCCACAAAGTAAGAACCGTGGATCTGAAACCAATAAGCAATGGTGAAACCAAAGACCCAGATTTCCTACAAACTATGCATTTTTCATCCATATAAAACTTTTCTGTTAAAAATACATGTACTCCCATAATTTTTGAGATTGGCTGTGAGATAACAGATATGTTAAAACATTATGTTGTTTTCTAAAATTATAATAAAGAATTGATTTTAATAGTAATATGACACTCCAAATAACTACACAAATATCTCATTAAAGTCATAAATATTTTCTACATAAACAATATGTTTATTTTTAACAAATATATAACATCAATAATTATAAGTTATATTCTATCCTCCAACACAATAAAGTAGTTACATTCAGTTATACTTAATAAAAGAGATTATTACACTGTCTTTTAAAAAATAAAATTATTCTAATGTAGCATTAGAATAGCTGTTTTTGAAAGGATGTGAATTTTTTGGCTCTGCCAACAAAGACATCCAAATATATTTGTCAAAGCTTGTTCCCTAAGCCTTCTTATCCTTGTAAGTGCCAATCAGCCCATTAGGCTAATGATGAGGAGGGAAGAAGGAATTTGAATCACATAGCATATTCAGCCCCCTAAGAGAACGAATACTTGAGGATTAATATTTACCATATTTCTTCAAGTCTGTAATGTACATTTTTTGAAATCTGGATGTCTTTTAAAAATCTTTTTATAATCAAAGACACTATAGATTTGATACAATTTATTAAATTAACTTAATTGTGCTTTAATCTATCCAGCATGACAGAGCAATTCCTACTGGATAAAATTCTCCACATCTTCCAGACAGATCTGCTGGCTGACAATGGTAGAATGAGCTGCAGAGAATCTTAACATAAGAACTATCTGAGTAGAAACTTCAAATATGTATATCCTTTATCCAAAGCAAGTCCATATCCACAATGATACCAGTAAGTCTGAGTGTCAAAAAAGGAGAGTTGCAAAGTATATATACAAAACTAAGCACACCTTTTTTCTTAGCCTTAACTAATATTCTTATTGATAGCAAATATGGTTCTGACTAATTTTACATGTACTATCTCACTTAATTCTAACAACACCATGAAGTACTATATTCTTACCCAATCTATATGTATAATAACTGAAGTCCAAGAGGTTAAATTACTTATTCAAAAAAACCCATATTTGGGGTGACTAGTTAGAATTTGAATCTAATCCCAGTGTGCCTTCCACTTCCCCAGAACTCCCTTCCACTGCCAGCAAGATGGCTTATTGCAGACTCATGAGCCAAAACGGGCTCAGAAGTTGTAGTTGTAGGATTTGAATTCAAAATTTGAAAATAAAAAACAAAAATGGCCAGGTGAGGTGGCTCATGGCTGTAAGCCCAGCACTTTGAGAGGCCGAGGCAGGCAGATCACTAGAGGTCAGGAGTTTGAGACCAGCCTGGCCAACGTGGTGAAAGCCCATTTCTATTATAATTACAAAAATTAGCCAGGCCTGGTGGCGTGCACCTGTAATCCCAACTACTGGAAAGCCTGAGGCAGGAGAATCACTTGAACCCAGGAGGCGGAGGTTGCAGTGAGCCAAGATCATGCCACTGTGCTCCAGCCTGGGCAACAGAGCAAGAGCGCCACATACACACACACACACACACACACACACACACACAAACCATACAGGCAACATGCCTATGCACATTCCCTTAGAGACCTCTCAGGTCCCTTTTAATCCCATTATCTTTGTGCATATGCTGTGATAAATTGTGATTTCCACATTTCAAGTAGAAAACACCTATATCAAAAATTAAACTGGGAAAGTAAAGTAAAATAACGTGTCCAACAACAACAACAACAATAAAAAGCCTGCTATTTTTGAACAGAATCTCTGGCACCTTTTCAGTGATAAACCAACACCTTATTAATATCTTACATTTCATGAGTATTTATTATGTCTGATATACTTTCCGTATAATATCTCACTTAATCCTCATGGCAATGAGTTTGATACTATCATTATCTTCATTTTTACAGATGACAAAATGAAGGAAGAGAGACACTAAGTAATTTGCCCAAAATGAATTGACCAGCATTTCTAAATCAGTCTTTCAAACCTCAAAATCCACTTTGTTAACCATTGTGCTATACTCCCTCTTGGCCCCTCTGAATTGCCATAATGTAATTTGAAGATGGAAAGTCAGTGGCCATCTAAAGCCCTGCACTGAGGGTGAAGTATATAGGAATCCTTATAATCGGCTAAGTCTGACTGCTCCAAATTCTTCAAATGGTATTTTACATACACTGAGGGAAAATTGTGTATTGCCAGAAATTAGTCCATAAAAGGTAAGAGTATTATGGAAAAAAAGAAGTATTCACATAGGGAGGTGAGATTTTTAAAAATAGCTTAGGCAACTTAATTTTTCAATTCCTTGAGTCTTACAGTGAAGATTTAAATAGGAGTTATAACATTCAATGTTCTGAGGTTTTAAAGAACAGAATTACTTTTTAAATTCCTTTGGAAGACATGAAAGATTGTAGTGGATTAATATTTTTAACGACACTGAACAGATCTCACTAGGAAATTTAACAACTTTACCAAAAAAATTTCCCAGTATGAAATACTTGGGAAAATCTCACTGTCTTTTTCTGGTGTTAATAATAAATTTTAGCAACAAAACATTTTGCAGCTGGGTGGGCAAGGAAGAAAACATTTTCAAATTTATAGGCAAAAATCAGCATAACATTCCAATCGTGTTAGGTTATATGTGCTTGTGTGTGAGCATGGGTAAAATGATGAAAGACAAAGAGAAAAGAAAGATGTGCAAGAAGAATAGTACCTTTACGCACAGATAACTTGAGACACACAAATGATAACTGAGATAGTTGTGAATTTCCAACATGTGCACATAAGGCTTCAATTTGAAAATAATGTCCTCAAAATAAATGAATCTGTAATTTTTAAAATGTAGTTCTCATAGATAACTATCAAAGGCTTGAAATAATGGAGATCAAATTTTGATGATATAATATTCTGAACAAACTAAGCTAGAAATTTTGACAACCCCAAAAAATGCCATGAATAGGAAATTAGACAACATTTGACCAAGATCAGATCCTCATCAAGAGCTAGTCCTGAGCCAACTCTTAGTTGCTTTTTTTTCTCTTCCAGCTTTGTTTCATATAAGAAAAGTGAACACTTATCTCAGTTTTCAATAACTGAAAATTGTCGGGAGTAACAGAATGACATAAAATCCAAATACACCTAAATAGAATCTTCTAAAGAAAAATTACAAATTTTTTCCAAATGTTGCCTCCATTCCTTGGTGCAGATTCCTCCTTTTAGCACTTTTCCACTTTCCACCTCATCCTGCTAGAACCATTTCAAATAATCTAGCAAGATGTTCAGAGCAGCATTGATGTCACGCTGTTGCTGCTGATTTAAAAGAATTATTCTGCCTCTTACCTTTGCCAGATAGACTCTCACCTAAGACAGGGGCTACAAGAGAGGTTATTATAATTCTGGGGACGATCTCAAATTATTGGGAAAAGAATGAAGTTGAAAATCGCCAAGTTTTATTCTGTACATATTTCCCCAATTACAATTACAAACAAAAGTTGAATATTAAAAAGCCTTTTCCAACTTGTTGGGAGTCTATTACTTTCTTGTAACAGCCCACTCCCTGTCTCTACAAAATTGCAGCTTGTAAGGGACGTGATGGTGAAAACAAGGGACAGACTCAGAGCTGCCTTAATTGATCACAACTTGTTTTGTTCTGTGGTGCAGAATTCGGGAAGGGGCAGGAGGCCAAGAGAAAGCCACACTGAAGAGGGAACCCAGTCAAAGAGCCAAAACCCACACCAGTTCTCCTGCCCAGGACCCCGGGCTTGTTAACAAATGTATTCTTCATTTTTCTTTTCCCAAAGCAGATTGAAATGGGGGCAGAGGGGAGAGAGAGAAAGCTGGACATTTCATCTCCAGCAGTTTTTCCACCCAGCAATTTAGGAATGGTGCTAAAATGAAATCCAACCCATCCAAAGTATCTTAACCTACTGCAAAAAATTTTGTCTCTGCAGCCTCCTGCACACCAGTCAACATCTATGTCATCATTTTACGAAGGCATCACTCCACCAGCTGTAAGAGTGCTGGAGGTGACTGATAATAATTAATATATCTTTTCAATTACAGCCTCTGACAATATTACTGATAGGCATGTCATGAGTAACATTACAATACAAAAGATATGTTGAAAATTTTGTTGTATGACTATTCCATCACTTATATTTCCTGCACCAGCTACTCCCCTTTCTTCTACGAGGATTGATGTAACTGCTTCCAGTGGCATTTTCAAAAGTCCAGTTGTACCTCTAGGACCAAATTTTCAGTGCTAGATTTGCCTGCAGAAATCCATATTCACAGTTTTGAGAGAAGATGGATTTGACTCAAGTAAAATTATCACCCAACATGGCATGTAGCTGTTATGCTTTCTTTAGTGCAGCCTGGGATTAAGGGAGTCTGAATTATGAATCCATATTTTTCATATGAGAGAAAGTCAACTCTGTGCTTTTTGAACATTTTAGCTCTTAATGTACATTTGGCTCTCGAGGGGAAACTCAGGCATCACTGTGTATTTCCTAAATTAATCCAATTATAATGATTTCTATATTTAAAGATGAGCCACGAATGTTTTTAATCACGCCTTGTTCCCTATGGTACAGCTTACACAATACCATGCATGCATGCTAAAGAATAGCACAAAAATATCCTGTACGCTAATGGAATACCTGGCAACAGAGGGAATTCATCCTCAAAGCTCAAACCACTCTCTGAAAGGGCAGAAGCCGCAGATTTGGAACCAAATGAAAGTCTGTCGCACTTGTGTTTTCTTTGGCTTTCTCTACCCGACCAAACTGGATAATTCCAATAAAAACTATCCACCTCAGAGCCTAAAATTATACCCTTAAAATTAACAGGATAATTACCCACTCTGAATTTCTCTTTTGCTCTGAAGACACAACCTTTATCTTATGGCTTCAGGGGAGAAATGCTAAGAATTTAATAGAGGGGGAAAATATCAGGGTTGGGAACTCCCTTCATTGCCTTGAGGCATGTGTCCAAGGTTTGGGGGTCAACAGAGGAAAGCCAGATCCACAACCGGGGTCTTGCCCTGAAAAAACAGCAGAAGCCATTTGATGATACTTTTCCATTGTGATTTATATATACTTGTGTATGACTGCCATTCGAAATGAACTTGTTTCCAGAGGTGGGTAGAAATATGTAGAATTAGTTCAATATGTTCAATAAGATGTTTGGCAAGGGCTACCTAGGAAATACAGGGCGACTCGGGGTGAAAGTTTCGTCATACATGCTCAGTGGAAGCCTTGGCTCTTACATTTTCAAATGAAAACATTGAATTAAAGTTACATTCATTTCCTGGGGCGGCCATAACAAACTGCCATAAACTGGGTAGCTTAAAACCAGAAGTGGGGCGGGCGCGGGAGCTCACACCTGTAATCCCAGGACTTTGGGAGGCCGAGACGGGCAGATCACGAAGTCAGGAGATAGAGACCATCCTGGCCAACATGGTGAAACCCTGTCTCTAAAAATACAAAAAATTAGTTAGATGTGGTGGTGCACGCCTGTAGTCCCAGCTACTTGGGGGGCTGAGGCAGGGGAATCGCTTGAACCCAGGAGGCAGAGGTTGCAGTGAACTGAGAGCGCACCACTGCACTCCAGTCTGGTGAAAAACAAAGCAAAACAAAACAAAGAACAGAAGTATATTGTCTCCCAGTTATGGAGTCTAGAAGTCAAAAATCTAGTTGTCAGCAGGATTCGTTCCTTCAGAGGGCTGTGAGGGAGAATGTATTCTATGTTGGTCTCCTAGCTTCTGATGCTCTCCTGGCTTCTGATGCTCTCCTGGCTTCTACAGGCATTTCTTGGCCTGTAGATGGTGTTTTCACATTGTGCATCTTCACGTTGTCTTCCCTCTGTAACAATCTATCTCTGCATCTTTTTAATAAGGACACTAGTCATATTAGATTAGGACTCACCCTCATGATATCAACTTAACTTGGTCATCTGCAAAGACCCTATTTCCATATGTCATTTTTAGAGACATTTTGGGGAACAAATAATTTAACCCCTAACAGGGATAAAACTATGTCCAAAAACAATGATCTATTTAAAATAGAAGTATGTTTTCTAGAAAAATCTTTTATTTTTACTATGCAGTATCACTGGCCCTTAATTGAATAGCATATGGATGAATCAGTGATTCTTAACTAGCTGAGGTAGGGGTGAGTGAATGAACAGGTTAGGGAAGAGTTGGTGGGGGAGAACTAAATATCTGCTAGAGGTAAGTATCAAAATCAGAGTCAAAGGAGGCGTGTGTGTGTGTTGTTTTTTTCACTGTGTTACACATTAGAATTTTGTATTTGAAGTATGAAAAAGAAACTATCTGTAATACTTTCTGTTTTTAGTTTTACAAAATCTTTAGAAAGTTTTTAGTATTCAGTACCTCATCAAGGTACTGTTAGCTGGTAGAAATGAGTAAAAGATATTTCTGTTCCTCCTCCCTCTTTCATGCCCTTCCTCCAGGAGTATTAAAATATGGGTTGGGGGTAAGAGTAGGGTAAGAATCAACATGGCCATGTGTTATCAAAAGGAGAGCTTTCCAACACTAAAATACCACTAGTAAGATAACAATTCACTCACACTACACACAGACATGCAAAGAGAATAGATTCTTCATTTTCCTATTGCTTACATTAACTTTCTCATAAGCTACCAACCTCTCTCCATTACCCTCTCCCTCCTGGGTAGCAAGGGGTAGAGAGCTAAATGTAATGCAATTTGATACCCTCTGGGTAGCTTAAAGGTCTGTTTAGTAAATGCTGAGTTTTTTGATAGCCTCCTCTTCCTCTGCTTCTCTGCAGGATGATGCCTGGGTGTAGTGGCCAAGAAAGCTGCTATGGTCTGTATGTGTCCCCTAAAACACATATATTAATAATTAATTGCCCATGTGATAGTACTAAGAGGTGGGGCCTTTAGGAGGTGATTAAGTCATAAGGGCTCCACCCTCGTGAATGGGATTAATGTCCTTATAAAAGAGACTTCACATGTTACTCCTCTTGCCTTTCTGTCCTCCACCATGTGAGGGCACAGCGTTTAAAGTGCTATCTTGGAAGCCCAGACTGGGCCCTCACCAAACTCCAGATCTGCTGGCACCTTGATTTTGGACTCTCACCCTCCAAAACTATAAGCAATACATTTCTACTTTTTTATAAATCAACCATTTTCGTGGCATTTTGTCATAGCAGCAGGTGTGGACAACACAGAGGTGATTACGTTTACATGATTTCAAAGCTCAGCACCTGAAGGAGACCTCAGTGGTATCCTCGGGACCCTTTGCAATGACTCGCTGCTCACTCTGGTCTTTTGGGTACTATTGCCTGAAACATACTCTGGTGTTGTGGAGGTTGCATGTTGGACCCAGCCATTAGTTTTCAATCACCATTTGCCCAAAAACAATGGTCTGTCTGTCTTAATCCCAGTCCTCTACCAGCTCTCATGGCAACCTTGTATACTCACACAGATGTCCTGCAACGGGTTGGAAATACCCAAATCTGAGGCATCTCCTATAACACTAGTTGACAATTCACGCTCTGTGAGCCAAATCCAGCCTGCTACTTGATTTTGCAAATGAAATTATATTAAAACACAGCTACAGCCATTTATGTACATATTGTCTGTGGCTGCCTTTGTGCTTCAAAGGCAGAACTGAGTAGTTGCAACAGAATCCACACGGCCCACAAAGCCTAAATAGGGGTGTCCAATCTTTTGGCTTCCCTGGGCCATATTGGAAGAAGAATTGTCTTGGGCCACACATAACATACTCTAATGATAGCTAATGAGCTAAAAAAAAAAAAAAAAAAAAAAAAAAAACCACAAAAAACTCATAATGTTTTAAGAAAGTTTATGAATTTTTGTTGGGCTGCATTCAAAGCCATCCTGGGCTCCATGCAGCCTGTGGGCCACCGGTTAAACAAGCTTGGCTTAAAATATTTACTATATGACTCCTACAAGAAAAATTTGCTAATCCCTATCGTAGAGTTTTGTAATCTTTACTTGTATGAACAGAGAAGTTTTGCTGGTACACACACACACACTTTCATTATTTTATGGCTCTATCATATTCTATGTTGTACAGTGATCTCTGACTACATCTATCCTTAGCCATGTTCCTGGACTCCTTCATACTACATTGATATTTCTTTGGCACTCTTTTCTTGAACTTTCACTTCAAAAATAGGGCAAAAAAACCACAAAGTTTAATTAGTTGCTTTACTTTAGTCTCACTTTAAATCTATCTATAGATTCTAAATGGCACTTTACAGATTGTTTCCATCTGTTTGTGTCTGTTAATTGACTAATTTTGTTTCAAAATTGTTTGTCAAACTTCTTAAGGATTAAGACAATATCTAATATTTCTTACTTATTTCTCATGGCGTCCCTTGGAAGGTGCTGGTGGTTAATAAATATTTGTTGGTTGATTTTTAGGTTTAGAACTTTTACACTACTATGAATAGCTACACCACAGCTATTACATGTGCTGTGGGTTTTTTTACTGTTGTTGTTTCTTTTTGTTTTTGCACTTTTTCTTCTGTCCCCACACAGTAAATCCCAACTTTCAAGCTTAGGTTCTGAACAACTCACTCTGAACAAATATATTCCGTGTGCTCACTGCCTTAATTCTAAAGTCTGCTCATTGCTCATTCCAAGTTTCTCCAGAAGGTCTGCTCCATTGCCAAGAGTCTGTAGGAAAAGAAGAATTTGCAAATTCAGGACAGAACCACCATGTTGTTAAAAACAAAACTATATCATTTTTAAAAATTAACAATTGTATTTTGTTACTAAAGGAGTACAGGCTTCATACAATCAGGGACCTTGTCTGGTTTGTTCATCCTTAAATCCCTAGAACCTAGAACATTGTTTGTACATAATAGATGTTCAATGAATACAAATGAAAGACAGTATAGTTATAAAAGTGAAAGGAAAAAAAAGAAATAAAATCTTGAACAGATGCTCTAATATAAAAAATATACATGGCTGGGCACAGTGGCTCACACCTGTAACCCTAATACTTTGGGAGGCCAAGATAGGAGGATCTGTTGAGCTCAGGAGTTCAAGAACAGCCTGGGGAACATCATGAGACCCCAGGTCCACAAATTTTTAAATTAGCTGGGCATGGTGGTGCACACCTGTAGTCTTACCTACTCTGAAGGCTGGGGCAGGAGGATCTCTTGAGCCTGGGAGGTCGAGGCTACAGTGGGCCCTGATTGTGCCACTTCACTCCAGCCTAGACAAAAGAGCAAGGCCCTGTCTCAAAAATAAATGAATAAATTAAAATTAAAACTAAAAAATAAACAAGTGTATGTTTCAGTAAGCATCTACAATTTTAAATTCATAACATTTACTCAAAAAGTCAATAAATAAAATTATTAAACTGTAAATGAAACTTTGAAACCAGGTGCTATAACTGATGGTTTTAATCTGATTTCAGCATAAATATTCAATTTATCTCTGCATTTGTTTCATTTGCATAGGATAGAGAAAATCCCGATTTACACAGATGACTTGTTAATTTTTTTTTTTTTTTTCCAGACAGAGTCTCGCTCTGTCACCCAGGCTCTAGAGCAGTGGCCCGAGCTCAGCTCACTGCAAGCTCCGCCTCCCAGGTTCACGCCATTCTCCTGCCTCAGCCTCCAGAGTAGCTGGGAATACAGGTCCCCGCCACCACGCCTGGCTAATTTTTTGTATTTTTAGTAGAGACGGGGTTTCACCGTGTTAGCCAGGATGGTCTCAATCTCCTGACCTGGTGATCCACCCGCCTCGGCCTCCCAAAGTGCTGAGATTACAGGCGTGAGCCACTGCGCCCGGCTGACTTGTTAAATTTTTTAACATTTCACTTTGCCATCTCAGAAGTCTTCATTTAAACACATCCGGAAACTTGGAAGAAGAGTAGCATAAAATTTATTTGAAATTCGAACAGCTATCAGTATCTCAGAATTATATTTGATGAACAGTTTTCTCAGTAAATCTAAATATTTATTAATATATATAAATATATATGCCTATATAAAAGATATGCATATCTTGAAATATTTAATATCATTAAGGTATCTTATTATCTCAATACCCATCTCTATTTTTTATTTATATATATATATATATATATTCACTCAGAGTTTCATAAAAATTGTATTTATTTTATTTTGCATATTGAATCCAAAGTTTGTTTCGATTTTTTTTGCTAGAACTTTCTGTGCAGCTGTAAACGAGATTAACATGGCAGGCCACCATTGTCATATTGAGTCCCTTCAGATTATTAACAATGTCAGCAAGAGATGAAAGCAAGCACAATCATGTTTTAAGAGAGGTTTGGCTAATGGTGGTACTATCCGGAGGAAAAAAGAAAAGTTTTCTTCATCTTCAATCTTACCTTCATCGTCAATCTTCATGTTCAAATCTTATCGCATTTGAAAGATTTGTGTCACGAATTCGCCTTGGCAGAACCAACTGTCCTCAACTGAAAAGCGAATATTGGAATTCATCATCTATATAGCCACAAATAATGCTAAAAATTCTGCATTCTTTGGCTGGCCGGGCGCGGTGGCTCAAGCCTGTAATCCCAGCACTTTGGGAGGCCGAGACGGGCGGATCACGAGGTCAGAAGATCGAGACCATCCTGGCTAATACGGTGAAATCCCGTCTCTACTAAAAAATGCAAAAAACTAGCCGGGCGAGGTGGCGGGCGCCTGTAGTCCCAGCTACTCGGGAGGCTGAGGCAGGAGAATGGCGTAAACCCGGGAGGCGGAGCTTGCAGTGAGCTGAGATCCGGCCACTGCACTCCAGCCTGGGCGACAGAGCGAGACTCTGTCTCAAAAAGAAAAAGAAAAAAAAGAAAAAAGATTTGGCAATTCCTATCACAAACCCAAACACTGTTTTGAAAGATGCTCATTAATCTTCTTAATAGGTAGTAGTTGTCTACAGAACATACCACAATTCTTTAAACCCATTTTGGCAACCGCTCTCAAATGAATCACAGCTCTTATAGTTTTTCCAGTCATTACTTTCTCAATCCTAATTTCAACACCCATACATTCTTGACAACTTATTTGATGCCATTTTTTAAAAATTAGCATAAAGCTTAAGCATTTTTCCTATTGTATGTGCTTAAATGGTTTGACCCAGTAGTTTACATTCTATATATTTACTTATATGGTCCGTTCTTATAAAAACCAACAAATTGGTGTAATGCACAGTATTTACAACTTGCAACTGTTCAATTGCAAAAGCTTCACTTTTTAAAATAAACAATTCTTCATGAGCAGCTTCTTAATGTTCTTTTCACATAGAATTTTAAAATAATGGCAATAAGTGCATGTTCATTGCTTGCTCATCTACCATGACTGTCGCAAAATCAATAACAGGGGGTTGAATGAATATTTTCCTGATATCTTGTGCTTTTCCCTTACTTACAACATGATAGCTTCAAATGGCACTATTGACATTTACATTTACATTTTTAAGTATACGTTTTCGAGAACATTGAGTGGTTCAAATTGTACTAACAGATGCTGAGAGATGTATATTCAAGGTCAAGATTTTATTTCAGAACCTCAGAACTTGTCAGGATTCACAGAAAAAAAAAATTGCAAATTTTAATTTCACAAACACAATGAGGAGTTTGCGCAGAGAGCACTATATAACTTGACTTGTGTCATCTGCTCCTGATCATTTTTATGATATCTACCATGAAATTTTATTTTGTTTTGAAATTTCCTGTTTTTAATTAGCCATCAGATTCTGGTTTGAATAGCAATTATTTCACCTCAATTTTAACAGTTACAGTTATGAGTATATTTAAGTTAGGCAATTAACATCTGACACTATCTTTAGTACAATATGGTCATGATACAATGTGTAGAGTTCACTCCTTATTGCACAATTGTCTAATAAGCCATGATAAGAGCATGAGCTGAGCAGATGTGCCTGAGCTTTGCCTGGCATTTAGCTGAACACAGTAGACATGTGCTGAACTAGTGAACTCACTTGTATAATTTTACATGAGTGGACGTGTGCAGGCTTGAATTCAAAGAAAGACCAGAGCAAAACCCCCTTCTTCCTAATCAATTACACATTTGTAGAAAGGTCACATACTTGTATAAATAAACAAAAGGAGCCACAGACTGAAATCTGCATAAAGCCAGTTAAACCCAGTGCACATGGGTGCTTAATAGTCTCTAAAGTGCTGAAAATGGGCAACTATCGCATATTAGTGTTTGCTGCTGTTGTTGGGTCTTGGGGGTTTGTTTTTGCTTCTGCTTTTGTTTGGTTTGGGTTGCAACTTTTAAAATTAATATAAAATATTTTAAAATTTTTATTTAAAATTTAAATAAACTTGAAGAGAAGCCTGAAGTTTCACAGAAAGCAGGTGAAAGTGCACATATATCTCAAAAATGCCTAGCCTAACATAAGACATACTCAGTCTGGTTTGTCACTTCCTAAATGAAATCACTTCTTGAGTACAGGAGTAAAGGGAATGGAAAGGAAAAGGGATGGGGGAGAAGGGAAAGGCAGAGAGGAGAGGGGAGGAAAAGGAAAGGAAGGAAGGAAGGAAGGAAGGAAGGAAGGAAGGAAGGAAGGAAGGAAGGAAGGAAGGGAGGGAGGGAGGGAGGGAGGGAGGGAGGGAGGGAGAAGAAAGGGGAACCATCTTGAGCTAGTGCTTTGTGATCAGTGATGTTTCCATACTCTTAAATTTCTATTTCTCCTACTTCTGAAGTCATCCACCTTCCACCCAGGCCTGCTCCTTGGCAAAGCCTTACCACCAGTGACTTATTGAACTTCCCTTTCCCATAACTCTTAGCAGCTTGATCAAGTATAATGTATATTTACTCCCAGAGGATTTTACAGAAGAAAGCATAATGATGTGTTCATTGGTGGGTTTTTAAAGGGACTAACAGTTTTTATGCAGTTGTAATTAGTCATACCAGTAATAAACATGACTTTTTTGTTTCCTGAACCTATGACTATAGAGAATATTAATAAAAACAAATGCTTCTTCTTCTTAAGCACCTACTATGTGAGAGTAAGTTTTTAAAATGCTTATAATGACCATGTATCGTGCACTCTGATCCAGGCATTGTGTTAAATGCATTCTATACATAATCTTTTTCAATTTCACAACACCAGGAGATAGGAAATATAATCTTCTTTTTCCATATCAGAAAATTATGGCTTAAAAACTTTAATAGCCCAAGGTCAAACAGTTGCTGAGGGGATAGGGAAAGATTTCAAACTATATCTGTCTGATTCTAAAATCTATGTTATTAACCCTTAAACGCTATATCTCTTCCTTCAGACTTACTCTCATAACCTCAAGTTCAATGTATCTCTGACCAATTCATTGCTCAGGACTTAAATTGCTAACTGATTTGGTCCATTGTTACAGGTTATACTTTAAAGATATTTCCCTGTATTATTATTGTAAGTTTATATTTTACTTCCCTAATGTAGTACAAAGAATGCAGAAATATAGCTTTTTTAAAAGGTTGACAGATTTAAAACCATATTCCTAAAACTCAGGATTTTAGTCTTATAATAATCTGAACGTAACAGGAAACTTTTATCTTCATATCTGTTTCACCGGCAAGAAGTATCAAACTTTTTTCAATTCTGAATATTCATGTGAAACTTCAGCTAAGAAATATTGAGAAAGGGAGGAACCATAGATTGGTTAAAGCTCTTTATCTTTCAAATGAGAACATGGAATGCATATATGTGCACAGAAACATGGCTGCTTGCATATGAACATACGTGCACACACATGCACAACTTTACACTCTGCTTTCTTTTCCCTTACTTGCTTTCTTTATCATAGATTCCTTCCTTCTTTCTTCTTTAATCCGGGAACAGCTTTCTAAATGACCTCCTCACAGTATAGCACTGCCAAGGTTAGCCAATTGATTGAAATACTCCCCATTAGCTCCACATAGCCAGCAGTCACAGACACTCTGAGTCACTTTTTCCTTCTCAAACATCTTTTACACAATCATTGTAAGCATTTTCCATAATGCTTCCTGTTAGGTAGAAATTGACCTCTTGAAACTGATCAGCAGAAGTAGTCAACCTTCAGAGCTGCAGTTAATTAACCATGCATCTCCTTTAGTTCAAATCATATTTTATTATCAAAATATGATAATATTTTAAAACTATGGGTAGATTTTTTCTGACCCCCTTATTTCACAGATGAAGAAACTATGGCTCATTATGGCCCAAAAAGATAAAATTAGGGATCATCAAAATGGCACAGTGAAGATGGTGGAACAGAATCCAGACCACAGGCAGAACTAATATATTTAAAAGTCAACTTCTCCATACACTTTGTAGTGCCTGCGGCATACCACCTGCAAGGCTGAAGTGCCATCTTTACCATCAATACAAATGTCTACAACCTGACTCTGTGTACAGTATTAGTTCTTTTATCAGACAACCACTGGCAGCTACCTGAGTGAATGCCTTCTGTGTCTCATTTTGCAAAATGATTTTATCCTTCCTTTATTATTCTATGATGGATATTCTTTCACATTCATATTACTTTGGCATGAGACTCTCATGCTGTTTTATGAAAAAAATCCATACTTTAGAATAGACTATTATACAATCTTGATATAACCAATGTCACCTCATATAATGAATGAGTTAATAAAATACATAAAATGGTTGCTTCTCTTCCCCACTTTCTTTATATCCTAGTTGAGGCCACTGCAAGTGCATGCAATACAATAATTATTATTATGTTCAATTGTCAAAATATATTGAAAGCTTAACAACTACTGATGAACAAATCTCAATGGGTTTGAATTGAAAATTCCTTAGTTTCCCCCAAAAATTTCGCTAGACGTCTCATAAAATCCTGAGGGCTCCATAGTCTCCACTGAGAGAAAAATTCTTTAATTATATAGAGTTTTCTTTCCATATTCTGACACATGTACTTTGGATCTTAGCCCAGGCTATAAGTTATTGACTGAAATTCTATTATTTCCCACCCTTCATTGTTAAAATTTGTGCTTCAATCAAGAGTTCTAATACTGCCTCTTGGTCTTTAACCTTTCAGAATAATCCTATTTTTTGATACTCAGACCAATATTTTTCTGGCTTATATCCCAGCTTTTTATGGCCTATGTTTCAGACCTGGAACAAAATGTTTTCTTTCATCTTTTAATGTAGTCTTCCTTAAATCCTGTGAAAGATAATTTATGTTATTTTTCAGCAACCACTAATCCACATGCAAGTAGAAACATATTCTGAACTAGTTAGCCTATATGCAACAAGAATGGGAAATTATTTTCTGAAGAGTTGAATCTTGGCCGGTCCTAATTTAATTTTATTCCATTTCTGGATCAAATTTCAAACAATAATATTGTTCTTTATGCCAAATGTTGTAAAAATGCAACATCATAATATGTCCTTTATAGGAATATTATAAAATATAATAAACTGGACATGGCACCCTATCAAAGTCATCTATTTTCTCTTGTCCTTAGTATGCCTTTCTAAGTGCTTCTCTTTAGCATTTCTTCTGTGCTTCTTCTCATTCACTAACAAATATTTGTGGTCCCAAAGATATGCACACATACCTCACTCACAACACACACACACACACACACACACACACACACACACAATTCTCTCAGATACAACTTGAGTCTATTCTCTGTAAAGATGAGTGCTCTGTAAAGATCTTTGCTGCCGGAGAACTCAGCCATTTGCTCAGGGGACTCAGTACATTCCCTTGATGACTAAATCTTGAGAGATCTTTTGAGGTCTGGCTTCAAATTCTGTTGAAGACTCTGCCTGAGAAGTTTCCCTGAAACACAGCACTTCCATTCATTTAGAAGTTGAGCCATCTAGATAAATTCACCACCCAGCACTACCTTTGGCATCTCCTAAAGAGAAGCATGGAAAATTATGGCCTGTTCTACTCTATCCTCCACTTGAACGAAATTATGAGGTAGTAAGCCCTATCTTTGCCTAAACAAACAAAATTCTGACTCTTCTATTACTCTATATGATGTCTGTATCTCTTTCTAGAATTCCAAACAAGTCCTCTTTGCTTTAGATATTTTACTCAGCCTTGCTGACATTTCCATCTTCTTGCTCTTTTCCCATCCCTCTTCCTATAAGTACTGTGTCCTTGAGGAATCTAGGTATGTTCTAAATCCAGTCCTATTCCTGCCTGCTTGAAGGTTCATGGTTCCTGCTCAAGGTTCACACTCTCAGCCTTAAGAATTCTCCACTTGCATAGGTAGTGGAAACTCCTTTTATATCATAGCTTGTGTTCCATCAATCAAAAGCTTAAAATGAAATTCTGTGCTCTGACCTGCTCCAATCTGAACTCATTTCTCTCTAGGGTTCCTATTGATCTGGGATTTCACTTCACAATTCTTCTGTACTGGATTTTCCTGCTTTTGAAATCTGATGACTTCCCTTTTTAAATTTTAGTCTATCACTGTGTATATACACCACATTTTCTTTATCCATGCATCTGTTGATGACATGTAAGTTGGTTCCATACCATGGCTATTGTGAATAATGCTGCGATGAACATGAGAGTACAGATATTTCTCTGACACACTGATTTTATCTCTTTTGGATACATATCCAGTAGGGGGATTGTTGGATCATATGGTAGTTCTATTTTTAATTTTTTGAGAAATCTCCATACTGTCTTCCATAATAGCCGTACTAATTTACATTCACACCAACGGTATGCAACGATTCCCTTTTCTCCACATCTTCTATGACACGTCTTATCTTTTGCCTTTTTGATAATTAGCCATTCTAACAGGTGTGAGGTGGTAACTCATTGTGGTTTTAATTTGTATTTTTCTGATGGTTATTGATGTTAACCCTGTTTTTATACACTTGGCCATTTGTATGTCTTCTTTTGATAAGTATATGTTCAGATCCTCTGCCCATTTTTTAAAGCAGTTTGTTTTTTTACTGTTGAGTTATTTGAGTTCCTTATATGCTTTGGATATTAACCTCTTATCAGATGTGTGGTCCACAAATATGTTCTCCCACTCAGTAGGTTGTCTCTTGACTCTGTTGATTATTTCCTTGACTGTGCAGAGCTTTTTAGTTTGATGTAATTCATTTGTCTATTTTTGCATTTGTTGCCTGTGCTGTATTACCTGTACCTAAAAGACCACTGCCCAGACCAAGATCGTAGAGCTTTTTCCTCATGTTTTCTTCTAGTAGTTTTACAGTTGGATCTTATATTTAAGTCTTTAATCTATTTTGAGTTTATTTTCTTATGTGGTGAGAAATAGGAGTCTACTTTCCTTCTTCTATGTGTGGATATCCAGTTGTCCCAACACCATTTATTAAAAAGACTGTTCTTTCCTCATTGTGTGTTCTTAACATCTTTGTCAAAAATCAAATAACTGTAAATTCATGGACTTATTTCTGGTCTTCTTATTCTGCTTCATTGGTCTGTTTGTCTGCTTTTATGCCAGTACCATGCTATTTGGTTACGATCGCTTCATAGTATATTTTGAAGCCAAACTAGTGTGATGTTTCCAGCTTTGTTATTTTTGCTTATGATTTCCCTGGCTATTTGAGGTCTTTTGTAGACCTGGTAGGAAGTGTTTGGATGATGAAGGTGGATCCCTCATGAATGGCTTGGGTCATCCCATTGCTCATAAGTGCTCTTGCTCTGAGTTCACATGAGATCTGGTCACACGATGTGACATGTCTGCTCTCGCTTCACCTTCTGCTATGAATGTAAGCTTACTGGGGCCTCCCTAGACCAAGCAGATGCCAGTACCATGCTTCCTGTAAAGTCTGCAGAGCCATGACCCAATTAAACCTCTTTTCTTTATAAATTACCCAGACTCAGTTATTTCTTCGTATCAGTGAAGGAGCAGCCTAACATATGCATCATTGGATGTGTGCAAACCCTAGGCATGTTAGACACCAAATATGCGAGTCAAACATGATGAATTCCCAAGTTGGCTAATGAAACTAATAATCCTATATGCTAATGAAATGGAATAGTTGCCTTGACCCTTTCATGAGTGGGAACTGGAGTGCACCTACTCTGGGTTCAGCCAGCCACTTCAGTACCAACTTCACTCATTCAAGCCCACTGGGCTCAACCCCTCATGGGAGGGAGCATGCAGACAAGCAGGTGCCAGAGCCAGGAAGAGAGCTTTAGGGCTTCAGCTCCAGCATATAGGGGTGTGTTACAATTAATGCTCTTTTAGCTTTGCCACCCACCGATGGCTTAAGTGTTAAACAGTTCAGTGAAGAGTCAGTGTGACAGAGTTTTTGGGTTCCCACACACAGTGCATCCCAAATTCTCGTCCAGTATCTGAGAAGAATCAGGTCACATGACTGGTTTGAAAGGTGATGAATGTGGAGGATTTCATTAAGCAGTAGAAGTGGCTCTCAGCAAAAGGGGAGTTGGAAAGAGGATGGAGCAGGAAGAAGACGATCTCTCCCTGAAGCCCAGCTGTCTGCAGCAAGGCTCATCTCCGAGGTCGTGCCGTCTGAAGTTAAGCTGCATCTATCTGTAGTTTCTGGTGCTCAGTTGCTTCTTCTCCTCTCCGTGTTCAGTTGCTTGTCTCTTTGTCAGCTGAGGTCTGGGATTTATATTGGCACAGGACAGGGGGGCGGGGCAGGCCAAAAAGGCAACATTTGGGCAGGAAAAGAGGGATCACTGTTCTCATTTGGGGCCACAGTTTCCAGGCTGGAGGGTGGGGCCTTTGCCAGAAAACTGCCCTCTTCTACTCTGTATTTGTATCATTAGGAAGATTAAAAAAAAAAAAAAAAAAATAGCAGACAAAGGGATTAAGCACACAAGGAAATAGATATTCTACTTTGGTTCATTAATATCTCATGCCACTACTCATGTTACCGAATTATGACTGGGTTGTCAGATATGGTAAGGTGCTCTTTAAGCTCCCAGACTATGAACTCAGATGTTCCTGAGCTCACTTCCCAGCCCTGCCACTAACCATCTGTGTGACACAAATGAGTTATTTAACCTATCTAGAGAGCAATCCAGTCCAATAACTTCATCTGCAAAATCTCGGTAATAATACCAACTGGAAGCTGATTTTGAGGATTCTCTGAGAAATATGCATAAATAACAATATGTAAAGCAAAAAGATTGATGCAACATAAGCACTCAGTATTTACAGACATTTACATCATAAACATGACATGATCATTTTCTCTTGATTTTGGGGGGTTGCCAAAAATTATTGTAAGTATTAGTGGGAAAAAATTGAGCCACCAAAGATAGGATTTGTAGGAAAGAATATTACATTCTGACTTTGACCTAAGGTCTTAATGGTAGTGCTACCATCATTTTTAATTTTTTAAATATTGCACAGTAATCATGAAAATATTGGGCAGAATTCAAATATGTTTGATTTAAAGACTATGAACTTCTAGAAAAACATAGCAGCTTTTATAGGAGTTAAGACTACAAATCTTATCAGTTGCTAAAATTAAACATTTCATTCCTCCTGCTCACCTCACTCCAGCATTGGTAAAGAGGCACAAATTGCAACTTCATAATATTTTTAATTTCAGAGATAAATGTTAACGATTACACCACCATCTCAATTAGGTTATTCATTGTTCAATTGATAGCCTATATTCCATTTTTAAAGTGTAAAATTTTTAATTGGGAAGGACTTGTGATGTTCTGGATATATATTTTTGTGTTCTGTAGATTTCATATTAGTAACTATGTAACTTAAATGTCAGTTTTCAAAAACTTAAGTAGTCTAGATAATGTTTTTCAGGCTTCTTCAGGACTGAAAAAGTGGTTCTTATCTTAATGTGTGTAAAAATACCCTGGCATCTTTGCTCAAAATATATGTTCTGGGGCCTCACATCAGACATTTTGATTTGATATGTCTGTAATGAGGCCCAGGAAGCTGCATTTAATAGATGTCCTAGGTGATGCCCATGCAGGTAGGTCTCAAAGCTCACTTGGAAAAATATTGGACTAAAGGAACAATTGATAATATTTGCTTCCATTTTATGTAAAATTCTCAATAGAATTACAAAATTGAGTGTAGATCTCTTAAAATCCCACATATTCTCTCCAAGCACATCTTTTACAGCTGAGAAAATTATGCCCCTAAGCACACATACAAATATGACTTTTTATTTTTTGCCATTTTAATAGCAAGTTTGCTGAATTTTATCTCTAACATTCTATAAAATGTATTTTAAGAAAATACAATACATTCAAAACACTGAAACTAGAGATTAGATAAATCAAGGGGTTTTTTTGGTTTGTTTGTTTGTTTTTTTTACATTAAAATAGTATTTTTCAAAAGGATGTACTTTGGAGTTCTTTGACTAGTGGGTTCTCAGACATTTAAGTGTGTATTCACGTAACACTACTTGCTGTAGAGTCTGTTGGAACAGACATAATTCAAGGTAGAGTGGCAAGAACACAACTAATTAAATATCTGTCAGAAATAAAAATAAGGCAGCTCTGAAAATACAGTGTAAATTCAATGTAAATATATTCATTAATTTTTAGCTAGTATTTAATAAGTACCCACAACATGCCAAGATATGATGTTTCAATTTATTTTAAAAATACATCTATTGTGGGCCTGGCATGGTGGCTCATGCCTGTAATCCCTGCACTTTGGGAGGCCGAGGAGGCGGGTGGGTGACCTGAGGTCCAGAGTTCAAGACTAGCGTGGCCAACATGGTGAAACCCCGTCTCTACTAAAAATACAAAAATTAGCCAGGCATGGTGGCCTATGCCTGTAATCCCAGCTACTCGAGAGGTTGAGGCAGGAGAATCACCTGAACCCAGTAGCTGGAGGTTGTAGTGAGCCAAGATTGTGCCATTGCACTCCAGTCTGAATGACAAGAGCGAAACTCCATATTGGAAAAAAAAAAATCTATTGTATAAAGCAAAATATACCCACATAGAATGGCATAGTGACATTTACAGGCTCTCTGGCATGTATTTAAATGTATGTCTGCAGAGAAAAGGAACCCTTATACATTGCTGTTGGAAATGTAAATTAATACAGCCATTATGGAAATCTCTACAGCCATTATGGAAATCTCTACAGAGGTTCCTCAAAAAACGAAAAATGGAATTACCATATGATCCAGTAAACTCACTTCTGGATATTTACCCAAAAAATTTACAATCAGTGTATTGAAGAGATATCTGTACTTCCATGTTCATTGCAGCACTGTTCAAATAGCAAAGTTATAGAATCAATTTAAGTGTTCATCAACAGAAGAATGGATTGAATGGATGAAGAAAATGTAGTATATACACACAATGGAATACTAGTCAGCCTTAAAGGATAAAGAAATATTGTCATTTGTGAGAACCTAGGTGAAATTGGAGAACGTTACGCTAACTAAAATAAACCAGGCACAGAAAGACAAATACCACATGTTCTCACTTACATGTGGAATCTAAAAACTGAATTCAAAGAAGCAGAGATTAGATGATGGTTACCAAAGTCTGGGGGTGGAGGAACTGGGGAGATGATAGTTAAAGAGTACCAAGGCTCAGTTAAACAAGATGAGTAAGTTGGGATTTTTTTAAAGATATATCACATGGCATTGTGAATATAGTTGGTAATTCTGTATTGTACATTTTAAAATTACTAAGAGGCTGGGCATGGTGGCTCAAGCCTATAATCCCAACACTGGGAGGCCAAGGCAGGCAGATCACTTGAGCCCAGGAGCCTGGACAACATAGCGAAACCTTATCTCTACAAAAAAATACAAAAAAAGTTAGCCAGGGATAGTGGCATGTGCCTGTAGTCTCAGCAGCTCAGGGGGCTGAAGTGGGAGGATCACCTGACCCCAGGAACTCAAGGCTGCAATGAGCCATGATGATGCCACTGCACTCCAGCCTGGGTGAATGGAGTGAGACTCTGTCTCAAAAAACATAAGATAAAATCACTAAGAGAGTACATTTCAAATGTCCTCACCAGAAAAAATAAGTATTTGAAGTGATGGATATGTTAATTGGTTGATTTAATTATTCTGCATTGTATTCATAAATCATAACATAACTTTGTAACCCATAAATAAATGCCACTTTAATTTTTTTAATGTGAAAAAATTAATATAATAAATGCATGTATGTCTGATCTCCAAGAATAAATCTTTGAACACAAAAAGCAGTAGTGCTGAATTAAAATAACCACCAAAAATCATCACTGAAACCTTCACAAAGTCTGCCCCACCCTTTTTTCTAGCCTTTCACATTCTTATTTTTAACTTTGAAACCATGTAGCACGTAACACTTGTTTTGAATCTGACTATATGCCTTTTAATAAGCTTATGTAAAGAGATCAAGAATTTTTGAAATCATATATTTTTAGTGGCTATAGGGACAGAGTATTATTGTACATATGACTTTGGGAAAGTCATATAACTTCTCTGAGCTGCCATTTCTTCATGTGTTTCCTGTGTTAAACATGAATAAGAATATTTTATTGCAAGATTAGTGTGTAAGAATTCACTAAGGTAATGTATGTAAAACAGCAAATATAGACTCTGGCAAGAATAAGTGATCAATAAATCGAAGTTGAGTGATGAGCTAATGAGGATAATGCAGCCATATCTCTAATTGTTTCATATGCATATATTTTACCTCTTCTTCTAGATTGTAAATTATTTGAGAGCAGGCATGATGTCACTTTTTTAATGCCAACAATCTAGTACAGTGTTAGGCAAATAATATCTGCAATATAAATATGCATTTAGTTGAATCAGAAATAACTATATCCATTGACAGAAGTGTATTTTTTTTCTTACTAAAAGTATAAGCAATATCTTACCTAAAACACGACTCAAAATGTCTCAAGCACTGGAATAAGTGTCTTCTGAAGAAAGCAATATAATAGTGATGATGATAATAATAACAGTAAATTGCATTTTTGTGCTTTCTATGTGCCAAATGCTGTTAAAAGCACTTTACATGCATTAACTGATGTAGTCCTTTCGACAAACCATACAAGGAAGGTACCATTATTATTCTTGCTTAATGAATAAGGGAACTGAGGGGGAGAGAAGTTAAGTGATTTCCCAAGGTCACACAGCTGGTATGTGACAGAGGCAGGATTTGAAACCAACAGCATCAGCTGCAAAGTCCGTGCACTTCACTGCTGTTCTGTACTGTAGCTATGGCAGATTAAGGGAGAAAAGGAGAAATATCTTTTTCTGTGAGGTACAGAAAAAGAACAGATTAAATCTAATGAAATGGGTCATGGACCTTTATGCTCCCCTGCTATTTTTTTTTTTTTTTTTTTTTTAAATCTCAGCATAGTGAAATCATTGTGAAAGTATTCTCTTCCTCCCTGAGGAACAAATTTGTGCAGAAAAGTACTTTAATTAATACTCACCATGCAGTTCAGGCAAAAAGACAAATATATATCACTATGGAAGAAACCACACTGTTGCATTTTAAACCACTTGAACTTTAGAGACGCCAAATCGAACCCCAAGCTCCAAACTTAGTGGGCTCTGAGTTCCCTTGCCTCTAGCAACATAGGTGTTGTATTCTGCCATAGAATTGGGTGGCAAGGGTTCTTAGTTTGTTATTGATTGTTATTCTATTTTTGTCTCCCTGCAGGTTTTATAGACAGAGGACCAAAATTTTTCTCAAATATCAATCTTTTGCTTCCAACTCCATGGAATCTTCAAATGATTTGTTAAGGGAATGTCAACTATCTACCTAATGGTGATCTTTATACTGGTTTTAGCAAGGATCAGCAAACTCTTTCTGTAAACTGTCTGATATTAATAGTAAATATTTTAAGCTTTGCAGGCTGCCTCTGCCACAACTAGTCAACTCGCTGCCTTTACAGTGTGAAAACAGCCTTAGACAATAAAAAAGTTAAAGGGTGTGGCTGTGTGTCAATAAAACTTTATTTGCAAACAGGCAGTGGGTCAAATTTGGTCCTTAAACTGTGGTTTACTGATGCTTGCTTTATAGTAATGCCGACAATTTTGCAGACCAAATCATTCTCGAATCTTTGCATTTTGCCTGCTACTTTATCCCAACATAAATTATCTTATTTAATTATCCCAGCAGTCCTTACATATGCAAAAAAGGCTCAGGCAGGTTAAGTGGACAAAGGTTAAACGTGGTAAGTTAAGGAGAAATTATAAAGCAAAGAAATAAACCCAAGTCATTTGTTTACATACTCCTTGCTTTCTCCTCTGCATCTTACTCTGCCTGATATATAAAAGGTGGGAGGACTGCTTCAGCCCCATAGTTCAAGGCTGCAATGAGCTATGATTGCGCCACCGCGCTCAATCCCAGGTAACAGAATGAGACCCTGTCTTAAAATAAATACATAAGAAAGAAAAGAAAGGCTGGAGAATAAATGCATGCCAGTCTGAGACCTCAGGACCATAAGGCCATAATTAATAGCTAGTTTGGGTTCAAAACCCTTTTTTTAAAGTCAGCTTTATACTTAATCTGTGTCTTGCCATTATGACATTAAATTCAAACTAGTGCATTTACATGACAATTGTCTTATGAAATTCTGACTTCTTAAACTGAAAGATTATATATTATCAACCTCCAGACTATGATATTTGTTTTACTTTGTTTTAGTAAATTACATTTACTCATTATATATTTGGTAAATGATGTTTAATTTACTCATAGACTTAACTGATTTCACTGACCTTTTTTAAATGAACTGAACTTGGAATTAAGTAAAAAATTTTTTTATCCTTGTATAATTGTACAAATAAAATAGTAATTATATTGTAATCTTTTTAAAACAATACAGAATCTTACCATTTTCTCCTAGTTCCTCTACCGATATTTCTATTCCAGTACACGCTGCTGATCTCTATTGAGAATATCCAGGATTGGCACCTCTGAAGGGCATCTGCCTTGAAAATCTAGACTAGCAAACTTTTTTTAAAGAAATGGTGGGCAGGACGCAACAATATCCCGGAAACTTCACCTAGATGCTGAGGAAAGGTTAATTTGTTCCCAGGAAGTAGGGTTTAGTTTTGTGTTGGTGTTTTCTAATCTAAAAACTTTGTAAAAATAAGTTTTTCAGTTTTATATCCAATAGTAATTAGAAATCATTCCTTGAGTTTTCTAAGTTGGAGAACCATGCAACACTTTCAGAATAATGAATTAATCGTGCTTTCATTAGTCCTCAAAAAAAAAAAAAAAAAAAAAAACTATTATAAGGTGTTCTATCAACTTAATAAAAAAAAAGAATACCCATTATAGGTTATTAAGCAGAAAGATAGAATGAAAGAGTTGCTTTTAATTCATGCAGTAGAGATATGCAGGGTGGTTATTATTCGACAGGATTGAAATGGTATAACATTAGTGGCAGAGCTTGGTCATTTGGAACCCAAATTAGCATAGAAACAGTAGTGATGGAGAGGAGGCAGATATTGTTCTTACGTGAACAGAAATTCTATATCCCAGGATGTAACTGATTAAATGCCTTTAGACTTAAAGAGCCTTAAACTGAATTTCTAATGATGACTGCACTTCAGAAGATAAGTCTTATTCAATAAGATTTTTTTTAACTCCAAGTGTATCAGTGAGGGGTCTCCATACAACAGGACCAATAGGATGTTTGAGTATGTGTGCATTTAGGTAGATGATAGATGATAGACACCTACTTTATTAATATAAAAATATAAAATTTAGTATGAGGAATTGGTTTGTACAATTATAGAGGCTAAGGAGTCCAAAAATCTGCACTTGCAGTGGGCTGGAAAATGGAGACCCAGGAGAGCCAATGGCACATATGAAGTCCAAAGGCAATGTGCTGAAGAATTCTTTCTCGTTTCAAGAGGCCTGTCTTTTGTTCTATTCAGGCCTTCAACTGATTAGATGAGGCTCACCTACATTATGGAGGGTGACGTGCTTACTCAAAGTTCACTGATTTAAATGTTAATGTCATGGAAACCACCTTCCAAGTTAACATGTAAAATGTATACAACAAGGATGCCAAATAATTAGTGGTAGATTTCAGCTGAAACTTACTAGTTATAGGACCTTAAGGAAGGCAGGTGGTTTCTCTAAAACTCAGTTCCTTATTAGTGCCTACTTCAGAGAATGGCTGTGAAGATTAAATGAGAAAATAAGTATAATATGCCCAAAATAGGCCCTTGCTACAAATAAGACTCGTTAAATATTATTTAAAATTACCATTACTAGAATTATTGAAAGAATCCTGCTGACCAGAAGTAGTTACATTATCCAGTTAAGTAAATAAAGTGTATTCAGTACTGGGATTCACTGATCAATATTATATTTAGATACATTGTTCCTGACAGTACAGGGAGAAGGGAACATGGAAGAAAGAGGGTGGAATAGTAATACATTTTTCTGGATAAATGTCATATTGATTTGCACATCAAGACACGGCATAACTTACATGGAGAACTGCACTCACCTAAATTAGGTCACCCTAATGGAGTTGAAGGAGGTCAAGAGGAGAGCAGGCAGAAGCTTACTGTATGAGAATAGTATTTAGTCTTCTGTCTAGCAAAGTGTTGGTGAAAACTATGATCCAAGTTTTAAAAACCAAGAAAACTGTAGGTGAGGTGAACTGGGACTTCTCCAACAAATGCAAAAGTTTGTGTGTCTAGTCCTAGAAGCTGTAAAAGGATTATTTAAGGACAATTCACTATACATACTCCACATCCAATAAGGCAGCAAATCTCCTTGACCCATTACCTTTAAAATATTCTCATAATCCTACCACTTTTCACCACCTCCACTGCTAACATTCGAATCTGAGCCAGTATTCTCTCTTGCCTGCATTATTTCAGTAGCAGTAGATAAATACATAGATAGATAGATACATACATAGATACATAGATATACATAGATACATAGATATACATAGATACATAGATAGATAGATAGATAGATAGATAGATAGATAGATAGATAGATAGAAACACACCTACTTTATCACCATAAAAATATGAGATTTCATATACGGAATTGGTTTGTACAATTATAGAAGCTACGGAGTCCAAAATCTGCACTTGCAGTGGACTGGCAAGTGGAAACCCAGGAGAGCCAATGGTACAGATAAAGTCCAAAGGCAATGTAATACATTAATTGGCTGTTCTACTTCCAGTCTTGCCTCTCTATGAAGTTTTCCCAACACAGCCAGCAAATTGTTTCAAATAAGTCATTTCTTTTCTTAAAACCTTCCAGTGATCTCCCATCTTACTCAAAGAGGAAAAGCCAAAGTCCTTAAAATGGCCAGCAAGATGCTACACAGTCAGGCCCCCAGTTATCTCTGCCATAATCTACTGCCACTCTCCTACCATCTCCGCAGCACAGCAGCCTCCTTGCTGTTCCTTGAAGTACCAGGCCAGCCCAGGCCTTTGCACCCCGTCTTCACTCGACCTGGAACCTTCTTCTCCTACATGGCTTACTCCTCACTTTCCTTTGGGCTTTATTCAAATGCCACCTTTTTTTGTTATTTTATTTTATTTAATTATTGAGACAGAGTCTTGCTCTGTTGCCCAGGCTGGAGTGCAGTGGCGCGATCTCGGCTCACTGAAACCTCCAATTCCTGGGTTTGAGTGATTCTCCTCCCTCAGCCTCCCGAGTAGCTTGGACTACAGGCACATGCCACTACGCCCAGCTAATTTTTTTTTTTTTTTTTTTTTTTGTATTTTTAGTAGAGACGGGGTTTCGCCATGTTGGCCAGATTGGTCTCAAACTCCTGACCTCAAGCGATCCGCCACCCTCAGTCTCCCAAAGTACTGAGATTACAGTCGTAAGCCACCACGCCCAGCCATCAAATGCCACCTTTGATAAGGCTGCCTCTGGCCACCCAATCTGAGACTGAAATCCTCCTCTCCACACACCCCAAATACTTCCTTTCCTGTTTTACTTTCCCCATGGCTCACTTATTGCCGTTTATTTTAATATTTTTGCCATGACGATCTTTTCTTTGGAATATGAGCCTAAGGAGGGAGCAGATATTTATCTCCTGTTCTGTGCCATTCTCCTCCCTGCTGGATCTTCAGTGCCTGGAGCAATGCACTTGGCACAGAGTAGATACTCAGTAAATATTTGTTAAATAAATTAATGATTATCTTCTAGTAAAAGTACTGAGCTCTGAAAGCAAAACGTATAAAAAAGACAAAAGCGCTCATGAATTTCTGATAACTAATCCTCAAAGAATTCTATATCCATGTTGCTTCAAGGATCATACCATGCAAAGCCACCATGGCCTTCCAGGAAATACTTTGTGCCACTCTAAGATGCAAAATACAAAGCTGAATGGGCCACTTCGTCATTTCAGTACAGCAAGTGCTATGTTCTTCTGTGACATCCACTGTGACTAGCATTACTCGTCAACGCAGCTACTGCCCCACTAGTAGCTAAATTTTCAAAGGTGGCATTTAAAATTATAGGTTCCTTTTATCTATTCTCCTCCCTTGCTAAAAAATAATCAAGGGATAAGCGCTCAATGGTACGAAAACCATCGCCATGGTAAATGTTCAAGTGACAAGGAAGAATGTCACAAGGTTTCAGGTTTCCTGCATCATGCCTATTTTTTGCATAGGGAACAAAAAAGATTTCATAATCTAAATCCATTCCTTTTCAGATGCCTGCTGCCTGTGTAAATACTGCTTAGATAAATGACTCCTTGTCCAATGTATTTGTTTCCCCACAGTTGTTAAGAGTCCTCAGAGCAGTTGCTGCCTCAGTCAGTACCAGTGGCTCTCTCTCCACTTACCAGAGTCCTCATACCCAACTTTTGTCTCCTATCCAGATGGCCTTCATTACAGGGAGAAATGCCACCAACAGGTGCTACTTGTGCCTGGAAATGCCATCCTGAAATTCAAGGAAGAGATAATCTTCTGTGTGCCTTAGTGGTGTGTGTGGGTTTAATTGTATGCGTGGTTTGAGAAGCCTACAGTCTGCTCAAATATTTCTTGACACTCACACCAGCTCCTCACTCTTAGAAAAAAGTATCCAAATAGCAGAAAATTGCAACCTCATCATCTTAATTTTACTCCTGCAGATCTAGATGCCATTTGAAGAGAGAAAAAAATCTTTCATAAATCCATGCAAACCAGGTATCCCAACAATAGAACTGAAATGGAAAAAAAACTATGTTACTATAGAAGCTCTTGAATATTCTCTAACCAAGTACATTCCTTCACTGACGTTTTCTAAATTAGCCAGCAAAACCTTTCCCTTTGAAAACTCTGTAATAGCTGCCTCCTCTTTCTGAAGTTAGGTTTTCTGTTCGTTCCACAGGCTGGGATTAGTTGGTCACACTCTAAATCCGACTCCTAGTTCTGTCACTGAAGAATTCTGCTTCACCACGTGCAAAACAACCGTTTCGCTGTGGAAAAAAACAAACCGACACTCAGCTCATTGATCTTAGGAAAAATTACTGAGGATGGTGGGGGAATTTGCTCCTGACAAGAAGAATGACTTTAAAGCCTCAGATGATGCAAAATCCTTTCTGTAGCACACATTAGCAATAATCAGGGTGCGTTGCTACGGTTCAGTAGAAGTCGGTACTGAACTTCACAGAACTCTTTCAACCTTTCCTCTCTCACTGTGTAAATGTGAAAGTAACAATAAATCTTGTTGACAATTACTTCCATGTCTATTGGCAGGAAGTCAGCAGCCGTTTGAAGAGTATTGTGAGCAAGATGTGCAGAGGAGCCAACACCCATTAACTATCTCCCTAGTTTCTCCTGTGACTTATAGAACATGTTATTTTTCCTCAGTGAGCAACCCTTCCAAATGGTGAATTAGTAATATTAGCACCAAATACCACTAATTTGTCAGCTGAGCTGTGTTTTTCCATAGTGCTTGCAGTGGGGGCCCATAACCCCTTTGCAACACAGCTGAGCAAGGATGAAAATCTGGAAGATGGTGTATTTATATAATTTTGCCAGGCTTTATGAAAACACGTTAAGACAGTCACAGAGGTGACTTAGTTATGGTTCAAAACATTCACCCAGACTGCAAATAGAATCCTGATACATCAACCTAAAGCCTCCAATAAAGGTGGCATTCTGGCAGCACCACAGCTACTTTTGAATTTCACAAACTAAATTAAGTTTTAATTCATTCAGTCATTTCTATGTATGAAAATACCATGCTCATTAAAATTGACAAATAAGTTGGTCATCCCTTTCAGACTCTCTCAGGGTTTTATGAAGAAGTAGGGGCCGAGAGCCAAGTGGGGAAGGGAAGGAGGAAGGTGTCTAGCAAGCCTCACAACTGTTTCCATCTGACACCGGTGCCCAGCACAGGAGGCCGAGGCAGGATGCCTGCTCCCAGCTGTGGTGTCAGCTGCTGTGCGGAAGCAGTGGAATGTCTAGTTGCTTGCTTGTTTCTAAGAGCACAGATGCTACCAAAGTTTCAAATTCAGAAAGGGGTTTGACATTAATGTTGAGGCCTGAGTGGTTCGTCAGAAACTGTGCGCCTTGAACTTCATTTAATCAAAAGACCTCCACCCTAGGAAATAACCCTCCCCCACAGAGCTTGAAAGCCAGAAAGTACACAATTTCCTGTGGCCCCACACTTACCAGCTGAAAGAGCCAACCCCCAGGAGAACATATTAAGGGGATGGAAGAGGATTCAGTGTAGACTGTCGAGGCACTCCATGTGTTGAAGAAACTTTTTTAGCTTCTTCCTTATTTTTCTCATGCTCCTTCCCAAATGGTTTTCCAGGGACAAGATAATGCGTGGGGAAAGTTCATTACCAATTATTGTCCAAACCAGAACACTTTTGAGAGTGCTAGTGGGTGCTTATTAAGAAAACATCAGAACAATGGGTATAACCCACTACTACCCAGGGCGAACTGGAGCACATAGTCTCCCTACCCAAATGAATGCTTAGGACTTTGGTGACAGAAAAAAATGCTTGTGGGTGGTGGGAGATGGCAAGGGGGCAGAATTTTTTGCTCTTTGGCAGAGGACTGAGAATAAGAATAGAGTGGCTCAAGCTTCTTCAACCGCAAGCACTTATTTTCATCTAGAGTTTAACACATTACTGAGCTTGGGATTAGAATGCAATCCATACCTACTTGTTCAGTTCAAATGTTTGCTGACTTTAAAACCCTGACATAATCATGACTGTACCTGTTATTCGGGCTTTCCAAGTCTGTTTCTTGGCTGTGGAGCACATCTAATGCGTAGCTTTGGGAAAAGATTTGTAATCTGCTGATTTGAGAAGTAGGAGTAAAAGAGGATGAAGTAAATACAGGCTTTTGAGTCTTCACACTTCCTTACTTTCTGAGTGAGTTTAGCAAGTGACTCAGGCTCTGTGAAGATTTTTTTTTGTTTTTCATTTTGTTTTTCGTTGTTGTTTGTTTTTGTTTGTTTTTTCAGACAGAGTCTCACCCTGTCTCCCAGGCTGGAGTGCAGTGGTGCAATCTCTGCTCACTACAACCTTCTCCTCCCAGATTCAAGTGATTCTCCTGCCTCAGTCTTCAGAGTAGCTGGGATTACAGGCGCTCACCACCACGCTCAGCTAATTTTTTATAACTTTAGTAGAGACGAGGTTTCACCATGTTGGCCAGGCTGGTCTCAAACTCCTGATCTCATGATTCACCTGCCTCAGTCTCCCAAAGGGGTGGGATTACAGGCGTGAGCCACCGCACCTGGCCACCTCTGTGAGTTTTAATTGCCACTTCTGTAAAGTGGTAATAAAAGAACAATCTCACAGGGTTCTTAGAAGAATTAAACAAGACAAATCTGTGTATTTAATTGTTTAGCACAGGAGTTGGCACTTAGAAATCAGTTGGTAGTGAATGATGACTACTAATAATATTATTCTCATTATTAGTAGAAAGACAACTGGCTTGAGGTCTGTGCTCCATAGCTCTGGATTTCTGTTGTTAGGCGTCTTTTGTTATCCTATAGTTCATTGTACAAATACTGCAGTTTCAAGGGAGAAGATAGTAGTCTACAAGTAACAAAGGGCTGCCTTGTTAAAGAATTCCTTGTACTTTGCATGTTTTCACTATTTTGTAACAGATTAATCAACCATAAGGACAATCAGTTTCTCAAAACTTACCTGAAGAATTAAATCTATAAAGCAGCTTTCCCTGGATATTTAAGTTTCAAAATGAATGCAGATATATGTATGGTTCCCTTCTAGCATTTTTACATGTATAATATTTCTTTGTGTAATTCTTGAGAAATTGCCCTAAGAGAGTTTTAGATGACCCGTTAGGGTGGATGTAGAGAGAGGGTGGGGAAAGGCCCCTGTAGGGGTTCTCCACTCAAAAACGGAGGGGAAACGAGCTAACCATGAAAAATGTAATATAATTTTGAATCGTATGAGGTTTCAACTGGCATCTCAGTTCTTTCCCAGATGCTAGAAAGCCAGAGAACCAATAGATCTTCTTTCAGCTGACAGTTCTTCGCACTTTGTAATGCCCTCAGCAAAACTGTTTATAAATAGTGACAACATCTACAGACAGTTTGTTCATTGTTCTCCCACCTTCTCTTAGAAAAGTGATATGTCCAAACATAAACTTGAAATAGTAGCTCTTTCTTGTATGAGTCAAGCCCCAGTGATGGCAACTCAAAGAGCAAGGGAAAGGGTGTTAAGGCTGTAGAACAACGATTCCCAGACCTGAGGATGGCTCACTTTTACACAAGGATAAGCAACCTACTCCTCGTTTTTCACATTTCATCAGTAAAATGCATACAATAATATCTGCTTATATGTTTTCTGTTAAGAAATCTTCTTTAAGAGGTAAAGATAAAAACTTGTAGGACAAATGCATCAAAAACAATAGCAGTAAGATAGTCATTTGTCCCGCCAGTCTCAAATCAAACATTTAATTTTCCAGCATTTTATGATCCTGGGCAACTTTGCAAGTGAGTTTTTCAAGGAAAAGGTAAGAGTACCATAGAACTCCCAAGGTGCAGAAAGATGGAAGCCTTTCACATTGAAGTCTGAAGTTGAGCTTATGTGGAGAACCAATTCATACATTTGTCTGTCAAATCCATAGCAGAATAAACCATGAACTCTGAAAGGCATCTCAACACACACAGACCTAAGACTGGGCTAGTTTGACAGGACCTTGTGATGGAAAGTGGCGTTCTAGTAGTTCATTCTCACACTGCTATAAAGAACTACCTGAGACTGGGTAATTTATAAAGAAAAGAGGTTTAATTGACTCACAATTTCACAGGCTGGGGAGGCCTCAGGGAACTTACAATCGTGGTGGAAGAAGAAGCTAGCATGTCTTACCATGGCAAAGCAGGAGAGAGACAGAGAGAGTGAGGGGAAGTGCCATACTTTTAAATGATCAGATCTCATGAGAACTCACTTACTACTATAAGAATAGCATGGAGAAATCCCGCCTCATGATCCAGTCACCTCCCACCGGGTCCCTCCCCTGACACATGGGGACTACAATTCGACATGAGATTTGGGTGGGGACACAGAGCCAAACCATATCCGGGTTGGTGTTTAATGGGATCCTAGGTCTAGCATCAGCCCTGATAATGGGCTACATACACAACTGATAATATCCATTCAATGCTCTGGACTAATTAGACGTAATATTTATGTGTATGGACATTAAGCAGTATTCAAATTCTACCATTGTCTTTGTCTTCAAGTAATTCTTAACAAAACTAATTTGTTACTTGAGAATAATTTTTGACAATTTTTCTAAACATGAGAGGTATCACATTTTACCAAAAATATTAACTAACTTATTAACTATTTTATTCACAGCACTAGCATATTTTTTTGCCAGTCACTAAGCTAGATGATTCAGAGGCAACTTTATTTTTATTTATTTTTTATTTATTTATTTTTTCTTGAGATAGAATCTCGCTCTGTTGCCCAGGCTGGAGTGCAATGGCAGTATCTTGGTTCACTGCAACCTCTGTTTCACAGGTTAAAGAGATTTTCCTGCCTCAGTCTCCTGAGTAGCTGGGACTACAGGCATGCCCCACCACTCCTGACTAATATATATATATATATATATATAATAGATAATATAGATTATATATAATCTATATTATATATTATATATAAAAATGTATATATAAGTATATAATATATACGTATATATGTATAACGTATATATGTACACATATATGTGTGTGTATATATAAGCCTACTTTTCTGTTCTTGGTTATGAACATGAAATCATGCTGTGTGATTTTGTGTTTGTTTCTATATATACATATATACACACGTGTGTGTGTGTGTGTATACATATATATATATATATATATATTTTTTTTTAGTAGATATGCAGTTTCACCATGTTGATTGCGCTGGCCTTGAACTCCTGACCTTGGTCTCCCAAAATTCTGAGACTACAGGCATGAGCCACCATATCTTGCCTTTTTTCTTCCTTTTTTTTTTAAGACAAGGTCTCTGTTGCCCAGGCTTGAGTGCAGTAGCATAATCATGGCTCATTACAGCCTCGACTTCTCGGGCTCATGAGATCCTCCCACCTCTCAGCCTCCTGAGTAGCTGGAACTACAGGCACGCACCACCATGCCCTTTTAATTTTTGTATTTTTTTGTAAAGACAGGATTCCACCCTGTTGCCCAGGCTAGTCTGAAACTCCTGGGTTCAAGTGATCCACCCAAGAGGCAACTTCAAACAAGACATATGGGGTGTTATCAAGGACAAGATACTATAGCTGAGGAGCCAGTTATATAAGAAACAATTACAATACAATGTAATGACTTCTGCAATAGACCTGCACAGGATGCTATAGAAAGATACAAGGCATGACAAATTCTTCAGAAGGGAAAATTTATTT
Organism: Papio anubis; assembly: GCF_008728515.1. NCBI lineage: Eukaryota > Metazoa > Chordata > Mammalia > Primates > Cercopithecidae > Papio > Papio anubis. The sequence continues at coordinate 80,545,312 of NC_044976.1, read as the reverse complement.
CCTGGGCTTCAAAGATTAGTAGGAGTTTATAGAAGTAGGAAAATGGAATTCCTGGCTCAAAAAAGTAAATGCAGTAATAGTTTAATATATATTGGGTCCCAGCTATGTATCAAGTGGTATGCTCAGGACTTTATAGATATTAGTTCAATTAATCCTTACAAAAATCCAATGATATAAGTACAATATATTCATCTTATAGATGAGCAAGTTGCAGTACAGAGAAGTTAAGCAACTTGCCCAAGATCACACAGCTATAAGGTGATAGAGCTCTCAGGAAAGCTTTAAAGAGTATAGTATATTAATAAACTGTCCAAGAGTCTGATATAGTGTAATCCATTATGTATGAGATTAAATACAAAAGGAGAATTTGTAAATGGCCCAGGAAAATAGGGGAGTGAATGCACTAAAAACATATACTACTACCACTCAGCAGCAGGAAAAGCCTACTTCTCTGTTCTTGGTTATGAACATGAAATAAATAATGATGTGTGATTTTGTGTTTGTTTCTAATCACATACATCTGTATAGTTTCAGGCGTAAAGTAGGCAAAGTGTTGGATACAATCAAGATTTTAGTTTTCTCAAGTGAATATCACAAAGCAAGAGTGGGGTGGGGTTAGGGTGTTTGCAAAGCATAACTATAATAGTTGGTTGTCAAGAACATTGGGTTGGTGAGGAAAGTGCAAAGCAATCCTCCCAATAGATTAGACATCACAGTGGTACCTAAAGATCATTGAGGATGGGAAAAGAGAGAGAGACAAAGCGAGAGAGAGAAAGGCCTGGAACTCTCTCTGGGAGAGGAGGTGGTGTTCAGAGAACATGAGGCAGGAAATTCAGATTCTTGGGAGATGCTGTGATTGATAATGATTAGATCTAGTTCTAAGCATGTGATCTCAGAAGGAAGGGACAAAAGTAAGGTGAACATAAGCATTCTTAGCAGAGAGAAGGTCAAGGAACTGAGGAGCCAGGTGTTAGATCAACTCTGCCATATTGAAATTACTACGAATGAAGTCATGAAGTCAGAGGTAATCCTGAACAGAGTGGTCATGAACCAGGAGCAAAGGTCCTCAAACAAAGAAGGAAAACCATCCAGACCTCAGTAGATGTCAGCCACAATGGAGCCAGCTGACAGACTGAGATGAAGCTTGGGTTTTCTTAGAGTGGAGGGGAAAGAAACTGCTCTGGAAGTGGCAAGAGAAGCCAGAGCAGCTGCTCCACCTCCAGCTGGTGGGCAGAAGCTGTGGGGAGGCCACGGAAATTACCACCCGAGAGGGATATCAGGATTTAAGTCCCAGAGGAGCACTAGATTCCCATTCAAATGAAACAATGAAGGGAATATTTAAAGATAAAGTCAAGAATACAGGGTATTTTGCTTATAATGGAACAGAAGTCGCATTGGAAGGATGTCAGATGTTTGAAGGTAGGTTAAGATAAGTCACGTGGGGATTAGAGTGTGGTAGAAACAGGGCAAAAAAGGAGACCTGGGACCTGGGGGCTCCTGTGTTGACTGACATTAATAGAAACAGGAGCATGATGGTTCCAAGAGATGGTGGTGGAGACGCTGTAGGAGAGAAAGGTAGGTTCCTGGGGCTTTCTCTTCTTATCAAGATGAGGAAAGTAGAAAGCAAGGGAAGAGAACTCTTAGACTCAAGAACATTCCAACTTTTTACAGGATTCCAACCTGTTTTCACTGAGCTTGTAATAAAAAAGAAACTCATCTGAATTTAAACATGGAACATCGTTTAAGGTCTCTAAGCCCAGCAAAGGCAGTGAAGAATGACATGAAAGAGATGCCTGCTACTCAAAGTTGAATGTAGCAGGGGTCCAAATTTCCACAGGAAGTGCTCACATCTTATTGCTGCCTTTCTGTATCCTTCTGAGCTTTAAGTCCCTTCTAAAATATGAATCTCGCCCTTGCTGTGGATTATTTGACCATTTTCTTTTGCCTAAAAACGCAAGACTTATGCAAAACTACTCAGTTTGCTTTTATTTTAAATCGTCCAAGAGTTGGAGGTTACTCTGACAGTAAGCTAGCAGGATGGAAGAGGAAAGGTTAATGAGTCTTTCTCTAAAAACCAACAAATCAAATTCTCATCAGAAACACAATGGTCTTGGTTATTGTTAGGTAAGGAGAGAAATTTCAACACGAAGAAAAAAAAATAAAGGAAATCATCCAGAAGAAAACAAAAGGTCAAAGAACTGCCTTATCCTTTTTAATGCTTGGGGCCTCTGTTGAGCAGGGAAAAATTGAGAGAGACATTATTGTCGTCTCTTTCCTCTGCTTGTCCCATTTTGGTTGCTTTATCTCCACCTATAACTTAGAAAGAGCAATTATAAACAAATGGGGCCCAGCATGAGCACCTCTCTGGCAGCCTCTCAGGGTCAATTGTCTCCTCCCAGCTCCTGCACCAGCAGAGTGATGCATGGCCCTTGGATGTCGGCTGGAGGAAGTGCAAAGGAGGCAAACGGCCTGTGATTTAAACCCATGCCTGACTTTGTCCGCTCCACATGGAACTCCATCAGGAAGGGAGCCTGGACAAAGCTTTGCTTCTTTAAAATACAGGAATGGATACAGGATATATGATGAGCATACAGAGTGATTCAAGGGAAAAAAAAAGCGATAGAAATCATTTCCCATTATAATCCTTGTGAATTGCCTTACGTCTCTAATATAGTTCGCCTGGGAAATAATTTAAAAGCATTTAAAAATATCTTCCATTTTCTATTATGAGCCTTTGGATTTCCACAGTTTGAAAAAGTGAAGAGACTATAGTTTAGAAAGCTAATTACAAAACATAAAAATGCTCAAGTCTAATGGAACACATCAGATTGGAGGAAGATTCCAGCAATGGCAGGCAGTATTACAAATGTAGCCCCAGTGAAAGAAGGAGCCACATCTGAAAAGAAGACAGCGGTTCCTACCTCAATGTCTTGTTCTCAACATCTTTGTTTTATATTCTCTTTGTTCCTGTTGGCTTACTAATTAGCTGTGATTTTTTTAATGCCCCTTACACTAGGTTAATTTTGTCTAACTCACCAGCAGGGGTTTTTGTAATACATAATTCACAGAGCAATGTCAATGATTAAAATTCTTTCATTAACACAGCACCTTAAAGATAATAAATATGAAGCATTAACTCCCAATCTATGAGTGCAGAAAACCTAATTTTGCATGGAAAGAAATGCATGCTTAGATAACTTGGCATTGCAAAACAAAATGGAATCTGAGTTTTAAGAGTATTGCAAACACAAAGTTGAGTAAATCAAAGAGCACTTGTTTTGAGCACAGTGATATAGCAGGAGGTTTTCAGAGAAATTCTAATAACATACTTACTTTAAAAATGCAAAACATGCAGCTAAAAGTGCTCTTTTCCGGCATTTCTCTGGGCAGTGCTGTGGACTTGTGGCTGATCAGCTGTCTTAGGCTGAAAGTTGTCAGAGGGAGGGTGAAAGTTTATTTGGCCTTTCCATGCCATTTCCCTTCACTCTCCTCAAGAATTTTAACAGGTTTGACTCGTCAGATTCCAAGAAGAGCAATGCAGTAATTAGAGATAGGATATGAAATTTCATTGTGAAAAGTTTTAATAACTCTTAGAACATCTGTTCCTCTGAACTCTATCACTTCCTTTACACCTACATCCAAACGATTCTTATATTTCATTTTGCTAAGTACAAGCTCTCTTTGCTTCTGTGTATTCAACCTGATACAAAAAGGATAATAATCACAGGTGCCTTGGCAACAGCAGCCTAGAAAACAGAGAATCTGATCACTAAATGTGATTTTGCTTAGAGTCTTTACCCACTGATGTATTTTTTTCTCTTTTTCTTTCTCTTCTCCAAAGATGAATCAGAGTTTCTTTATTGACTATGTTTGGGGGATGGATACATATATTTTGGGTAGTAATAACAAATAGCACTTCGATTCGAAACATTTTCTTGCATTAAGTATATCAATTAAGGGTGACTTTTCACAGAAGCAGCTTAAAGTTCAAAGACATGAAAGTAGAATTAAAAACCACAAAATTGTCACCCAGTCCAAAGGTTATGGCTCAAATTTAACAGGTGGCCCTGACATAATGTATTTTCTGCTCTCGGCTATGGTTCTACCGGATTTGTCTCTAAAACCAAAATGCAGCATCGAACTAAGCCCTCAATTGGCATTTTGAGTTACTAGAGACAAAGAACAGGATGCAATAGAAGGCCAGGTTAGACAGACTAATGTCAACCAGTACAAGGAAATAGACTGATGCACTTGACTGGGTGGAAAACGGCAGAGATTATGGAAAGTGGCCAATTTCAGATATATTATGAAACATGAACATTATGAATTCTGAATCAACAGAATTTGCTGATGGAACGATGGAGATAAAGAGACAAAAATCAAGTTCGCAGAATGTAAGCTCCCAGTATGACTATGTATGTGTGTGTATGTACCCCTGATGAATCCCCCACACCTACATAGAGCCTGGGGCCACTCATTTATTATTTGTTGAATAAAAGATATGGTGGCCCCAAGATTTTGAACAGATAAATTATGTGACTGGAGTTGCCATTTATCGAAGGAGGAAGGGAACAATTTCAGAGTCAGGTTTATTTATTTGTTTGTTTTGCTAGTAGGAGAGCACGAAATCAATAGTTCAGTTCTGGACATGTTAAGTTTGAAATATCTATTAGATATTAAGGGGCAGGCCAAATTGATGGTTGTGCTTGTTACTTCAGAGTTTAGGGAAAAGTCAGGGATCGATAAATAAATTTGGCTCTTATCAGGGAATAGATGGAATGTAAAGCTATGGGTAGATGAGACCATCTAGGTTGTGAGTACCACAAAGAAGAGAAATTTGAGAGGTGAGCTTGGGTCACTCTAAGATGTGCAGGTCAGGAAAATGATAGATCTTTAATGCCACATAAGAAGAGAACAGTCAATTAAGGCTGAGAGGGGAATCCATTAGACAACTCAATGGCATCTCAGATATGAAGAAAACAGAGGTATAGGATTCTTTAATTATTCCCGGAGCAGTCATGGCCGTGTCAAAGGTAATTGCGGTTTTTGCATTAAAAGTAATGGAAACTGCAAGCAAAAACTGCAATTACTTTTGCACCAACCTCATAGTTAAGTAATTGTGCCAAATGCTATTAATGAATCCATCAAGGAAAAAGATGAAAATTGACTATTTGATTTTGCAACTGATAGGTTCACAGTGACCTTGACAAGAGCAGTTTCAGTGGCATCAGTATAAACCATCTCCTGCCCCTAGAACAGTGCTAACATATGGCTGGCACTCAATGGACACAAACAAACGAAGAAGCATTCTCATTCTACTTAAAGTGCATTTGAAGAAGGATTCACGCATGCCCCATGTCAGTCATGCCTCATTGCAAGAGGTTAATTTAGATCCTGAAAATGTATTTAAACACATTTATACATATTCAAAACTCTGACACTGCAATCATCAGAAATAGATAAAGATTTAAGTTAAATGTGTTCATCAGAATATCATATTTGTAAATAAAATATTCAATAAAACCTGAATATTAAACAGAATCAACAGTCAAGTAAATCATACTTCATTCAAATACGGAAGTATTATGCAGTCATTAAAAATGCTTAGTGGAAAATGATATATTTACGTATCCAATAGTATGAGATCATATTATGTGATATAATTGATTACATGATATGATATTATGTGGATATAAAGCAGGAACTTAATACATTTTAAAATACATTTAATAGTTCACTGACACCTGAAATCAGCACCAAACATTGATGACCACTGAAGTCAATTGCAGTCTTAGAGTTTATGTCACCCAGGAATTCTGTTTTTGTATCCTTTATCAAAGGATGATGCGATAAGACATTAGGGAGCTATGTCCACATTCTGTGTATTCTTAATCACTATCTTTACTCTTAAAACATATGTCAATGTACTGAATTTCAAAAGGTTCATCTATTTTTACTCTCCCAAGTGGACAAATCAGATCCACTTCATAATTAATAAAAGTGATTTTGCAGAAATAAATCATGATATCGCCTAGAAAATAAATAACTAAAAATAGTTGATGCAAAAGCTTGTGAAGACAACTTTTCTTGACAAAGTATCTGCCATATAAACCTCGTGATACCAAAAAAAAAAAAAGCTATATATCAGCTAACTCCAGATTCGAATTAAACAGAGATCTTATAACTTTCATTATAATAAAATTTGATTCTCTAAATTCTTCAAAATTATTAACTATCCTAACGCAACTATTGGATTATTTTCCTTGCAGCAAAGGCCTATTATAAACTATGGAATCTATTTTAAGCAAATGCATAGCTAGTTCTTTCGTTTTTTTAGCTTTGTAATTTGAATAGTTTAAAATGAGACTGAAGAACAGTAAGAATGTTGTTCCTACACTATTTTATTATATTTAGAACCATATTATAAATGTCATATTACATATTTTTATTTCAAACTCCAACTATATTTGAATAGAAGAAAGGTATAACTAATGAACTAATAAATAAATGGATGCATGGAGTAGTGCATTTTTAAAACCACTATTATTTTTCAGTGAATTAAATTTAAACATTTATATATTTAATTTTCTAATTAAAAGCAGTATCTGTTGTCTTAATTTGCTCAGTCAAGAACCAAAATGTCTCCCTTTGTAAGTGACCAGATGAAAACCAAGTGCTCTACCTAAACTTTTTATCTTGATCTCTCTAAAGGAGCTAATTATAATATAAACTAAAATGCTTCTGGTTGTTGAAGGTATCATATAAACATATTTTGTATTATAAAACGTAATAGCCCGAGTGCAGTGGCTCACATCTGTAATCCCAGAGCTTTGGGGACCAAGGCAGGAGGATCACTTGAGGCCAAGAGTTCCAGCCTGGGCTACATAGTGAGACCCTGTCTTAACAAAAAAATTAAAAATTAGCTGGGTGTGGTGGCAAGCATCTATAGTCCTAGCTACTGGGAAACCTAAGGTGGGAAGCTCACTTGAGCCCAGAGTTCAAGGCTGCAGTGACCCGTGATTTCACCATTGCTCTCTAGCCTAGTTAACAGAGTGAGAGCCTGTCTCTAAAAATAAAAATAAATAAATAATTTTTATATATAAAATATAAAAATACCACACCCTCCTAATCTATACTATAAAGATAAAATATTAATATAGAAATGACGTTAAAATATCTAAAAATCAGAAATAAACCAGACATTGATAAGCATCATCAACCATACAAATTCACCTGTTTTATTGAGACAGATGCAGAAAAATAATTCATCTAATAATTATTCCACTATTTTTTGTCTTTTGAACCTGTAATTGTTTAAACTGTGTCACCAACCAATTGTTCTATTAAAATATAATCCTAAGAATATTTTTAAAGTACACTTCCATCACAAAATTAAATTCTGACTACTATTAAAAATCATGAAATACCAAAATTAACCAAAGACATGAACTAAATCACCCACAATATTACCCCAAAGAGACCAAGTTTTAACATGCAGATGTATTATTCTCTGTTATTTTAATACTTACATAATTTTCTATTTTAAAACCAGAATCCTCTAGTAATGCAATGTGGCAGGTTTTTTTTTTTTCAGTGAAACACTGTAAACATTTTCCATAACTTTACATATCCAGCTCCAAGACATTTTTAACGACTGCTTAGTATTATATCAAGTACACTTGGTATAATCTGTTTAAGCAATCCCATGTTGAACATGTAGATGATTTCTAATTTTCTCCATTATGAACAAACCTACAAGTAACATTCTTTTAGATAAATATTTGTACAACATCATGATTCTATCCTTTGGCTAAATTTTCAGATCTGGTTTATTACTGAGCATCACTACATTACTGAAACTACAAAAATGCATGGAGATTTTAATGGGTTCTCTCTCAGACGTAGGTTCTCTTTACTCCCCACTTTCTTCATTAGCAGGAAAACTAACATTTCACAGGCAGTAGTGCCAGGTGACTTTATAGCATCAAATCCTCACAATAATCCTGTTGAATAGATCCCATTATCTCCATTTTACAGAAAAGGATAGTGAGTCTCCAAAAGGTTAACTAACTTGTCCAAAATCACATAACAGGTAAAGAACAAAGCTAGATTTAAACTTGGACCCAATTCCAAAGACCCTGCTATCTTTATTAGAGCAGGTTGCATGCTTCTGTGGGTGGGGAATGGCTTGCCACTTACTACACTTCAGTTCCTTTCAGAATACTGAAAACCAAACCCACTAATTGGCAGAAACGAAAAATTCAGATCATAAAACATATGATTTTTAAATGCCCACTTTGAGAAATGGGATTTTGTTTTATATTCATTTCTTTGTCATCAGATTACCCGGTCATGGGCTTGTGTTGTGATTTCCTTCTTTTTTTCTTCAAAGTAGTTATGGTGGTTTTCTCCACTTCTTTTCTGACTATGCCCCTTCTGGAGGGTTGGAAGGGTCCCTGCCCAAACAATACAGGGCTCTCACTGTCCTTGTTGTCTGGCCAGGTTGAATATCTCAACATCACAATCAAGACAACCCTGGCATTCTGATTGGCCACACTTTCTTTTGAACACAGCCCTACTGAAACACACACTACCCTACCTGGCAGTGCGGAAGCCCACTGATTTGAAACAAAGATCGTACACATCAAAATCTGATGAGAGAAAGTTAATGGTTCTCACTTCGTATCAGAAAAACCTTTTCAGTAGGTTTTTCCGTAGTCATGACATCAGACCAGAGAAAGCCAAATGTCACCACATCAGTCTTATATCTTCCTGAGCAAAAGAGCTCCACCTTTCCAAACAAGTGGGAATAGAAGTTGGGGCAGGGCGGGGGGAACTTTAAAAACAAGACAGGCAGCTCTATTGTTATCTTTTCATCTGATACAATTAATCAATCATTATTATGTTTGCCAAACATAAGCAGGAAAATGTTATAAAAATCTGAGAAGCATTAAACTATAATTAAATCTCCATTTCATCTCTCCTCACCCTAAGGTGTCTGCTTATTTGCCTGTTTTTTGTCTGTTTAACGAATATATTTTCCAAGAACGCTCAATCAAATTGTCTACTTTTTGTAGGCTCTAAATCTTCTCGCCACACAAACCTGAGACTTTCTTTCCAAACCTAACTTACCTTTCTTTCCTTCCTTCTGCAAAAATTTACTGAGCATCTATCATCCAGATGCCCCTTAAAACATAGACACATATTTTATGGAGGACTATCCTATTAAAAAATTTCCATGAGTAACTGGAATTAATGAGATAATTTCTCTCTCAAGAGCAAATATTCTGATAGACACATTTCATGTTCCAAATTTCATCTTTAAGCATTGTCAAGCAACTGTACATCATGCAAATATTTGGTTCAATTTACTGTTTTGGTTGATGCTGGCATCTGTGTATGTCAGTCTGTTCATGCATATGCCACTCATATTAAGCTTTTAGAGGATGAAGGATCTGTTTATATTTAACTTAAATGTGCACACACTAGCACACATTAATACCAATCCAGACAGATGCTTATTAAGTTATCTCAATAATTATAATATTCCCTTAACTTCTTAATATATGAATGACTATATTTTAGTGCACCATTAGCCAAATATTCTCCTCAACGCCAGCCACATTATCATAACAAGCTTAAGACAGGCATCACCTAGGGACCAAAATTAAGCTGATGATAGATCTCTCTTTTTAATATGGATGGTAGCTTTATTTGTATGTTCATCTATATAGATTTTCACACTAGTCTCCAGCCAGGCTGTAGCAAAATGAGGAAATCTTTGCCAGTTCCCTTCTGGCAGACCCATGACTTGAAGGAGTTCTTGGCCTGAAGTTTGATCAACAGATGCTGGAATCACCTAAAGAATTGAGAACATCCAAACACTGATTAACTGTGTTTGTTAATAGAATACATTTAGTTATTCTGAACATGTTTAAAAATTGTACCAGTGTTGTAATTTTCCTTATTGGCATGTAACATTTTGGCACATATAGTTTCCGTTATTAGCATGTATAACTGTTGATAATACAAATCATGTGTTGAATACTGATGTGATATGAACCTTTCTAAGTTCCCTGGGGTCTCTAAGCAATAACCTATTTTACCAAGATTCAAGCCAACACGATCACTACTTTCAGAGATCTGAGGTATGTGAGATATTTATGCTTTTCATTGTTGATTTCTTCTTCTTTTTTAAAAAATCTATACCTTTCAACTTTTCCTTTGATAAAGTTATAGCTGGTCGTAAAAATCATCATATATAATATGATTTATAAAACAACAGCAAGACTCTGTCAAGGTTATATTTTTAATGGATGGTTATCCTTCCAAGAAAAAAATATAAAAATCAGAAAGAGATCATTACTTTAGGTTAAATAAAGTCATGGCAATTTGTCTTCTCACTGAACAACAATTCTTACTGGTTCCATTTCGAGTGCATTTTTCTTACCAACTCTCTGTGGATGAGGAATTGTATTAGCCTGTCATTCACATAATACACATAGCACTGATATAGGGACCATCCTTCAATGGTGGCACCATCTCTCAATCTAGTGGTCCAGTCCCCCTGGGTGGCTGCCTGGTTGGCAGTTAAATCATTGCTGTAACCTCTGCACTCCAGAGTTCCTAATTCAATTGGCCAAGGTTTTGAATGATGACCCTGAGTGCATTACAGTGATAGTGCGGTTCTGTACAGGAAGGGTATCAAACTCAAGCATCCCCGAGCTCTGCAGTTCCTTGGAGATGATGAAAATGCTTTCTCCACTTCAGACCGCCAAAAGATGAACAAGGGTAGGGGGAAAAGCCTGAAGAAATTAACTAGTAAATATAATATAGATTATTTGCTTTCTTCTATTGTAGAAAATCATTGGGATGTATAGATAAAAGACTGATATAAAGTGTCATCAGAATAGTTGTAGGTGTCTTCTTCTACGTGTGTATTTTATCACTACTATTAACTATACATATCTATTTTAAGCAAACTTTAAAAAAAATTTGATTTCTAATTGACTCATAATTTTACATACTTATGGGAAGCATATTAATGTTTTGATACATACAATGTAGAGTGATCATATTAGTCCATTCTCATGCTGCCAATAAAGATATATCTAAGACTGGGTAATTTATAAAAGAAAGAGGTTTAATTGACTCACAGTTCAGCACAGCTGGGGAGGCCTCAGGAAACTTACAATCATGGTGGAAGGGGAAGCAAACACATCCTTCTTCACATGGTGGCAGCAAGGAGAAGTGCCAAGCAAAAGGGGGAAAAGCCCCTTATAAAATCATCAAATTCATGAGAACTCACTCACTATCACAAGACCAGCATAAGGGTAACCACGCCCATGATTAAATTACCTCCCACCAGGTCCCTCCCACAACACGTGGGGATTATGAGAACTACAATTCAAGATGAGATTTGGATGGGCACAGGGCCAAACCACATCAGTGATTATAACAGTGTAATTAGCATATTCATCATCTCAAGCATTAATCATTTCTTTGTGTTGGGAACACTCAATATCCTCCTTCTAGCTATTTGAAACTATATAATATATGATTGTTTACTATAGTCATCCTATAGTGCTATTGATCAATAAACCCTATTCCTCCTACCAAGCTGTAATTTTGAAATCTATCCCTAGCCTTTCCTTTCTCCTACCTTTCCCAGCCTCTAGTGTCCTCTTTCCCCTTAAACAAGTTACTTACTTTTAACTTTTGTGAGTTTGTTTTAAAGTCATTAATCACCAAAAGTTAAATATATATCAAAAATCACACAAAGTTGACAAGAAGGAGACATATTGGAAAAATATTTGCAGTGTATGTAACAAAGTGCTAGTATCCATGACATAATGGTTAACATTTATGAGTGCTTCCTGTGTAACAGGCAGTGTTCTCAATAGCTCATGGGTATTGTTTCATAAGAACCCTAAGGGGGTGGGTTCTGTTATAATTGTCATTTCACTGAGGCAAAGGTGGTTAAGTAACTTGCCAGTAGCCACAGTTAACAAGTGACTGAACATTAACATGAGCAGTGCATGAACAGTACCAGTACATTAACCCAGGAAGTTTGAATCCACAGTCTGAGACTTTGTCCACCTCTCCATATCTAAGTCAGTTTTGTAAATCAATAAGGAAAAGACAATTTTTTTTTTCAAAGGGTGAAAACATGGCAAGTATATGAACTGATGATTCTAGAAAGCAGTAATACAAATAACTTTCCAAAAAAAAAGAAGGAAAAGTCACCAACAATGGTAGCTTGAAACCGCCATCATAATGCATATGGCTGTGCCGTGGGTTACTGGTTTGCCCAGATATTGGCTTGATTGGGACCTTTGGTCAATTGCCCCAATGCCAGGCATCCTCATCCACTTTGTTCAGCGGACAACAGGATATAACATTTTAGGCCTTCTATGTTGAGAAGTTCTAATTGCTTTGTTTGATGTTGAACTTCCTTTTTCTATAAATGCTGGTAACATAGGAACTACCTCACAGCACTGTTGTAAAAATGTAGTGAAATGTGTGTGTGGCACTTAGCAAAGTGTCAGGCACATAGTAACTGCTCACAATTAACACTATCTGCTTTAGGCTAAATGGTGTGTGTTACTCAGCAGCCCATTGGAAGTTGTGAGAAATTCTTCATCCCTCTCTTCCCACCCACAACACAAAGTTGATCTATGCTAACCCACTACTCACTACATGACTTTTAATAAAATTGAGGCAAGGTAGACAGTATAAGATATATGAAAGAATGTGTCTAAGCCCAGACCGGTACCCACTGAACCCTGAGTCAGAAGCTTGCTACTGCTTCTATCTTCCAGGTCATGGTGAAGTCAGTTGTCTTCCATCTCATACTCTAGAAAGGAAAAATTTACATAGCACCCAAGTATGAACACTGGTTGCTATATCCTATATTTCATAATGCACTAAGAAGCAGATCCCACTGTAAAAGCCTTATCAAAGTATCCACATGTTGCATAATATACCATAGAGACATGATTATGTGATCTGCTGGATAGCTTGCTTTGAGCCTTGGTCATTGATCATTTCCCTGCTCCCTGAAGGGAAGAAGAGAAATGACAGACAGTAACAAGGAGAGAGAACAAGAGACATTAAGTCATATCCAAAAAAAAAAAAAAAAAGCAGAAAGACTTGACAGCAACAATTTGTGAGTCAACAGGGAAGCTTGGTATAGTGAAGTGCAGTGAATCAAAATGATCAAATGATTTTATTAGCTTGGTTTTATTAGTCAGATCTATTACCTTTTTTTTTTAATAACCAGAGAAAAACAAAGTAATTATAACCAGTTTGTCAAGTCAGACCCTCATGGGAAGTATGTTCCTGATTTCCTGATTCCACTCCAGTCAGGCTGTGCCCACTACCCTCTGACTAAGAACCCTTAGCTTCCCGATTCATTCACTCCTTGTAAGGAGGATGTTGGATGCAGCAAGCAAACATTTCTCACATAATGACTTCACAACATCAGAGAAAAATACGGTATGAGACTATTGTATTTAAAAAGCATTGAAGATGGACATTGCTCGAAGCTGAGGGAAGAAAAAAAATCTTAATTTCTCTTCCAGCCCCAGACTGTAAATATACTGGCAGCTCTCACAGCAGAAGGCTTCCTCACACCACTGCCCTCTTTTGTGAGCCCATGAACCTCACCTGTACTAATCACATTCTCGGTGGGAGAGAGAGGATTCAGTTACGTGATAGCTAATTCCTGGGCCTCCCCTAAGCAAAAATGAACAGTCATTACAAGCCATTCCAAATTATAGATGGCCACTCTATGATGTAGACTGTTGTAGACAGGGCTGAGACAATTACCGAATGAAAGAAATATTATTATTTTAAGAAATCTAACATTTTAATACAATGTGAAAAATGATGAGGGAATAATAAATGGAGTACATAAAAAGAGCTAATAATAAAAAAGAGCTTGGTGAGAAATCCCGCTGTCATATTTGCATTTACCCTGAAACTAATGCCATGCACATTTCTGAATGCAAATAATTCACGAGAGGAAGCAAAATGAGGACGTTAATAACCATTTTTCTCTTAATGAGAAGCTGTTCTTTGACTGAAAGGTACTTTAAGATGGACTAAGTGAGGCTTAACAAAAGGGTTCCCTTTTCTTGGAATGCATAAATGAAGCCAGTTGAGTTTCACTCTGGGATTTAAAGGCAGCGGCATTAACATTATCACCACAAATATTATTTCTACATTTTTAAATAATAAAAATTCACTTTGTCAATTTAAAATTCCTCCTTGCATTGTCTTTTAGCTCAAAGTGATATTTCTTTTGGAGTTTTACGTATTAAAGTGTCTTTCAGTATTACTTTTATGCATGTGAGATTTCTACTAATTTTAGTCATAGTAACTAATGTTAACTTATTGCTTATTATTTGCCAGGTCGTGTACTATGAGTTGCCAAGAGTCACTCTCACCTTAGAACTAATGAAACCTCCAGAGATGGGGGTGAAATTTATGCAAGGGCAGCAGTAAAGAAGCAAAATGTATTCAAATTCAGGAGACAAAACATCAAAGGCCCTGCTCCTTCCACCCTAGCAGCTACCCTCTTTTTGTATTGTGAACAGACCTGTGCAACATCAGCAACAACCTGTGAAGACTGGCAGTCGATGACTGTGTAAAGCCTGGAGACCCTGTTCTCTTCAAACGGCACTTCCAGTCTCTTCTCTCCTGTACTTCTTCCTTCTTTCAAGTAAGCTTTTACGTAAGGGAGAAAAATGCCTAAAGACAGGAAATGTTTTAGAAAATCAGCCCCAATTACACATCTGTGGCTTTATATGCACCTGTCTTAGGATGCAATGGGCTGACTACCGATGGGCATTTCAATGGCAGAAATTTGTATTATTGAAATGCTTCCATTTCAACAGCAAACTATTACAACATCACGTCTTCCTGCCAGCTGCACCGCTACTGAGCCAGTGCGTGAGTGGTTGATAATATGAGTTTTACCGTCAAAGTATGTTGGGAGGCAATTCTCCATGACTCTTTCATGTTTCCGCATGTCTTGCAAGCAGTGGCACCGACTGCTTTTGTTCCAAACTGTTTTTTCAAGAATGTTTACATAGCAACAGCTGTGGAAGATAGTGTCTCCCTCCAGAACAAAAAGCCCCCGTACTTACTGCCCACTATAAAAGATCTGTGTCTCTTGAACTCAGGGTTCCTCTCATAAAGCACACCTCACTGCGTGTGCAAGTGACCCCCAGCCCTCTTCCCAGCGTTCTATAAGAACTGGGGCTCCGGAAACTGCTGACACTATGACCACTATTATTAATATGAGTAATAATAAAGTCTTCTGTCTCTGACTCGAGTCTCAGGTGTTCTGCCAGCATCCATGAAACTATAGCAGGCTAACTTGTTAGCTTTCAAGAAGATGGAAATTTCAGACACTTCAAGTTCTTGACATGGCCCACACTGGAATCCCAGTTCTGTTGTTATATTCATTATGTGATGTTAAGAAAGTTACTTGAATTATTTAGGCCTCAGTTTACTCAGTTGTAAAGTGGAGCCAGCCTTTAAATGCTATATAAGATAATATATATTATATAACATAATACATGCATTAGCATAACGCCTGCCACAAAGTATATTCTCAGTACATTTACCTACTGTGGCTTTTGTATAATGAAGGAATTATTTGTAATAAAGAACCAAATTCCAGCCCCAGTTCTATACGGCCTCAAAAGCCACTCAACGTATCCGGGACTGAATTTCATCCTCTATAAATGAGACAGGTAGAAAAGATAATCTCTAAGATTCCTCTTAGCTTTGACATTCTGAAACTTTGTTACAGCTTCTCTTTAGTGTCTTCCCTCTCTTCCCTTAAAGCAGTTTCTCTCATTAGTATTTAATTTTTCCAGTGGTAACAGACCCAGCACAGAGCCTGGCTGGAGTCAGAACCAGGCCCAGCTCTGTTGCACAAGAGGAAAGTCTGCACACAGCAGACAGTGGCCCAGATCAAGCCACTGGCTCTCTAAAATTCAGTTTCCTCACTAGTATACTGAGGACACTGGATCAGACAATTCCCAAAGTCTCTTCTAACTTTATAATTCTATGATTATCTAATGTCACTACCTCCTCTCATCTCTCCAAACAAATTACCTGAATAAATGACTGAATTATTTTAGCTCAACTGCAGCAGAGAAATAAAATTAAGTGATGGGAAGTTTTAGATTGTGCATAAACAGAAGTGTGTAATTAGAGAACTCCAAATGTTACCTTTATCTAGAATCTAGTTAGGTCCCAATGTAGAGTCCCGCCAAAGATACATCAAATTTGGGTCATAATGGACAAGGCTATGTGCATCTAAATATTCCACTGTTGACCTACATGTCCATATTAAGTGGCTTTTCAAATAGCAATGATGCCCTTGCTCAGTTCTACCCAAAGATGCCTGTATTGCTCTTCTGCACCCAAGACACATGTTCATGAGATAACTGGCAGGGATAGGGGAGTCATGTGAAGTGGTATCAAGGAGCACAAAGGAGACTAGTCAATAATTAAGCCCCAACAATTATCTCATTAGCAACAATTTCCAACCAATCAGTGTCAGGAAAATCCAGTGCTTTATAATAATTGCAATGGAAAAACACACCAGGTTTCTTCCCACAGCTATCATTTTATTATTTTATATACCATCATTTTAACACTTAGCAAGAACATACCTTTTAATATCTATGCCTTGACTAAACTGATTTTTTCTCTAGAAGAAGAAATATATCATTGTTATCTTTAATCTTTAATTAATTTATCATTTTTGTCTTTGCACCTACTTCTGTCAACCAATGCGCAATTCCTTGAAATTTAGTGGACATGGTTTCAAATCCTGGCTTTACCATTTGCTAACTCTGTGACTTTGGGCAAGTCACTTAACCTCTCAGAGTTTTTTACTTAATCGGTGCCAATAACATAATAATACCTACTTCATAGAGGAGTAGTTAGAATTTAATGAGATAACTTTTCAGATGTTGACTACATAGTCAACTTGTTTGGGAACTTGTTTGGGTCTTGTATCATGTGAAGACACAACAACAAGACACCATCTTTGAAGCAGACAGCAAGCTATCAGCAGACACCAAATCTGCTGATGCTTTACTCATGAACTTCCCAGCCTCTGGAATTATGAGAAACAACAAATGTCTGTTGTTTATAAATTACCTGGGCTAAGGTATTTTGTTATAGCTGCCCAAACTAAGGTGGAATTTAAATCCAGCTTTCTGATATGTGATTCATTAATCATACTGAAGAAAATGCTCTCAGTAAAAAAAGATACCACATTTTAAACAAATATTGTTAGAAATGTGTAGTAAATCTTTGGCCCTCTTCCTGTATTTTAAAGATTGTTTTCTTTTTTTGAGATAGAGTAAAAATGGGTGGGTTGTTAATCTTTATTTTGTATCAAGTACATTCTGATATGATTATTCAACCACTAGAAAAATATTTTCACTCTTTAGGTTAAATAATAAAACTACCTTTCAAGGTGCAATATGATCCATCATTCCAATATGGCCCCCAAAAAAGTGAATTCATAGTTCTCACCATTTAATGGAAGAGAAATCTAAATAAGAAGAAAAGTATTTCACTAAGATCTGAGAAGAAATAAACAGAAGAATATGGACTTGGCTACTCAATGTCTTGGACAAGCCTGCAAAAGAAATAAATCTAGAAAAAAGGAGAATAATTCAAATAAAACAGAAGTTTCTTTCTCACATAAACAACTGAGGCAGATGTTCCTAGTTGGCAGGTGACCCTTCATGTAGTAACTCAGGAACTCAGATTCCTTCCAACTGTGGCTCACCCATCCCCTAGTACTATTCATGGTCTGTAAAAATGGGCATACATTCTTCTGAAAAGCATTGGCCCAGAAATGGTACACATCGCATCTACTACTTTCATATTCCTCTGGCTGGAACTCAAACATAGAGCTATACATCAGCACAAAGGAGGTTGGAAAAGATAGTCTAGCACAGGAAAAATAAGAAATAAGTAACTAATGAAAAGCTAACAGTCTTTCGCACACTTTGCATATCCTATTACACTCAATCCAGGGTTCACAGAGTTCAGAAGTAGAGAATTTCAAAAAAAAAAAAAAAAAAGAATTTCCAAGGAGACTTCTATATAATCTTTTTGAAATATGTTCCATATTCTAGAATGTTCCAAGCAATCACTTAGTTTTTGTACAAGAATACAATGTAGGATAACTAGGATCAAATGTATATTCTCTTTCTCCATGCAAATAGTTAAGCCTTTTATTTTGTACAATTTCTGCTGCAGTTCTCTATTTTGCCAGACTCACAGTACTTCACAATCAAGGGAATTAGAAATGTTATTTAAAAGTTATTTGACCCATTGTCTTACATTCAGGAAGGTCAAAGCCTACACCATTCCATTTAAATGAAAACACTTTTTCAAAGATGTGCAAAGGAGATTCCAGCAAGTCCTTGTATGCCCAACAACCCTCACTGTCAGGAAATTCTTTCTTGTTTCTAATTTAAATTTGTTATCTTATACCTTAAGCCCAGGTCCTTTTGGATTTTTCTTAGACACAGAAAACAGATGTTCTTTTATCCTTAGTGTATTACACATTCCCACATTTTTACATCTAACCTTGTCCTTAGCATACTGAATAATCCCAGAACATTTCCCCCACAGGTCCTATACCTAAATCATTCAATTATATTGATGGCCCTCCTTAAAAATCTCTCCAACTTTCCTGTGTTCCTTATAAGTTGTTATGATCCAGAAGAAGATCTTCACAACTTAGTCCATTTTTATAAGTGTCTGTTCTATAAGAGTACGACATAGAGGGAAGATACATGTAATTCCCAAGAAAATTATATTCTATCAACATGAAAAAAATCTCATATTTTGCCTTTTTCTTGTCTGTTGTTACTTTCACATTGTCATCCCCTCAGGCAGAAGTCATGGCTCATGGTCCACATTTCCAGTTACAGAACTGGCACGCCACCTACTCCCTTCTCAACACATCTTTATCTCAGGAGTCAACGTTGTTTCCCCATAAATGCTGGGAATCTTTCACACGTCCACAACCAAGACACTTAAAATAGTTTACATTCAAATAGCCCCTTTTAGAAGCCCCGATTACTTTTAATGGCCAAAACCAATTACTTTTGAACCAACCTAATAGTTGGCAAGATTCTACCATGTTTGTCCTCATTGATTCTTCACGCCAGTCCTGTGAGATAAACCTCATGTGTCTATTTGAAAGACAAAGCACCCCAGGACTAGAGGTTACGTAGATTGTCTAATATCACATAAGAAGGGTGACAGCTGTGGATCACTAACTCAGAGTATCTGATTCCAAACCTCATGCTTTTGCTGAATACCATAAAGGGAAAAAAAATTATTTCTATGTTTTTGCATTTTAGAAGCCTAATGCAAATAAATAATATAATTTTTGAAAATAAAAGGATTCATACAAGTTACATCAATATAAAGTAATTACAAAGGTATTTCATATTATTAAAGAACGGTGATAAAATATAACTTCACTTTCTGAAGAGTTATTTTCATTCAATGATTTCATGAAATATTGGCTGTGACCATGTGTCAATAGAAGTGTGACTGTATTCCAAACAGGGACAAGGTTCTTGGTACAAAGTAAATAATTAAAGTACATCTGAGAGAAGCATCATTATTCATTGTGCTTGTGTAATTATTTGTGGAGTGTAACAGCTCTCTCTCCAAAACTCAGCCAACACCATTCACTTGTCTTTGAGAAGAAAATGCCACTCGTGGATGTATCTATCACCCTCAATAAAGACAACAAACATTTCTAACTGTATGCATATTTTCTTAAATTTAGGTATTTACGATTTTTTTGCATATCTTCAGAAAAACCTGTTAAGAGGAAATTAAAAGACATTTTCTGAGACTTTGAAAACACTTAATATTTGTTGACTTAAACTTCCAGGGCAACCAAATTCATTTTATTCATATATTTGCCTTAATACTTATAGAAAATGAAGTTTATTCACTGGGAACTTTTCAGGTATTTGTCCCCAACTTCTCAATATTTCCCAGTAATACATTTATTATACATTAACCTTCTACCAAGTGAAAGTAATGGCAATTAAAATAGACTAAATCTCAGTTATCTGTATTCATGTGTGTTTTTGTTGACTGCTTTAAGAGTCAGGACACACATGATTATCAAATACTCTCTCATTACCCACTTGGTTTAAAAAAAATCTTCCTTTTGGAAAGTTTCTGATGCCAAGTAGATATTATGAATACATATTTCCTTTTTTGTCACTTTATTAAAAGATTTTCAACCATGAAGTTTCCTCTCCAGGGATATAATGGACTTCAAAACTTCAAAAACTTTAATAGATTTTAATTTTCTTAGGTATACTCTGGGCAATGCATGTTTTAATTATGTTTATGTAATTTATCTTAAAATTCTTGCTTGGAAATTAGTCTATAAATAGGTACTATATATGCTGTATTCATTTTTAATCTAATTGGATGGCAAACTTATTAGCCTACAACACAAACATTTAATTTTGCAACAGAATTCTACATTCCTATTCTGAATTGTTTAGTTTATGTAGTTTTTGCATTAATTAAAAGTAACTTGGAAGTGAGTCCATGAGAAGATGAATTATAAATTTAGGGGTTTTTAAATTTTCACACAAACCAGCAATTTAACAAATGATACTTTTACCAATATTCTGTTATCACATTATTGCTTTATCTACCACTTTTTATTTAATCAAAATACTGCAATACTGTGATTTTAACAATTGTTTAAAATTTGTATTGGTTATTTGTCTTTCAAGTGTTAATGTTATTTATTTTGATACAAACTATCCATTCCCTATGCTAAAAACATACAGAAGCTCCTATAAGCAAGTTTAAAATTCAAATGCCATGTTTCTTATTAGCAGTTAAAGAATGAGACAAATGACTACTATTCAAAGTCTCAGTTTGATTTTTCAACCAGAAAAACTATGTGTTTTAAGTTTCACAAGATACTCGTTTCTAGCCTTAACAACCTTAACTAGACTTTCGTGAGCAGGCTAACATTTGTAACCAAAAACTCTGTCTTTGTGCAAGGAGCTTGGCTTTAATGGGAATTATGTGGGCAACAGGAATATCTAGTTAGATATTTGATACATTTTTCACACTTAGAGAATTTGCCACATAGAAATCTCCTTTCTCATTCATTCTGGTTTCTCTGTCCTTGGGCATTGCCATTTAATTTTGGGTTATCCACCCCTCAAAAGTTAAAAAAGACAACACAGAAAAAAGATGCTGAGACCAAACTTCTGCAACAAGGAAGTTACAGATCACAAAAACATTATGCCAAATGCCAATTAGGTTATATTTGCTTATGATATAGCTTCACTGAAGCATAAAAACAGTTAGGGATATTCACTGGTGTCTGTGCATCTCTATCCGGTAGAAGTATTGGTATTGGAAGACCAAGTCAATCTGTACCACGTTCACTAATTAAGCAACATCGCTTCAAGTTCTGCCATTTAATAATTGACTTTTATGGAAGCTGTAATTTCTGAGCCAAAATTATGATGCAAAACAGTTACAGATGCAGTTACAGTTGCTTTTGTGTAAATTAATGTTTAGCATAACCTACTGCTGAAGGGAAGGAAATGCCTGCAGAAATGCCTGTATAAATTGATGGATTTATTCAAAGAGCTTTTTAATCTTTTCTATCTCAATTAGAAATCAGAGAAAGATGATGATGGAAAGTAGAAAAATAGAGCAAATGGGAAGATAAAGACCAGAGAGGATGGGTGCTTTTCTTTCCAGGAAGAAAAATATGAGTTTATCCACAGAAATGTACAGCATAAATGTGAATAAATGACTCTTTATGATGGACGCAGCAACACCACAGGTGATGTGGCAATTGTCATTAAGTTTATTGTCTTCTACGTGACAAATAACAGAAACCCTTCACCACCTTGAAGACTTATAAGACAAAGCGCCTGCGTCTAATTTAGTAAATAGGTATTTCGTAGAGGAGACTTACTATGTGTTAATTAGGAAGTCATTGTAAAAACTGATTGAAATGGGAGAAGAAGATTTATCCACAGCAAGTAAACAGAGTAACAAGAGAAAAAGTTAGAAGTGGCCATTTGGCTAATTAAAAGAAGGTAAGCAGGTGAGTGGAAGACATAAGACGAAGTGGGGAAGTATCTTTCAAAGAAGATATTCAGGTATTTCACCTATAAGTCATGAACCTTGGCTAGTAAGCAGGCTAAAGCAGGAGAGTGTGTGGGGGGGTGTGTGTGTGTGTGTGTATGTGTGTGTGTGTGTACCCCCTGCCATTTTTATTTTGGAATCCTACCCTCCTGATTCTGATAGAGTAATGAATGACTCCACGTGCTAATAAATACTGTTCCAAGCACGTAAAACAATAGTGACTAGCAAAGTCCTGGGATTTCCTAAGGAGAGAGCAGGCTTATCAGAAGGCAGTAAGCAGCATTTGGATAATGGCACTATCACCTTATGGAATCGCTCAGGTTCCTGGGATTTTGAAGTCCGATTCCTAGATGAAATCTACGCTGGATTCACAGGCTAATGAATTGACAAAGAAGCAGAGAAACTACATATGAAAATGAGAGTTTGGCTACTTGACAAAAAAGAAGAGGGAGAGATAGAAAACCAGTATTAATACTGGTTTCAGAATTTCTTCACTTCTGAAATTTAAATTGCTGCTTTGAATCTTTTCTCCCTTTTTGCCTTTCTTCTTCTTTTGATGAAAAGCTGAAAACTTAAAGTACAAAGCACAAAGGTTTCCGCAGCCCAGCAGCAGATTCACAGCCTTAGTCAGTCAGTGAAAATTTTCCAGGTTCCCATTCTTCTTTAACACTAGAAGAGGCCAGACTCGGAGCAGTCATTTTTATGGAAGTCTCAGATCTTTGCCACATTATTCACATTGTGTGGGGAAAGAGCACTGGCCAGATAAAAGATTCTCATTAATTTATAATGGTGGTAATGTTTTTCATTCAATATGCAAAATGGACACAGATGGGCCCTGTGTTTCTTTATTTCTGCTCTACAAGACATCAAGTGCAACGCTTTGCACCAGGTTCCTAGTGGGAGAGGTAGAAAGGAGATTTTTCATGCTACTTACGGAAGCTGAAGGATAATGACTCAGGAAGAGTCACTTACAGAGAGTTTAGGGAGCACTAGTGGCTGCTTCATTGTTCTTTTCACAGCAGGCTAGAGGGCAAAAGTTTATCAGAAGGGGAGAAAAAAACCTCAGGGTTAAATGGAACTCAATAGAAATTCAAATATGCTTAAATAAAATTTTCTCTTGGGCTTTAATTCTGGTCTTTGATTTGTATTCTTCTAAAAAAATTAAATGATGTTTTAAATATGGCAGTCCTTTTGTATCCTTCATTTAATCACAAACCTTTGAATTTGGGCATTGTTAATAACATTAAATATTGGGCTTACATTGTTAGCTTAATAGTAAGTGGAAAGGATGGCTTTGTAATTGTCTCACTCAAGCCTTTACTTTTAATAAGTCCATTTAAAAATTCAAGAGACAGTCTAATATTAGGGTACTTACTAGAGGAACTACTCATCCAAGAAAGAGGCATAGAGGGTGCAAATCATTTAAAATTTAGAAATTAATGAATTTTACTAACTGAATTTATCCTTGAAAATTATTGAAATGACACCTAAAATATGTGGTAATTGGGCATACAGTATCCTAGGTTTTCTAAATATTTGCAAGCTAGTTTTTAAATAACATTTGAAACTAAACCTCATAGAATTACCAGTCACTAACACTTTATTCAACGTCATCCCTCTATCAACTCAGTTTCAAGCTAGGTTGTTCATAATATCAAATTAGCTGTGTTGACTTCTGTTACACCACATTTACAATATATTATTAGTAACGGTTTTTTAAATATCTATCACTTTTTAAATCTTTTTGGCTTTGAGAATTTCTAATTCTTCTTTTTTTTACTTAGTGAACTGGAAACTATAGGTTTCCTCTTGCACATCCGAGGGCCCAGGAAGCTGACCTAAAGTTATGGATCCTTTGTAGTTTACAATGCTCTGTATTCAAATCAGTTTCAGAAGAAATGGTTTGAAGTCAAGAAATACATAATGGCTATGGAAAGAGTGTTTAGATATATTCAGTGGTTTCTGTGCAATACTATAGAGATACTGGTATCAGAAAATCAAGTCAATCTGAGCAAATTTATATCTAATAAAATTTTCTGTTAGTAAAAGGGAAAAGTGTCTATATTTATGTCTATTTATATTGATTGATCAAGATAGGTAGAGATTGACAGATAAAACTGACAGCACCGTGTATACAATAAAGATTATTAGTTATCTATCAATATCTACTGTCTCTTTTTTTGACAATAGGACTGAGTTAAGCTTTGCACACATCCTCTCTGCTTTAGCCCAAATACCCTAGATTTAGTATGGCCATATGCCTGCATTCTAAATAATAGGCTGAGACCAGAAGCAATACATATGCCAAAGTGAGGCCTTCCCTCTAAAAAAGAATGTGTGTGCTCCCAGGCCTTTGTTCTTTCTGGTTGGAAGATAATAACACCTGGAGCAGCCACTGTGGACCCAGAGAAAACAGCTATGTGTTGAGGATGACAATATCTCCTTATCAGCTTTGGATCACTAAACTATGGATTACCGGAAGAGAAACAAACAGTTCTATCATGTTAAAACACTAGTTTGGATTCTCTTTTTTATGGCAATTTATCCTATACCCAATTTAACAAAGTTCCTATTAGGAAGAGAAAAAAAATATGGGAGTGTTTATCAAAAATAATAAATGAGAAATTGTGTACAGCTGGAACTACCAGAAACGCCTAATTTAACCATAGTTTATATGTGCCTATTTACTCCAAACGAAAGTGAAAAAATAGCCCTACGTTATTCGATAAATTTCTTTACAAAAGTTTTTAAAAATCTGATTCCAATTACCTATAGTGTTACTTTCAACTACTAAAATTAAGGAAAAACCTTTCATCTTTTATTTATATATTTATGTCAACAGTTTCTGACATCAGCATAGGAATAAATAGACTAGAAAAAGGTAGGGTTATTAATGCCTTTACCTCTATTATAGTTGCATGCATACTAATTTCAAGAGTGAAACATATAAGGCTTTAATATAAGTTTAGTAGGTTTCCATGATGTATATGAAAGCTTTTGAAAAAAATTAAAAGAATATAATAAACTATAAAATATAAAGGATTATTATCATCATCATCATCATCATCAGTCTTATTTTCCAGAGATTTTTTTTGCAACTTGTTGCAGCTACTGACCTAAAGCTTCAGAGCTGAGATACAGAGGACAGAAAAAGTATATAATAGAATGAACAAAATAATATTTCTGAAATTAGTCGAATACACTACTAAGAAGTCTGAATTTAGAATTTAGGTTTTAAGTCCGTTACTCTCAAAAAAAAAAAAAAAAAAAAAACTCATAGCTGCACACATATATGAGTCATTTTTAAGGGTATATAAATGAAAACAACTGGAAACATAGAGCTTTGAAATAAGCTAATTTGACATTTAGCAATGAATATGTTTAATCTAATACTCATTCATTTGTAGGGATATTGTTTTAAAAATTGTATAGCTTATAACTTTAGAGTCACGATTGATGCTAAATTGTATAAACATAATTTATAGTTAAATAGAAGACTAAAATATACATGTAGTCATTCATCTCGATTATTTCAAACGTTCAAACTGCATAGTGTCTTTTTTATTTGTGTTATTTAGAACAGGTACCTGCAAACTTCCTATGAAGGGACAGATAGTCAATATTTTAGGCTCTGTGGGTCATATAGTCTTTGTTGTAACTGTGCAATTCTGCTGTTTAGGACAAACTTAGCCATAGATTATATAGAAATGAATGAATATAGTTGTATTCTAATAAAACTATTTATGAACACTGAAATTTGAATGTCCTACAATTTCACATATCATGAATTATTACCCTTCTTTTAATTTTTTTCAAATATTGAAAAACAACATACCCATTTTTTTACCTAATGGGCCAGCTTTTGCCTGCAGGCCATAGATTGTCAACTCCTGATTTAAAATGATTACGAAATCAAAGCAATATATACAGATACACTTACCTGTACAGGATAAATTTTAAATATATACATCATTTAGATCAATTAAAAATCTTATAAAAGGTTATTGAAATTCATCATTCAACAAATATTAGTGAGATTCTAATGTGTACCAAGCACACTATACAAATATATAAAGTCTCTGCCCTCATGGAAATTATAGTCCAGTTTATGAAATAAATGTCAATAAATAACTATGCAAATAAATTGATAGCGCCCATCACCTACAATGTACACTATAAATCAAAATTAAATAAAACTATGATTTTCAACATTGTTTTATTTAATTTGGTATAAATTGAAAACTTAGCTTTCAATCAAAATATTCTAATGGTATGGTAAAGCTGAGCAAATTAAATTATAAATTTGTAGACTAGCAGCTCAAAGGTAGAAATAGACCTAGAATTAGCTGATAGACAAATGTATGTGATTACCCTGTATTTTACAATCTTGATCTCATTTTAAATGATGGAGTTTCATAATTGTTTTATATTGGATCGCAGAAGATCATGCAGATTACTACCATTAAGACACAAGGACACAACTTCTCTAAGTCTTCACGTCACATATGGTGGTCATTCCAACACCACACTCTTCTGTGAGATGTTTCACACTTACACCACTACTTACACCACCACCCAGTTTCACCAACAACTTGACTTTCTGTGGCTACAGATGAACATATTAGGTTGGTGCAAAAGCAATTGCAGTTTTTGTCATTAAAAGTAAGGAATGCTTCCTCTCTTTCTTATCACTGTTACCCTTAGGAGTATCTGTAGGCTTTTCTGACATTTTCAACAATATTTTTACACTACAGAGCAGAGAAGAAGAAAAACACAGCCAGGAATGCACACAGGTCTTGGCCCTATGCGGGGCATCATGGAGAACCTGTCCCTGGCACATCCAGCCTACGCACGTGCCATTTTATTATGCCTTGTAGGTGTGTTTGTGCGGGGGCATCTGGGTGTGTGCAGAAAAGATATATCACAGCTTCGTTTTGACTGCAACCTGTCACTTGCGGTCACGTATAAAGTTTTTCACGTGTCACATTATATCAGTACTCAAATAGTTTTGGATTTTGGAACATTTTAGATTTTGGATTTTTGAATTAGGAATGCGCAACCTTTATATCCTCTGCTTTGAGGACATGTATAACATAACAGAAGAATACAAAAACAAACAGAAGCCACAAATGTTTATTGGCTTAATTGAAACACATAACACAACCTTCAATCACTACTTTTTATTGATATAAGTTAACGCTTGCGCTTAAGGGGGAAAGAACCACACAGTTATATTCCCCATGTGCATTTCTTCTTTTGTAAAGAATTACTTCCATATAAGGAAGGATAAGTTATTAATTCAGACTGTCCACTGTGAAGAAGACGCTAGGTGTACATTTAATTTTCCAAAGCAGCTAATTTATATGGCGTGATTCCAAATATTTTCTGAGGGCAGTGGTGTGAAGAAAAAAATCATGCACTTACATAACTGCTTAATATACACTTTTTTTCAAGTTAAGTTTAAAATTGTTCAAAAGAATGAAAAAAAAATCCCGTTCTAAATGAAGTCAGACATCAAAATAATCCTTACTGGAATCTTATTGAAATAGAAGGAGCAAGGTACACATGATACTAAGTTAAAAAACTCTTGCAATATCTACACTATGGAGAAAATAGGGAATTGACCGTCCTCTTAGGCAGTAGAGCAGAATTTATAAATAGAAAGTCAAGAAGAAAACATGTATTTTAGCATTTTTGAAAGTGTGTTTCAAAGATCACTAATCTCGTACGCAGCCCACAAATAAGAGTGATGAAAGTCAAATAATTTGGGGAAATACTAATACAATATTTCCTTCTAAAAGGGTCAAAATATACATTCATATATTAATCACTCTGAGAATTCCAGCAGTAAGGAAAAAATTAAATTTGTTTAAACAGTTTCCCTAACTATTTGACCTTTGACTAGTCCCAACCATTAAAATCCCCTTTAACTATTGCCATATGGAAATATTTAGGAAAATCTTGTACTAGAGAAGGGGTAGGCAAATTTTTTTCTGTAAAGACTAGATAGAAAATACTTTAGGTTTTGCAATGTAACAACTACTCAATGCTACCTTTGCAGCATGAAAATAGCTGTAATTGAATACACCTATAAATGAAGGGTTATGGCTATGAGCCAATAACATTTTATTAACAAAAACACAGCAGACCAGATTTATTCCAGGGGTCATCATTTGCCGACCCCTGAAGTGGAAGTAAAGAAGCTAAAAATCCACCACCTTTATCCAATAGGGTTTGTCTTCAAGTGTTCTTCAGGGATCAATGACCACGAGGAGTTTCCTTGAGCTTCACTCTGACACGAGAAGGCATATGCAGGTAGTGATTATCTATTTTTCTCAACCATGCAGAGAAAAGACACCTCAAGTGCTAAGGTATCTGCCACAATCAGCTCAGCACTAGTAGACACCTATGGTTTTGTAGATGATCCAGGACAAGAATACAGATTTTAAACAGCTATACATTTCCAAGCAAGTGCAAAGAATTGAGCTGAATATACACCTCAAAAACAGAATTAAAGTAAATATATTGATTTGATGTGCTAGAAAGTTGAAAAGATACTACTTGTGCTCTTGATTTTATTTTGATCTTTATTTTCATCTCAGGGTAATAACCTCAGTTATCTAAAGCACCAAACAGTGCTGTAAAACATATTTGTCCCCATCACAGTCTTCTCCTTGTTCTTATTATATTGGTTAGAAGCTTATGTAACTTATCAAACGAGCAAAGATGTTAGCAAGTATTACAGTACTGGCTCCAAACATTAGTTCTGATCATTTAGCTCATTTCTCCAATTCTCTGGAGGTTCGAAAGACCTTTGGCAATTCCATTAAATGATCTGTTATTTTCTTCAGTAAATGTCATTTCCCTAATCTAGTAATTAATAAAAAAACAAAGACAGGTTTCTCAGGAAATGTTGCTTGCTTGCTTTTTGTGCTGTATTTCTACCATTTGCCATTTTATGAAGTTATTATTATTACTGACTAACATTTAATTACGTTGTTTGATCTTTGGCTAAACAGTTTGCAGACTTTCATTACCATACCTACAAAGACCAGCCCAACTGTTTTAATGAATATTGATGTCTTCATATAATGATGAAGCCCTTTATTCTCTGGCTACTGAATTACTAGGCAGTAATCACAAGGAAACATATAATACACACTAACAAGTATCTTTGATTTTTCACAGAAATCAAACTTTTGGTGAAGGATTTAGGTCACTAGTTTGTATTGTATGATCATAATTACATCAAGACAGAACTCAGTGGAAGATTTTGAGGACAAAATAAAGGGAATATATTCTAATTATTCAAAATTCAGGCATAAATGTTAATAGCTGAATTCATACGGAATTTATTTTTAAGATCTAATTTCCATAATATTTGGTTTCTCAATGGACTCTCCATTGTCAGCAGAATCACTGACTTAGCATATAAGACCTTTCCTTATATGGCCCTAATGTACTATTCTTCTGCCAGCACCTCTCCCTTGCCCCTCTACCCTCACTACCGCTGCCACTCAGTTATTTTATGGTATGGTATGAACATACCAAGCTACTGACCGCTTTTTAACTATTCCATCCTGGCTCATGCTTCTGTAACGTTGTACATACTTTCCCACTTACCTGAAATGACCTCTCCATCTTCTCTACACAATCAATGCCTACTTTTAAAGATGGTCCAAGCACTATTTATTTTATTCACTCGTTTACTCAAAAGCGTATTGACAATCACCAATGAGCCAGGTGTCATCTACACACTGGATGGCCCCTACTCTCATGCAGCTTACACCTGGAGAAGATACAATATAAACAAATGCATAAATAAGGAAGACAATTACAAATCTTGGAAACAGCCCTGAAGGAAGTCAGTGAGTGATGGGAGAGAGAATAAAGCATGAGGAAACATAACTTTAGACAAGGTGGTCAGGGAAGGCCCCTCTGCAGAGGTAACATTACAACAGAAGCTTGAGGATGATAAGGGACAGGTAAGTGACTAAAAGGCCTTTGGCATGGTCAGAAATTAAAAGCAGACCAAGGTAACTGGAGCCAAAACCTTACTAAGGTTGTGGGAAATGAGCTTTATTCCCAAACATCTTGCTGCCATCCCCTCAAAGTCAGTCCATCAAACTCCCTTTCTTAACAGCATATGATATAATGCTATAAATGTCTACCTCCAGCTCAGCTCTGAGATCTTTCAGGTTAACTACCATATATCACACCTTGTATCCCCAGAACCCACACAGGGCCAAGTATATAGTTCATGTTCAACAAAAATTTGTTCAAACTTAATGTCTGTGCCAATATTCTAGATCCTAACCCCTTCTGAAGTCTCTAAGGATTCATGTTATCATTTATCCACATCTTTATCCTCTGTATTAACTCAATGCATAAATATCTCAAGTCTTTCCAATCTTAAAAAAAAAAAAAAAAAAACTCCCCTCCACCCTACCTTTGCTTTCCCTCTAATGAGGGCCTTTCTAGTTTCCTTACGAAAATTTTTAAGAGAGGTATTCACTCATTTCTTCTACTGCCTACTTCCTCTGACCTTCCTTAGCTCACTGCAATGCAGCCTTCTATTTTGTTTTTTGAGTACTTCAGCATTGGCAGAGCTGGTTGTAATGTGTCTGAATTCAGGAGTCAGACTTTGTAGGTTTGAATATTCATTTTATAATGGGAGGCAAGTCACTTAACTTTCCTGTGTGTCCACAGCCTCATCTGAAACACAAGCATAACAACAGCATCCAACCCGTGGAGCTGTCATGAGGATCAGAGGGGCTCCCATATGTAAAGTGTCTGGCAAATTTGCACAATTGTTATTTTGCCCTGCATGTGTATATAGTTCCCTTATCGTGCTTGACTCTTCTACAACTCTTCCTTTGTCCTGAGATTATTTTCTCACTTAGTTTCCCTATCGCTCCCGGCTCTCCATTTCCCTTCTCCCTTTCTGGCCATCATATGTCAATGTTATGAATCCTTTTCCTCCATTCTCTTCTAAATGTCAGTGTCTACCAAGACTCTCCCCTTTTCACTCTACACACTTCATCCAAATCCATCAGTTTCAATCACCATCTAAACAATAATGAATTCCATATCTTTACCCTTAACTCAGATCTTTTTTTTTTAAGTTTTAGACCTCTTTGCAACAGATTTCAGATTGTCCCCACCTAGCTTTTCAGCAGGACCCTCAAATTCAACACTTCTACGTTTGAAATCAGCTTTTCTCCTCCCCTGCACCTCCCCTGGGAGGGAATGGCAGACATCTATACTAGGCACGAGGTCCCTCATTCAGACAAATTAGATGACACAAAGTCTCTGCTCTTTCTCCTCTTCTCTTCCTCTTCATGAGTCTTCATTCCACTTTCCACATCTTCCCAGAACATCTTCTCCCCACTCCATTTCCAGAGCAGCACCTTAGACCAGCCTCCCTTCCTCTTTCCTCTGCAGAAACCCTCCTACCAGATCTCTGTGCCTTCAGTGTAACAAACGTCCAATCCATCTGTACACAGCAGTCAACAAGATCTTTTTAAAACGCAAATCTGATGACACCATTGCCCTGCTTAAAACCCTGCAATGACTCCCCAAAGCTTTCAGGATACAGTTCAAACTCGTCAGCGTAGTTCAAGGCCCTCTGCCTGAGCCAGATCAGTGCCCTTAACAGCTCCCTTTCCACCCATTCAGGAGACTGCAAGTGCCCTATAAAAATCTGCTGCCACGATGTTCCGGCTGCTCAGGAATTTCCTCCAAGCTCCATATCACACCCCGTGGGTCGGTTGCAGCTTTGAGCCTCTGTTCTCATCACAGGTCCCTGATTTCTTCTTAGTCCCTGCCTGTGATCTGAATGCTACCTGACTGCCTTCTCAGACCTCTGATCTGCTAGCTTTTCTCTTTTTTTTTTTCTTTTTCTTTTTTTTTTTTTTTTTTTTTTTTTTTTTTTTTTTTACTGTATTAACTGAATTTTTAATTGCAACAGGGCAAAGAGAGCTGCAAAGAGAAACGAGAATATCCCAACATCAGCAACTGCTACATGCTCACTCTTTTTTTTTTTTTTTAATTATTATTATACTTTAAGTTCTAGGGTACATGTGCATAACGTGGAGGTTTGGTTCATGTGTATACATGTGCCATGTTGGTGTGCTGCACCAATTAACTTGTCATTTACATTAGGTGTATCTCCGAATGCTATCCCTCCCCGCTCTCCTCACCCCACGACAGGCCCTGGTGTGTGATGTTCCCTACCCTGTGTCCATTTCATTTATTGCTTTCTCCAAAGTATGGCCTCCCTAACCACCCTCTGTGCTCTGAACACTGTGCTCCATGAGCAAGGGACATTCCCATCCCTACTCCTAACCCAAGATCCCATAGTCCAGTGTCCCCTCCCAGGCAACTCCTAGTTTTCTGTAAATTCGTTGATCCCTGTGCTCCATCCACAGGGAACACTTGCTGTTAATACCTTGGTCCCTGCACTCAAGCCGTTCTCTTTGTTTAGATAAACTGTGCCTTCCCTCACTACTCACCCCATACCAGGGTGCCAAACATACACACCCACACCTACTCAGCCAGCACTTCAAGACTCAACTCTTGGAAGCCCTTGGTGACACTCACCCTGGTCTTAATTAAAAACCTCCTTTCTGTCCTCTAAATCCCACTGTATGAATCTAACATAGTATCTATTGCTTAAAAGTTACTTTATTTCCCTTTCTCCCCTATTAGACTATAAGCCCCTGAGGTCAGTGAAAGATAATCAGTCTTTGTATTCCAGTGCCTAGTACAGTGCTTAATGTATCAGGAGTGCTTAACACACAATTTTTCAATAAATGAGTGAGTGAATTAATTTCATAGTCCTGAAATAGGTTGAGTGAATGTCATTATAAAACAGTTTTGGATGTAATAGAAATATCATTTGACAATGATTTTTAATCTTAACTCCAAGTGTATGTTAATATTAGTTCTCTTAAACTAGATATATTCCAAAATATCTCTGAGAATTACATGACGTACCTCTCCTTTTACACTATAATTTATTGACTCCTTTAAAATGAAATCAATGTCCATCAATTTTCTTCTCTGAAAGGCTTGGATGATGAGGCAGGGAGTCTCAGCAGAAGTTGTTCACGTGCAGAATATAGTACATTTGATGTGAATAAATTCCCACCAGGGAATAAAATAAGATATCCTCATTTTATTCTCATTCTGCATTTGCAAAACTCTTAGAAAGGAACATTTGCATTGAAACTTTCTGAGCAACTTAGCTCCTGTAGTGTTTTTAATTGTGCCATTTATACCTGACACTGTTATTCCTATGACTAAACGCAATATTACTGAATATAGTTATCGGTTATATTATTAAAACTGGTAAAGACAAATGAATGGAATACAGAATGCTAATATTATTTTGACTGATATAGTACTTTGTAGTTCTAAGCCCTAACACATGCACGCACGTGCACACACACAGACACACATAAACACACACACAAATAGTCTTCATATATAGTTTGTAATATATAATGCTTGTAACAATCAACACTTACTGAATGTTCATTATGTGCTAGAAAGTGCTCTAAGGATTTTATGTTTATTTTAATATTTAGACCTGACAACAATCTCAAGTAACAGGTTGTGTTAGGCCGTTATTGCACTGCCGTTAAGAAATACCTGACACTGGATAATTGATAAAGAAAAGAGGTTTCATTGGCTCATGGTGTACAGGCTGTACAGGAAACATGGCACCAGCATCTCCTTGGCTTCTAGTGAGGCTTCACAAGGCTACTAGTCACAGCAGAAGGCAAAGGGGGAGCAGGCATCTCACATGGCAGAGCAGGAGGAAAAGAGAGAGTAGGGGGCAGGGACCACACATTTCTAAATGACCAGATCTCACGAGACCCTGCTCATCATCATGAGGACAGCATCAAGCCATGAATGAGGGATCTGCCCTCATGACCCAGTGATCTCCCACCAGGCCCCACCTCCAACAACAGGGATTACATTTCAACATGAGATTTGGGAAGGGACAAATATCCAACTACATCACAGATAATATATTATCTCCTTTTCTCAATTGAGGAAAGAGAGACAGAGAAAGGTAAATAGTCTGAGGTTACATAGCTAGTGATTTTTCTTAAAATCAAGAGAAAAAATGGTTCTTATTAATCACATTCAGCCAAAACTGAACCCCAGGCAATCTAATTTCAGAGCTCTGTTTTTAATCTCTCTGCTCTCATCTTTGTAGGTATTATAATGTGAAACAAATATTTTCATGGCTTTACCAAAAGAAGTTTTTTGAGTTTCTTTTTGTTTGTTTGTTTTCTTTTTCTTTCTTTTTTTTTTTTTTTTGAGATGAAATCTCCCTCTGTCACTCAGGATGGAGTGCAATGGCGCAATCTCAGCTCACTGCAACCTCCGCCTCCCAGGTTCAAGCATTTCTCCTGCCTGAGCCTCCTGAGTAGCTGGGATTACAGACACCTGCCACCACGCCCAGCTAATTTTTTGTATTTTTAGTAGAGATGGGGTTTCACCATCTTGGTCAGACTGGTCTCGAACTCCTGACCTCAGGTGATCCACCCACCTCGGCCTCCCAAAATGCTGGGATTAGAGGCATGAGCCACCACGCCTGGCCCCGAGAAGTATTTTTTTTTTTTTTTAAATAACAGAAAATACTTTCCTTCCCATAAAGGAAACTTCCCGCTACATGAAATATACATTCAGTGAAGTTCAGTATATCTCCTGTATATGTACATTCTTTCATAGCTATTGATTATCTCTTCTCCCTCCCACCAGAAGGTGCTCAACTTTATACCTCCAACACATGACAAAGACTCTAGTATATAAAGGCGCTAAACAAATATTTGGTAGTTGCATTCATGAATACATACTATGAAGATGGAATTCGATCAATACATTTTAAGGCCACAGATGAAGCCTGTGATAAATACTTTGTCAATCGGTATTCCATTTAGTCCTCAATAATTATATGAAGTTGAGATTATCATACCCCATTTACCACTATTTTCTTGGTTTACAGAGGTTAAGTACCTTGCCCAAGGTCCTACAACTGGTGAGTGGTAAAATCTGAATTCAAACACAGATATGTGTTACTATAAATTTCAATGCCTTGTGATTTGAAGCACCTTTAACTGTATATTCTCAGCTACTAAAAGAGACCAAATATTGGAGTGGATTTGCTATGGCCCTATCCAGCAGTGAAGTTTTGTGTTTTTCTTAGGGCCAAGTTTCTAGTTGTGTGATTCCAAAATGTCAACACTGACAATCGTACAGGTACAACTATATGAGGCAAACAAATTCATGAACATGGCTTTGCTCCAAATACTTTTTGTACTCCCCACTTTATTTTTCAATTACTAATGAACATCCTTACTTAGTACATGATATGAGCTCTAATGTTACTATGGAAGAGGAAAGTCACTTCCAAGTGACCTTTGCAAAACTCTGACACTTCCGTGTCCACATGAGCAATGCTGCCTATGAAGTCAGTGGAACAGGTGAGTCTGCCAGAATTCTAGGGAACCCCAAACAAAACTGATGATCCAATACATTGTTCAAAGTACAAGTTACAAAAATTAAAACCTATCTTGAAAAAAAATCTCCTCATGTGTTCCATTTTTATCCTAACATAAAATCAAAAGCATTTAATGGAGAGTATGAAAAGTAAAATATAAGTTTTATACTTAGCAAAAATAGGAAGAAAAATTCTCATCATCTAGCAAAGTACCGTGCCATCGTAGGCACTCAGTAAATATTTATTGAATAAACGAATGAGGTTTATATTTACTTCTGTAAATTAGAACACATTCCACTGAAGGGTAACTCTTTTGTGAAATATCTTGCCATGGTTATTATAAATAATTATAAATAAATATCTAGCTAAAACCTTGTATTAAATAATTTTTTTAAATAACAGCTGTAATATCTTATAAATTTTCACCCCTTCAGTTATCTGATTAGTGTCTCTCTAGATGAATAATAGATTTGAAAGTAGTTCTGTTCCTTTTCAATAACTCCAGAATTCAAATCACATTGTGCTATTTATTGGTGCCAGAGTCCCTACAGAATCCCCCAAACATTCTAAAGCATTAAAATCAGAGGGGTTTTCTACTGCTATTTACGATATTATTCATCCAAGAGTTTCTATCATTTTTCTTAAAATCAAGAGAAAAAACAATTCTTATTAATCACATTAGTATCAGGTGAGATATCCAAATGCAGTATTTCATCCATCTGCAGTTCTCTAAAATTTGGAACAACTCACTCATTCTTTCCATAATATTGTATTATTAGTCAATTGATCAGACTTTACAAAGTAGAAGACTCATTGTTGTGAATGTGAAATGACTCTAAGTAAATCTGTCCAGAAACAAGTAATAAAGCTAACCTGAACAATACGGCTCACTTGTCATTCTAAGAGTGAGTGCTGGCTCTTTCAGAACTCTGCTATAGTATGGATAATATCACTGATCCTTTTTTCTTTTTCTCTGTTGGACCAATGAAACACCAGACATTAAGACCTATTTTAATGGTATGTTGACCTTATTGGTCATTATCTCTTTTTAATTGCTTTGAGTGTATTTGCTACAACTCATGGTCTTTTCTGAAATTCTATTAAAAGTACACTTGCTTCTATTTCACTTATATTCAAAGACAAAACCAAAACAACTATAAAGTTGTTTTAAATTCAGTCTTTATATTCATATACTAAGCAGTTACACGGAGTTCATTTGAATTTTTTATTCACTTAGTTGAAATAGGCAATGGTGCTATGGGAGGAAAAAGTTATTAGTCAAATGTCCCTTCTGTATATCCTTAGTAGTCATCATACAGATTGATATTGATACAACTTAATTTCTTAATTCTGAAAATTATTAATTAAAGCAACTTGGCCTGGTATTCAGATCTAAATGTTTCTCTTTGAACCATTTTCTGATCCCTTTGCAATATTCAACTTAAACATTAGAAATCCTAGTTTATTCTGGCTCTGCTTCAATCTTCCAAAATTTCCTCTGTGTTTACTTTGGTCTTTTGGAAGAGGTCCAAGTTTGTCTCCAGTCTCTGAAAGGAGATGAATGAAGCTGAAATTGCATTTACTGTTCTTTTGACTCTCATGTTTGTGCTCAAAGACAGATCTAATTTCTTTGGTAATTTTCATAAAGAAAAATTACCAAATTAATTTATTTTAACACTCACTAAAACAGGGCTTATTCACAGCTATTATGACGTTCACTATTCTCATTTTTTATTAAAGAATAAAATCCTCATTCAAGGATAGATTACAGTTTTCACAGGTATAGCTATAAAAAGCATTATACAATCCCAAGCATTTTGGCATAACAAAAGTTAGACTCCTTTAGGGTTAAAGGAATTGAGGCCTGGAACAGTTAGAGGTTCATTCAAGGTCGTATGGCTAATTAGTGGCCAACCTAGGACTGAAAACCCAGTTTCGTATCACTTCTGATCTCTTCTCACTCCTGTGATTGCCGGTAGTTCTCAGATTATTCAACCGCTGATTTGATCTTCAAAGTTTTTATGGAATGTTGAAAAGTCAACTCTTTCTCTCTTTCTTTCCATTACTGTGCACTGATATTATCTTACTCTCCCTCAGAAGAGAAATAGGGACAAATAAACATCAAAAATCATTATGTGCCATAAGTATGGAGAAAAGTATAAACTGCATATCTTGAGAAAATATGTAGCAAATAGATGATAGGGCGATAAGCACTGTAGAAGTAGATGACAAACCCAGAGATTGATGGATAGAAAATTCACCCACTATTAACATTTTCAACACATAACACTTAACTCCTCAAAGGTTTTTGTGCACACAAGCAAAAGAACCCTCAGCTTAAGGACACATGAATTTTTAGCAGCCTGGGCAAATATTTCAATTCAAGAATACAACATTTCGAGAATTGTCCTACAAAGATGTAAACTATTTTAAATTGCTTAGGAGAAGAAGCTTCACACAAGACAAAATAAAGTTGCTATTATTATTTGCTTATGTTCCATAGTCTTTCTGATTATCAGTTGATAAATGCACCCAAGCACCAACAAAAGGAAATAAACATGTACTGGGTCTTATGCAATAGCTATGTTTCAGAACATTCACGAATCAGTCTTTTTTGGTACATGATGATCGAGGTAACTAGATATCTAGGTAAGGTCTCAGAGGTGTGCATCCAGCTCTTTGATGGAGTAAGCACACTGAGGGACCTCATCCTTACTTGGAAGGTTTAGGGCAGTTCTCAGCTTGCACACACTTTATAATCAGTTGGACAGCTTATAAAAAATAACAAGACCCAGGGCCCACCCCAGGTGAATTAAGTCAAAACCTCTTTCAAGAGCAGTTTCATTGGACTGAAGCTAACGAAACTTGAAACAAGTGGATTTAAGGAAAAACATGAAGGGGGAAGGAGAGTCAGAAAATACGAGTAACTCTTTCAAGGAGTGTTCAATGAAAGGGAATCAGAGAAGTGAAGTAATCACTGGAAGTAGATTGACAAATAAAGGAAGGTTTTATTTGTTTAGGTTTGGTTTCATTTGTTTGCTTTAGGGTTTTATCTGTTTTTAAAGATGGAAAATACTATAACATATCTGTGTGTTGACAGATATGATCCAATAGAAAAGAAGTTTTTATCATAGGAGAAAGATGCAATACTCGCTACTGTGATGACTTTGAATAAACTAAAGGGCATGGGAGCACAGGAGAGGGGCTAGCCTTACACTGCCGCAGGACACTTCACCTCCAGGACAGGAGGAAAGGCAGACATGTAGGCACAGATGCAGAAAGAGGAAAATTCAGGTGGCGGAACACACAAAAGTTCCCTCTGATAGCTTTTA
Source organism: Papio anubis (assembly GCF_008728515.1). Lineage (NCBI taxonomy): Eukaryota > Metazoa > Chordata > Mammalia > Primates > Cercopithecidae > Papio > Papio anubis. Next base: position 80,506,249 of record NC_044976.1, on the reverse strand, counting down.
TTTTCTCAGTGAAAAAATATATATATACAGTCATCAAGAAAGAGTTAGGAATGGGGTGGGATATTGCATATCTGCAGACAGGGCAGATGTAAAATAATCAGGCAACTCGGTGAATGAAATGTCATTCCATTGGTCTGTTTTCCCAGAAACTCAACGCCATTCAAAAATGAAATGCATTATTCTCTCATGCTTTGATCTCAGTGAGTCCATTCTGGGACCTAACGACCATCATTTCCTCTTACAGAGGTGTGAAACCACTCTCCTCTAGTTCATTCTTGTCTTGCAAGAGGTAAATAAAGCTTGGCAGTCTCTACTTTGAAAAATATTTCTTCCTTTTTTCAAAACTCAAAATGATACTTGCTTATCTCCAGTTTGCCAATTCCCATTCTCCAGAAATTTTTAATAATAAAACCACTGAAAATTGCTCAGCAATCACATTTTTGAGCACTCTCAAGACTCCACACCAGTATAATTCCATTGAATTAGTACATGTGAACTCATTTAAAAATACTAGGATCTCCATCTCTCTAGCCTGCACGTAATTCAGAATAGTGAGAAATTCCTAACCTAACCTTACTGAGTCCTTTTTTAAAAGATTAACTTTATTGTGCATATTTAGGTTCACAACCTGATGTTATAGGATACGTAGAGATAGTAAAATGGTTGCTATAGTGAAGCAGATCCACATGTCTATCGTTTTACGTAGTTACTTGTTTGTGACAAGAGCAGCTAAAATCTATTGAACTGTTCCTAATACAATACAATTTTATTAACTTTAGTCCTCAAGTTGTACATTAGATTTCTAAATTTGTCCAAATTATATTCTGTGTTGTCAGACTGGCCTGTTAGACATCTGGTAAATTCTGTCCCATTTTGCTTATTTCTAAACTCTTCAATTATCTGATAGTTTACATGCACTTATAAGTACCTCTGAGTAAAATTCAGATGAATGCACTCTGAATCGTTTTCCTTCTTGACCAGTTACACCTTCTACTCAGTTCAGAGTGTACTTTATTTGTTCATATTATGCCTTCATTTTTAAATTATTTTATATGTTAAAATAGAATTAATTCACAGATAAAGATATAGACACAGAGAGAAAGAGATGGTATATGAATAGGTAGAGGTATGGGTATCAGAAAGTGTATGTATAGATATAGATCTGGACGAGGTTTAAACATACAGCATTTTATTTTGTATATACAAGATTAGATATGTATATGATTTCATACTGATACCATTTGATTTCAGGTGGAGTAGCTCAACATAGGGGGCAAAGAAGCAAAGTCTGTTAAGCCAAACAAAAGAACCTCATATCCTCCCTTAGGAACTTACTATAAAGACATTGAAAAGTGGCTTAAATTCTCTAAGTAAAATAACCCCTTCATTGCAGAATTCTTGTATTTAAGGACAGTGTTTGTAAAATTCCAGCACATAGTAGGTTCCCAGGGAATTGTTGTTTTTATCACTCTTTTCACAAATCCTTTATTTTTTCTGCAATGCCAGACATTTTAAATAACAATAATAAACAAATGCCTTCTGAGTTGGATATTGCCATGATTTGATCTTGTTAAGAGTAATGAGTAAATTGGTGGGGTTAATGTTTTCACATTTTGAAAGAAGCCTTTTTTTTTTTTTTTTTTTTTTTTGAGACAGAGTCTGGCTCTGTCGCCCACGCTAGAGTGCAGTGGCGCGATCTCTGCTCACTGCAACCTCCACCTCCCGGGTTCACCCCATTCTCCTCCCTCAGTCTCCCAAGTAGCTGGGACTACAGGTCCCTGCCACCACGCCCAGCTAATTTTTTGTTTGTTTTTTTTTAGTAGAGATGGGATTTCACCGTGTTAGCCAGGATGGTCTCAATCTCCTGACCTTGTGATCTGCCCACCTCAGCTTCCCAAAGTTCTGGGATTACAGGCATAAGCCACCACACCTTGCCTGAAAGAAGCCATTTTTTGATGGAGTCTTCTAACATCTGTGTTACTACTGCAATGAATAAGATTTTTTATACTCATGAATGAAATGAAATACCTATGTGACATTATGTTGCTGAAGTAGTCTATTTGCAAGCACACACAAAGTTTTATGCTATAGTGTCCCAGCACATAAATTAGAAATAAAGGTAGTGGGCACTTCTACAAATAAAGAAATAAAATTCAGCTTCTAGGACATAGTTCTTCATTTTCTTCTCCACCTATATCTCTTTCTCTCTCTCTCTCTCTCTCTCTCCCCCCCATTCTCTCTCTCTTCCTTCTTCCCTCCCCACCTTTCTTCTATCTTTCTCTTTCTGTCCATATATACCTCTGAAATGTATATATTTACTATTGCTCTTTGAACAATCACACTTACATTGAGAGACTTTACTTTTGACTTTTCTGTATTTGTTCTATTTTTCTAAATGCTGTAGAAAGCAAAGTCTAACAACAGTTGAGCAATTTTTTGTGATTATATCTTCTGCTTTGCCTTTACCTCAAGAACTTTCTGGCTAAAACAAACACCTGATAGAACTGTATCTAGTTCATGTCACCAAAGCTGGTTGGGGCAGGGGGAATTTCAAGGTCAGGAAAACAAAACTGAAGTTATTGGCTTGACAGAGAGACTAAAAAAATCAAAAGTTACACTAGATCTAGAAAAATTCCCTTTAAATTAATTCCAGGAGTAAATCAATCTCCTAGCCTTTTTACATGTTGGCAAGTTAATGGAAAGACATAGGCTTATTTATTTGTTTGAATGATAATCAATCTAATAACATTTTAGTGAGTGAATAGACAAAGCTAAAGAATAAAAATCCAGTATGATTTAAAGGAAGTAATTAAATTTTGGAAAAGGTGGTTTTTTCCTTTTTATAAGAATATGTTCTTAAAATTGATGAAGGATTATTTTCACATATATTGCATTTTGCAATATTTTGAATCAATAAATATATTTAACCTAGTGTTGTCAGAAACTGGGAGTGCATAGTTATTCTTGGTGTTTTTTTTTTTTTTTCTGTTTAATTCCAAAAAAAGGCTGTGCACTTTTTAATGCAAGTAAAAAAGCAACTTCATGAATACAAAAAACTCAGATTTTGTACAAGGGATGAATTCTATAATACACAATTTTTAGATCTCTGATTTTGGGAAAGATATTTGACCTCAGTGAGTCTTAATATTCTCATTAATGAAATGGAAATAATAACAATAATATCGACATTATAGATTAAAGATTTAAAATCTATATTTCATGAAAAGCAGTTGTCATAGTTAATTTTATGTATCAGCTTGACTAGATAGCTGCTAAAACACTATTTCTGGGTGTGTTCATGAGGGTGTTTCCAGAAGAGATGAGCGTTTGAATCAGTAAACTGAGTAAAGATCAGCCCTCACCCATGTGGTCAGGCATTACCCAATCTGTTGAAGGCCTGAACAGAACAAAATGGCAGAGGAAGGGTAAATTATCTGTCTCCTTGAGCTGAGATATCCATCTTTTCATGTCCTTAGACATCAGAGCTACTGGTTCTCAAGGTTTGAACTTGGACTGAATTACACCACCAGCTTTCCTGGTTCTCCAGTTTGTGGATGGCAGATGGGAGGACTTCTTGATTTCTATAATGGTGGGAACCAATTTCCATGATAAATTTCTCTTATGTATCTATATATAGACTATTACTTCTGTTACTCTGGAATATAGCACCTGACAAATATTATGAGAATGGGCCAATAGTCTGGTACTCCAGCTCTCCAGGAGTATATATTAGTTGCCTTTCTTTTTTTGTGCATTAGTATTTTCAAAACACATATATTTCTAGGAGCTTTTTAATTTTCAGGAGACTTTTTAATAAGAACTATGAAAAAGAACTCTTCAAACCAAGAAGAAATCCCTGATTTACCTGAAAAAGAATTCACAAGTTTAGTTATCAAGCTAATCAAGGAGGCACCAGAGAAAGGCAAACCCAGTGCAAATAAATCCAAAAAACAATACAGAAAGTGAAGGGAGAAATATTCAAGGAAATAGACAGCTTACGGAAAAAAAACAATCGAAACTTCAGGAAACATTGGATACACTTATAGAAATGCAAACTGCTCCGGAAAGTCTCAGCAATAGAATTGAACAAGTAGAAGAAAGGAATTCAGAGCTTGAAGATGAGATCTTCAAATTAACCCAATCCAACAAAGACAAAGAAAAATAAGAAAATATGAACAAAGCCTCCAAGAAGTCTGTGATTCTGGTAAATGACCAAACCTAAGAATAATTGGTGTTCCTGAGGAAGAAGAGAAATCTAAAAGTTTGGAAAATATATTTGGGGGAATAGTCAAGGAAAACTTTCTGGCTTTGCTAGAGACCTAGACATCCAAATACAAGAAGCACAAAGAAAACCTGGGAAATTCATTGCAAAAAGATTATCACCTAGACACATTGTCATCAGGTTATCTAAAGTTAAGACAAAGAAAAGAATTTTAAGAGCTGTGAGACAAAAGCACCAGGTAACCTATAAAGGAAAACCTGTCAGATTAACAGCAGATTTCTCAGCAGAAACCCTATAAGTTAGAAGGGATTGGGGCCCTATCTCCAGCCTCCTCAAACAAAACAATTATCTGCCAAGAATTTTGTATCCAGAAAAACTAGGCATCATATATGAAGGAAAGATACAGTCCTTTCTAGGCAAACAAATGCTGAGAGAATATGCCACTACCAAGCCACCAGTACTAGAACTGCTAAAAGGTGCTCTAAATTTTGAAACAAATCCTGGACACATCAAAACAGAATCTCTTTAAAGCATAAATCGCACAGAACCTATAAAACAAAAATACGATTTAAAAATCAAAAACAAACACAAAAAAACCCAAGGTATACAGGCAACAAACAGCACAACAAATGGAATGATACTTCACATCTCAATACTAACATTGAATGTAAATGGCCTAAATGCCCCACTTAAAAGATACGGAACAGCAGAATGAATAATAATTCACCAAACAACTATCTGCTGCCTTCAAGAGACTCACCTAACACATTAGGACTCACACAAACTTAAAGTAAAGGGGTGGAAAAAGGCATTTCATGCAAATGGACACCAAAAGTGAGCAGGGCTAGCTATTTTTATATCAAACAAAACTAACTTTTAAGCAACAGCAGTTAAAAAAGACAAAGAGAACATTATATAATGGTAAAAGGCCTCATCCAACAGGAAAATATCACCGTCCTAAATATATATACACCTAACACTGGAGCTCTCAAATTTATAAAACAATTTCTAGTAGACCTAAGAAATGAGACAGAGAGCAATACAATAATAGTGGGGGACTTCAGTACTCCACTGACAGCACTAGAGAGGTCATCAAGACAGAAAGTCAACAAAGAAACAATGAATTTAAACTATACCTTGGAACAAATGGACTTAACAGATACATACAGAACAGTCCATCTAATAACTGAAGAACACATGTTCTATTCAATAGTGCATGGACGCTTCTCCAAGAGAGACCATATGATAGGCCACAAAATGAGCCTCTACAAATTTCAGAAAACTGAAATTATATCAAGCACTCTCTCAGACCCCAATGGAATAAAACTGGAAATAAACTCCAAAAAGGACCTCAAACCCATGCAAAAACATGGAAATTAAATAACCTACTCCTGAATGATCACTGGGTCAAAAATGAAATCAAGGTGGAAATTAAAAAATTCTTCAGACTGAATGACAATGGTGATACAACCTATCAAAACCTCTGGGATACAGCAAAGGCAGTGCTAAGAGGAAAGTTTGCAGCCCTAAACACCTACATTAAAGCAACTGAAAGAGCACAAACTGATATTCTAAGGTCACATCTCAAGAAACTAGAGAAACAAGAACAAAACAAACCCAAACCCAGTAGAAGAACAGAAATAACCAAGATCAGAGCAGAACTAAATAAAATTGAAACAATAAAAAAATTCAAAAGATAAATGAAACAAAAAGCTAGTTCTTTGAAAAGATAAATAAAATTGATAGACCATTAACAAGATTAACCAGGAAGAGAGAAAATCCAAATAACCTCAATAAGAAACACAATGGGAAATATTACAACTGACACCGCAGAAATACGAAAGATCATTCAAGGCTACTATGAACAACTATATGCACATAAACTTGAAAACCTAGAAGAGATAGATAAATTCCTAGAAAAATACAACCCTCCTAGCTTAAATCAGGAAGAATTACATACCCTAAACAGACCAATAAAAAGCAGTGAGATTGAAATGATAATTTTAAAATTACCAACAAAATAAGTCCAGGATCAGACAGATTCACAGCAGAATTATACCAGACATTCAAAGAAGAATTGGTACCAATCCTATTGATACTATTTCACCAGATAGAGAAAGGGAACCTTCCTTAATTCATTCTATGAAGCTAGCATCACCCTAATACCAAAACCAGGAAAGGACATAACCAAAAAAGAAAACTGCAGACCAATATCCCTGATGAACATAGATACTAAAATCCTTGACAAAATACTTGCTAACCAAACCCAACAATATATCAAAAAGATAATTCACTATGATGAAATTGGTTTCATACCAGGGATACAGGGATGGTTTAACATATCCAAGTCAATAAATGTGATACACCACATAAACAGAACTAAAAACAAAAATCACACGATCATCTCAATAGATGCAGAAAAAGAATTCTATAAAATTCAGAATCGCTTTATGATTAAAACTCTCAGCAAAATCAGCATACAAGGGGCATACCTCAATGTAATAAAAGCAATCTATGACAAACCCACAGCCAACATAATACAAAATGGGGAAAGTTGAAAGCATTCCCTCTGAGAACAGGAACAAGGCAAGGATGCCCACTCTCACCACTCCTCTTCAGCCTAGTACTGGAAGTCCTAGCCAGAGCAATCAGACAAAAGAAATAAAGGGCATCCAAATTGATAAAGAGGAGTCAAACTGACACTGTTTGCTGATGATATGATCATTTGCCTTGAAAACCCTAAAGACTCCTCCAGAAAGCTCCTAGAACTGATTAAAGAATTCAGCAAAGTCTCCAGATACAAGATTAATGCACACAAATCAGTAGCTCTTCTATATACCAACAGCAACCAAGTGGAGAATCAAATCAAGAACTTTTACACTAGCTAAAAAAAAAAATAGGAGTTAGGAATATACCTAACCAAGAAGGCAAAAGACCTCTACAAGGAAAACTACAAAACACTGCTGAAAGAAATCACAGATGACACAACCAAAGGAAACACATCCCATGCTCATTGGATGGGTAGAATGAATATTGTGAAAATGACTGTACTGCCAAACGCAATCTTCAAATTCAATGTAATCCCCATCAAAATACCGCCATCATTCTTCACAGAATTTGAAAAAAAAATTGAAAAATTCATATGGAACCAAAAAAGAGACTGCATAGACAAAGCAAGACTAAGCATAAAGAACAAATCTGGAGGCATCACACTGCCTGATTTCAAACTATACTATAAGGTCATATACACCAAAACAGCATGGTACTGGTATAAAAATAGGCACATAGACCATTGTAACAGAATAAAGAAACCAAATACTTACAATCAACTAATCTTCAGCAAAACAAACAAAAATATAAAGTGGGGAAAGGAAACCCTTTTCAACAAATGGTGCTGGGATAATTGGCTAACCACATATAGGAGAATGAAACTGGATCCTCATCTCTCACCTTATACAAAAATCAACTCAAGATGGATTAAGAACTTAAATCTAAGACCTGAAACTATAATAATTCTAGAAGATAACATTGGAAAACCCCTTCTAGACATTGGCTTAGGCAAGGATTTCATGAGCAAGAACCCAAAAGCAAATGCAATAAAACAAAGATAAATAGCTGGAACTTAATTAAACTAAAGAGTTTTGCACAGCAAAAGGAACAGTCAGCAGAGTAAACAGAAAACCCACAGAGTGAGAGAAAACCTTCACAATCTATACATCTGACAAACTACTAATATCCAGAACCTACAATGAACTCAAACAAATAAGCAAGGAAAGAAACAAACAATCCCATCAAAAAGTGGGCTAAGCACAGACAATTCTCATAAGAAAATACACAAATGACCAACAAACATATAAAAAAATGCTCAACATCACTAATGATCAGGGAAATGCAAATTAAAACCACAATGTGGTGTCACCTTACTCCTGCAATAATGACCATAATCAAAAAAAAAATAAAAAACAGTAGATGTTAGCATGGATGCAGTGATCAGGGAACACTTCTACACCACTGGTGGGAATGTAAACTAGCCACTATGGGAATGTAAACTAGCCACTGTGGAAATCAGTGTAGAGATTCTTTAAAGAACTAAAAGTAGAATTACCATTTGACCCAGCAATCCTACTGCTGGGTATCTATATGAAGAGGAAGAGGAAAGGAAGTCATTATACGAAAAAGATACTTGCATACGTATATCTATAGCAGCAGAGTTGGCAATTGCAAAATTGTGGAACCAACCCAAATGCCCTTCAATCAATGAGTGGATAAAGAAACTGTGAGATATATATATATATATACACACACACATGCACACACACACACACAAAAATGGAATACTACTCAGCCATAAAAAGGAATGAATTAATGGCATTTGCAACGACCTGGATGAGACTGGAAACTATTTTTCTAAGCGAAGTAATTCAGGAATGCAAAACTAAACATCATTCATTTTCACTGATATTTGGGAGCTAAGCTATGAGGACAGAAAGGCATAAGAATGATACAGTGGACTTTGGGGACTTGGGGGGAAGGGTGGGAGAGGGGTGTGGGATAAAAGACTACAAATTGGGTGCAGTGTATACTGCTTGGGTGGTGGGTACACCAAAATCTCACAAACTGACACTGAAGAACTTACTCATGTAACCAAATAACACCTGTACCCCACCCCAATAACCTATGGAAAAATAAAAAATATTTTTAAAAAAGGAATTCAAAATAGATTTGCATTTGGAAAAAAAGGTACCATTTGGCTGAGCCAATAAAAGTTCTGATGAAACAACAACATACACAGGGAGAAATGGAAACTCTAGAAATTATAAAAATTAATTTATAACAAATGTTTATATTTGTATAAATATAATATATTTGTAATTAATTATAACAAATATAAATAAAAAATAATATATTTGTAATTAATTATAACAAATATAAACATTTGTTTACTATTTCTAAGTGCATCATATCCATTATAAGACAAACATTAACAACCCATTATAGGATTGTTATTTTGAAAAATAGCAAAAAATTTGAAGCTTATGCAGATTAGAAAATATGCTCAATATTCCCTAGCTAGTGATTAGCATACCTGGTACTTGAACCCAAAGTCCTGAGTTCAGGGCTGAACTCTTAACCACCCTGCTGTCAACATCTGGGCTGGGCACAGTGGCTCTCACGCCTGCACTTTGGAAGGCTGAGGTGGGCAGATCACCTGAGGTCAGGGGTTCAAGACCAGCCTGGCTAGCATGGTGAAACCCCGTCTCTGCTAAAAATACAAAAATTAGCTGGGCGTGGTGGTGCATACCTATAATCTCAGTTCCTCAGGAGGCTGAGGCACGAGAATTGCTTGAACCCGGGAGGCAGAGGTTGCAGTGAGCCGAGATTGCACCACTGCACTCCAGCCTGGGCGATAAAGCGAGACTCCATCTCAAAAACAAACAAACAGACAAACATCTACATGGGGGTAGGTACAAATAACCCCAAAGAAATACTTCAGGTGGGTGCAGACAAAGGAAAAGAAAGCTGTTCTTGTATAAAATTCTAAAGACAACAATATAACTTACATATTTTTCCAGATATTTTCTAGTTGTCAGTACAATTAACCTCAAGACCATTCTAGCACACATCTCTTCAACCAAAATTTTCTGCCCAGAGCCATGCACCCAGCACCAGATGACCTAGAGACAAAGAAAATGTCAGATACCAAAATAAATACTTGATATTGAAAATTGGGGAAAGAATATAAATTTTCAAGTCCAATCTTTAACATAAAACTATTTCTCAAAGTTTCAAATGCCCCACAATAGAAAGATACAATTCTATAAATTAAGATATCAAAAGGTAAAATACACTATTAAAGTATAATTGAGTTCAAAGGCTACACCAAACTCCACAGCCTGTGAAACAAGAATGGATACAAAAACCTAATATGAATCAGCACACTCATTATCAGCTAAATAAAATAAAATGAATTTTCTTTATAGCAGGCCAAATAAAGTAGCAAACTTAGCTGTATATAACTAAAAGCATAAAGAGGTTTGAAATTAAAATTGTTTAATTAAAAAAATAAGTTAAAAAGAAGTTTGGAAGAAATAACCTATAAACACTTTGTTGCATTAAAATATAAGCAAGGTAAAGTGGTATGTCTACTAGAGAAGTGAACCTTTTTATTATGAACAACTCTAAACTTACAAATGATGGATATTTAGGTGACACTTAGAAGATATTGGAGCCTTTCTAGTTGAGCATGCAAATTGGTAAATTGTGTATATAATGGATGATTAGGTGAGCACAATTAGACTCTGTGTTCGCAATCCAACCTGACATGCTTAATCATCGTATTTGTATTTCATTGAGAATGGTTTACACACAAACACACAAATTATAAAGGTTGTGTGCTATGTATTCTCACACTTACGGTTTTTATTTCTGATAGAGACGAATACTCCCTTTGTGTGTTTTTCCTTTGAAGTTAATCTTATTCTCTATATTATGTTTGTCATATAAGACCCTTAGGCTGTTAGACTATGCATTTATTGTTTGCCAATTACTTTGGTTATATCTGTGTACTCTGCATCCAATCTGGTAGCTCTGTGGAGTAGAGTGAGGAAGGAGATATATATTCTTGCCTTTTGGACATACTGTCTTCATTTTCCAATAATATCTTAAATATTTCTAACGTCCAGAACAAAAACGAAAATTTTATAAAGAAACTGAGTAAAGAATAGTATCCTGTACACTTTTAACTCTCACTTCAACACAGCTAATCTTTATATTTGTACTTTGCATTTCCATTTCCATTTGGTAAGCAGCCCAGAGAGATCTTTAAATATCAGGTTTACAGATTGGGAAACTGAGGTTCAATAAGGCTGTGTGTTTTTTCAAAAGCCACTGCTTCTCTACAATGTTCTGATGTATCTCACAGAACAGAAAAAGGTGGCATGCTCTGTTTACTCATACGAAAGACCTACCACAGAGTTCAGCTCAGCCCTTCCCAAGCTTTCCACCTCTTCACTGGACATTTCTATGTGAACACCTCTCCTACACACAACAATATACCTGCCTCTTCTCTCTGCATCTTATCTCCTTCCTGACTCCCTCACCTTCAACCATGCAGGAATGACTCTTCCTTTTGTACTCTCATCTGATCATCAGCAAGACTTTTCCATTAACCCTTTATTTAATTTGTCCCTTCTTTTGCATTATTACTTTTGCACCATTACCTACCATATCTGACCCTATAAACATCACGTCACATCTACTGCAAAAGAAACTCACTAACCTTGATGCTTCACATCCTGTCCTCTGCAGTCCACCAGATGCCACACCATGTTGATTCATTCAAAACTCTACCTAGATTATGTATTTGCATTTGTCCATTGTATAACTTAAAAAAAACAATAGGCACAACAAATAACAGATATCAAGGGTCTAAAATGGTGCCAGATGGCATGCTAAGTGTGTTACATCGGTTTTCTCAAACAAGCCTCTTAGTAATCAGAAGGGGATGTACTCTGGTTGACTCTATTTTATACGCAGAAAAATTTAACTTTTGAGACATTGATTAATTTGCCCAAGATCACATAATTAATGAATCTAGTATTTATACACAAGAAATGTGATTCTGGAGCTCAAACTTTGAACTGCTATCCTAAATATATGCAGGAATGTTTCTTGTGAACCAGAAGTGACAGCAGAGAAAGCCAAGTCGGAGCCATTTGGAAGTGGCAGGGGAGGAAGTGAGGACAACATGAACAGGCCTCTGAGATCCTTCAGAGTGTATGTTTCCAAGAGGGGTAACTTGGAGAGCCAGAGTTGCTTTCTCTAAGTGTTTTTGTCTTTTGCCATCATATTTATTTTCATTTCAATAGTGAATAGTTTCTAAAATATGGCATGGTATCAGCAAGGTAATGGGTTTCCAAAGAAACAGCGAGTTGGCTTGTGGAAACAGCAAAACGTTATAATGCATCAATAGAACCATGGTAGCACCAAAAAAAACCAGTTTATATTCCTTCCTTGTATGAAGAGACATTCAAATAGAATAAAACAGACTTTTAGTGGTTTTTTTTCTTGGATATTCTTCATACACTACATTTAGTGATCAGTCAAGGAAGGGACTCAGTTACTTTTAATTGTGGACAGAGGATAGATAGAAAAACTGCATTTCAAAATTCTATTTGTAGATGTAATTTGAATCAAAGCCAAACCCCAACACACTGACTAAATCCAAAGTAAAAGTGAAAACAGTATGTTTTTATATTATATCCATTTGACAGCAGTGGAGAAATTTGGACCATTTTCATGTGGTATGCCATGAGATGCTGGAATTCTGAACGAATCCCTCCACCCTCTCCACAGTTCGTGCATCAAGACGCTGATGGGAGTGGTGAATTCGGTTTAATACTGGAGTCCTGGAACTCCTCACACAAATTCTGTCCTTGTACTTGCTAGGCTTCCTTGATTGTAAGCATCAGAAATGAATTTCTGGTTAACTTAAACAAAAAAGAGAATTCAATAGAGCAAGTTTGGGGAGCTCAAAATGGAACTGAGGCTGAAAGCCAGGCTTGGAGGCAGCTCAGCACCAAATGAAGGACCAGACAAGCTTTGGACATCGAGGCCACAGGACCACCTTGACCACCTTCAGGACATTTCACATGAGTAAACTCAACTGTCTTTTTCATCCTTGTAACACTTGGCTCTGGATTCTGAGTTCCCTAAAAAAAGAAAGAGATTACTTTTGTCTGAGAAATCTGTCCATTTGGGGCTAAGGGCATGCAGAAACCTTGATTTATAGCCCTGGTAAGACTACACAGAGTTAGACAGGTTATTCTTAAAAAGAAATCTGGGCACTGTTTGGAAAGAGGAAGGGTTGTTGGACAGTCAAAAAACCAAATGGTGAGTTTATGTAATAGAGTTAGTTACAGGATTGCAAGCTTATTATTTTGGGACATATTAGAAAAATAGGTTTATTTTCTCTAGAAAAGAGAAAGCCATGAAAGCTACACATTACAGATTTCCAAGAATCTACAGAATTGCTAGGAAGAGATTGACCAGTTGTTCTCCATATTTGACTAGGAGCTGAACAGATTTTAGCCAAATGAACCCTGGCTCAGTACAAGCTAAAATGTAAGTAAAATCAGTTCCTCATCAGGAAAAAATTCACTATAGTAAAGGGAATAAAACAATGGATAGTGAGTAAGATTAACCTTTTATCCATTACATTTTTTTAACGTATGTAAACCAAGAGCTTGAAGGTGTGTTGGAGATTATCTAAGACAAACTTTCTAAGTTAGAAAACTGAGACTCACAGAGTTAAAAGGACTCACCCAAGGTCACACATATGCTCAGCATCAAAAACAAATCTACTACCTAGATTTTCTAATTTATAGCAACATTCACTATTCTCCATTGTTTTCTTGGGCCTGATGTGTCGTGGTTGATTTAGATACACACTAAATGAAGGTTATTTCTTGGATTTGCTTTTGAGATAACTTTATTTCCCCAACATGCAAGTTTGAAAATGAAATATGTCATCAAATTAAGCTGCCATTAATTGTAAGATGCAAGATGCACCAGCATTATGTTTTGATTTCCTAGTGGTGTTTTCTTGCTACTTAATATTTTTATTTCATACTTAGTAAAAGAGTTCTTTCAGTCTCATTTACACATGGATTTTTGTCATTACTATTATTCACAAGTTAAAAGGAAAATATAAGCGAAAAATGTATGAACTAATACTTTTAAAAACTTCTGTACGTGTAGAGTCCAACCTTTCTGAGCTATGTTTCATCTCAGAGCCACAGAGAGCACGTTACACTATGTTAACCTCTATGCCATCATGAGCATTGATGATGCAGCATTTCTTAAAATTGTCCCCATGATTTTCTTTTAAGCTACTGACACCCATTCTGCACTCATATTTCTTCTTCAGATAGTACCGATGGTTTTGGCTGAAATGTGAAGAGGCTGCCATGGTCCGGTCATGCCACCAAGAATAACAGTTAAGCTCACACATGTACACACAATGACACCTTTCTTACTGCTGCCATCTGATCAACATCAATTGCAAAACTCCATCGAATTTAGCCACATCCTAACTCAGGGATGTTAAAATATGAAGCAATATGTGTATAAAACCAATGAAACACAGCAAGTTTTTATTTTACTTCTTGAAATGTGTATGAGAAAAGAGTTTCCATCTTATAAAATTTACTTAGCCTTTACATACAATTGCATGTGTACAATGTGTGTGTATGTGTATAAATGATATATTGTTATGGAAGTAGAGTAGGCTTCCTCCAGGTATTTCTGGTTGACATTCATGGGGAGAGGGACAGGTATCTATATTACTCTTACTCCCCAGACTGTGCCACAGGATATGTTGTCAGTCTCAATTGAATTAGATCAAAGAACTGATTTTTTCAATACTCTGAAAAATTCAGATTTTTAGAAAATGATTTTCAACTTCCTTGTTTGCTTCAAAAATTTATTTTTTGGTATCACATTTTAAAATTAGCATTTTTGAGGAAAGTAAACAGAATATTTGACACACATTAAAAAATTAACCCACAATTATGAAGACAGTTGTGCTAGCTTCCTAGGAAAACCATAACCTTGTTGTTCATAGTGTGGCCCATGAACAGCAGCAAAGCATCACCTGGGAACTTGTTAGCAACGCAGACCCCAGCTCACCCCAGACCTCCAGAAACAGAATCTTCATTTTACCAATATCCCCAGGGGAGACAAATGTGCATTACAGTTCCAGAAGCACTGGCCTAAAAGATGGGCTGTTCAGTTAAAGCTGAGCACACATTTCCCAGAAACATAGGGTTGCTGTAACCATTTTATTGCTGTGGCTGACATACGTAGCTATTAGGCTCGGAGGCATTTCCAGTCTGACTGCTAGTTCCTAGCAGAGTTTCGATCTTCAGAGGTGAATAAGGCAAGGAAAAGAAAGTGGGTGACGAAGGGTACACATCTTTACCAAGGCGACTGAATCTTTAAGTAGTGGAACAATGAAGAGGGAGAGAGGCTGAAAGCTGGAGGAAAAACTCTCTTAGCTCAATCATCCATTCTATTTCACCAGTCGTATTGAGTACTTTGTTCATGTCTCACATTTAATCTTTCTCCCTATCTCAAACTTACCTATCTTCTCGCACTCTCTCTGCTCTCCTTATGAAGTCTGGCATGACTGTCTAAACTGAGCATTGTTTAACCAGGAGTTCAAGGATCCTGTACATTGAAGATTATATATTTAAAAAATGGGGTACAGGCATGTCTTTATTTTCATCGGGAAAAATTCAATGCACTTAATAGAATTCCAAAAGGGACTCCAATCAATCATTCAATATAAATCACTAGCACTCTAAGTCAGTCATTCTGGCCCACCATCTGTTTTAAAGTCATCGATATAAACTTTTTAGTTGAAAAATTATCCTTTGAGAATGGGCTCATTGTGGAGCAACTGATGCCCCAAAGCTAGTTCTGTGCTGTCATTTACTTTCTTCCAGGAAAACAAACAAGAAAACATGGAGATGGGGAACAAATCGTTTGGAGGACCTCACTGAACTATATAATCTTGTTGGCATCTCATCCCATCTTGCAGTCTTCCCTTCTGTATTCTCCACTTTTGTCACCTTTCACTCTGAAAGGATCACTGTCGCCATTCCTCCCTCAGCTTTAGCTCCCCTGTGATCTTCCTGAAGTGCGACATAAATGTTAAAAGCTATATTGTTCTACAGTGTGTCCTTCCCTCTTTGTCTCTTTCTGTTTCAAAATCTCATTCAAGGAACAGCAAAGAAAGGTCAGGATTGGCCTTGGCTGGCTATCACAATGTGCACCATCCCCTCACCCTTAGACCGGGGGCCCACAAAAGGGGCGGTATCCTTTCATGCCTTTGAAATCATCAAGGGAAATCAAAGAAACCACTTCCAATCCTATCTTTATAACCAGAAGCCCATTGATCAGTGTAGGTAAAGGGATAGCACATCAAGGGGGAATGGCATTTAGAAAGTATGATTTGATCCATACAACTTAGTGATCACTGCAAGCTTAAATCCCATCTGAGCTAGAGAATAAATCTGCACTAGCGTCAGCTCTGAAACATCTCATTCATGAAACACAGGTAAGAAATCACCTTTAGTTGCCATTAATTATCAAATGCATTTGAGTTAAGTAACTACTTCACCTATGCAGTGATCCATATATAGAACTGCACAATTGAGAGAACAATGTAGCCACAGAAATTCGGTACTATAGGATCGCTAACATCAAGCCCAGGCCCTTCGTTTTACTTTTAAATGACTGGGAAATTTGGTTCTAAACACTTAGCTCCTCTGAGACTTAGTTTATCTAAAAAATGAGAGTGGGATGAACTGCTTTCAAACAACACAGGTTAAAGGTTGAAAACTTGAACTCTGGAAGCAAAGAGAATTGAGTTCAAATTCAAACTCTGACACAACTCATGATCTTAATCAAATTACTCAACTACTAGAAGCCTCAGATTTTTCATCCATAAAATGGGGAGAATAATTGTGCCAGCCTTAGAAGGTATACATAAATGTGTGGTACAATTCAATAATGTGCTCAGAATTACAAGAGTATTTAGTTCCTAATTATTAAAAAATAGTTCAATTTACTCTGAGACCTGTTTTCCCTACTTATAAGGGTTATTGTGAATATCAACTGAAATAACATGTCAAAATATGTCAAAAATTGTATAAAAGTATACATATATGAGTGAATATTATTCACATTATTTCACCATTCTTACTTTTAGAGATATTAAATTTTAAAAGTCTCTATCATAATACTATTATTACAAGTATCAGATTGAGTGATATATATTTAAAATCAAGAAAAAAAAAAAACCTTAGACTAGGCAAAATGATTGTACACAGGAGATTTAAGAAAATACATCTCTAAAAATCCATTTCTAATCAGAAACTACCATTGAAAAATAAAAATGACTAGTAAGGTTAATTACATTGACTCCCAAAAAATTACTGTTAACTGAGACGGGGCTTATTTTCCATTTTCAATAGAATTAAGATGAATCAGATTATTTTTATTGGGCATAAAGTTTAATCAGAACTGGTAAAATAGCACCAAACCAAATGGACATCATCTTAATTCTGAGAAAGCTGAAAGTAATGATTAACAATGAGGGAAAATATAACTGAAGAAATGTCACATCTCACCATTTCTATCTTTTTTTCTAATGTTTGAGTTTCTCTCTCCCACACTTCTTAATTTTTCTTTTCAAATATTTTAGATAGTACACATACAAAAAGGTCTAGCTATTTAGAAAACAAATCAAACCAAAAACACTCGTGTGAAGTTGTTGATATCTATAAATTTCCATGCTGTGGGATTTGGAAAAGGTTTACAGCTGTTTAAACCACCTCCTTTGTTATTGAAATCTTGAAAAGCATTTCATTAAAAATAGAACCTCATCAAGACAGTTAAAAGTCATAATTTCTTTCTTTCATTCAATTTCATATTCTTGAAGATCCTGTTGATGAAGCATGATAGAAAAGAGAATTGGTAAAAGTCATACTTAAGTATTTTTTCTAAACCACTGAGGTACTGCTTCACAAAAATGATGTTGACCTGTTAGTTCTATCTTTTTTTCTCTGTGGGTATGACTCCATTTTGCAGGGAAGATATACATATTGGCATGTATTGAAATAGTCTGAATCAAATTATCATCTAGTTGAGATGGGGATATAGCAAGGGGATGTCTCCATGACTCAAAATTCCTCAGAGAGGAACCACAGTGTCAAACTTGTGATATGGTGTCAAGATGAAATATGCTTTGAATTTTATTAATAGTATGGAGCATATTTCAGTGCTCATTCAAGTGTCATGCTAGAACTAGGTGAATGTTGCCAATAGAAGCGAATAGAGATCAACACTTTTTAACACTCTTGCTACCAAGTGCCTATAAAATGTTTATACCTATAATTGTGTCAAATTATGCTAATTGAGTACCGAAAAGATACTAGTAAGTTGAAGCATTCAAAAATTATAGTTCTCAGAATCTCATGGGGCTCTTCAAGTTAGGTACTTGTGGGACCTTTTTCCCTCTACCAAGTACTGTCAAAGTACAATGTCTTAAAGTGTCATCTCAGTCTTAATTTAATTTCGAAAAGGAAGTGCCAAGAAAGCAAACTCATTTAAATCCTTGATTGTACATATATAAGGTATTAAACGTTTTCCCATACAGTAGTTTTTTTTTTCCAGCCCAGTTGTACTAATATCAGTGAGAAATACTTATTTTATATAAAGTTTGTGTTGATCGTAAAGAGAGTTCAAGCACAGTTTGGGATATTTAACAACCTCAGCTACTGGCAAATGTAACAATAAATCAGGTATCAGTGTGAGTCAGGAAGAAAATGAAATAAAATATTGGTTACTAGGAGACATTTTTTTTCCAGCTCCTTCTCTCAGGTCAAAATAAATAGGGATTTTTCTGAACGACGTTACGGAAGAATATAACTTCAATGACTTCTCAATTTTATGGAGAATATGCTACTTCCAGAAATATAGATAACAATCCTTGAGATTCCAAATTCTGACCATATTCTATTAAAATCATTTTCCCATTTTTCTGCTAAACTGTATTTAATCCTTTGTGTCAATGTGCTGGGGAAGATAGTAAAGATATATCTGAACTTTGCCTTAAACTTCTTTAATCTTTTTTTAAGCTCTCATTCATGTAACACAGCTTCAGCAATCTGATTTCAACACCCCATCTCCCAGGGGAAAATAATGCTAAGATTTCCAAGTTCAGAGACCAGTGTGAAACTGGTTCTCCTCAACTAAAAGGTTTTTAATTCTAACTGCAAATTCTCTCTCTACAGTGCCTCCTGTAGGCCTTTCAAGTCTTTTGAATTCCAGGGGTAGTAAAGAGGTCTTTTGTAGCAGCTAAAGTGTTCCTGGTGCTGAGGGGATTGGGAATGGCATACAACACAGGTGGTCACAGAGAATTTTTATACAGTGTAGAAAACACTAACCCTCTTACAAGGTAGCATAGGCCACCAAGAACACGTTTGCCCAAAATCTTTGTTCTCTGTGCTAGTTACAAGCACAACTTAGCAGCCAATTTAAAGTGCTATTTCATTTTCAAAGCTGGCCCTTAATGATGTGGGATTCAGTTATGGAAGAAACCAACTGATATCACATGTTCTGTCACATTCCCTTTGCTTTTCTACAGCACACATGGAAGAATAAATCTTTCTAGAAATGTTCGCTTGCAGGCCTGAGAGTCTATTCTTGGCCCATGTCCAATCTCACCCAATTCCAAGAGTACTCTCCAGTGTGAAGTAGTTCTGAACTACTTTGCCTGTAAACAAGGAATCCAACTGTTTTTGACCATTCATCATGTTTCCATCCAATGTCCTTTATCCCAGTTAAAATAAAAGTCACTTTATCTCATGTTCCTTTGGTATACTTCTAATATTTTTGCACAGAAAAGCTGACATATTCCAATAGCAGTGATATTCCCATGCCTAAGGATGTCTGCTGGCAGATGGAAAGCAAGTCGGAGTTCTCTAGGCCTGAACTGACAATTAGAACATGTAGCCCAGATTGGTGATGATTACTGTCTACCAGTTATCCAAAAGCTTTATGGCCCGAACTGATAGTGACAGTCCATGCTATGACAACAAAACCAAATCACAATTTAAGTGAATACTTAATAAAAAGCCTTTCATTTATGAACAGTAGCAATTGCTTCCTTTGTAACAGAGAGAGCAAGAGAGAGAGAGAGAGAGAGAGAGAGATTACATTCTGCTAGTACCATAGGGCAAAAGTGGTGGAATGATTTTTTTTTAAACCTTAGCCTTCCAGAGCAAAAATGTAAATGATTACCACTATTATAAATAAGCTACTTAATTACACAACTGTTGTACCTTACACAAAAGCTAAATTTTAAATAAATGCTGTATTTTAAAAAAGTCATTAGGACACTGAATATCTTAATGCAGGTTAGATTCCCTTTTCCTGCAACTATGCTAGAAAGTGAAGGAGCCCATTGGGTTGTTATTCCTACAGCTACTACAGCTAGAAAGAAGATAGTCTCTCTAGGGCAGAAACAACTGATTTAGCCAACCTAGCCCTTGGCACATTTTTTCCCTTTTGGACTCTGTAATCTCTTGAAGAAAAAGAAATTTTGTTGTTCATTGCACTTCAAGTCAGTGCCAGTTTTAATGGATCAATTTATCTGACAGGAGTTTTGACACCTTCTTACATTTCTTAGCAAAGACCAGGCAACAAAGTGAAAAGGAACATACATGAAATTATTGAAATTATTTTAACAGATGGCTCATTCAGGCTGTGAACTCAACTTTTAGAGGTATGATCTCTGCAACTGCAGCAGAAAGTAAGAAAATGCTAAATAAATAAAATAAATGCTGATGGGGTATCTTATGTAGACACAAGAGCTCCCAGTGGCTGAAGGTGGAACTATTTGAGAAAACAAAAATTAAGTAGCATTGGATTATAACCCAAAGCATAAAATAAATACACATGAGTCCATATTACTATAAATAAATGTTGAATAAATAAGAAATAAGCAAATACATAGAAGAAGACAAATCTTTCATGCAGAAGAATTCCAAATAATTTACATAGATAATGTAGATACATACCAATCAAGGAAATAGAGCATAACTCTCCACTCCATAAGGCTGGGCTGCTCAGTGTAACTCTTTTCAAAGGTACAATATGAAAAGACAGAAAGAAGAGAAAGGTCACAGTGCAGAAACGAGAAACACTACCTCAGCTAGGTCATCGAGGTCAATAACAATAGTGACAAATCATGTTGATATTATTTTCCTTGATGCTATATAACGAAAATGGAACTTTACCTCTGTGATCACCTTTCCCAAAACCCATCACTCCAGTCTAGGCTTGAGAAAATCATCAGACAAAATCCATTTGCAGGACATTCCATGAAAGCCTGACCAGTGTTCCTTAAAACTGTCAAGGTCATCAAAAACAAGCAAATTGTGAGAAGCTCTCACAGTCAAGAGGGCCTTAAGGAGACATAGCTACTAAATGCAATATGGGATCCTGGAACAGAAAAAGCACATTATGTAAAAACTAAGGAAATCCGAATAAAGTATGGACTTTAGTTAAAAATAGGGTTTCAGTATTTGATTATTAGTTGCTATACTAACATATGTGTAATAATAGGAAATTAAATGTAGAGTATACAGAAACTCTGTAATATCCTCATATTTTTCTGTAAATCGAAAATTGTTTTAAAATATTTAATCTCTACAACCCATGGAGTTTGTCGGCAGTTGCCTTCCATCATAATCCTAGCTCTATCTTACCTAAACCAGCTTGCTTTCCATCATAGATTCATGCTCACACACACACATGCATATATAGATATTATGTTATCACAGTCATTAAGACCATTCACCGTATTTCTTATTTTCCTGACTCTTTCAAATTTAGGCATAACCTTATTACTTACTCTGTCCAGTGAAATGTGAGGGGAAGTAAAATGCATCCCTTTCAGCTGCAAGATTTAATAGCTAGTGCCAAATTCACCACATTCCCTTCTTCCTGCCACATGGTTGAGATCGAACCTTCCTAGTCTGGGTCTTTGAGTAACTACAATGAGCAGAGCTCTATGCTGCCCTGCATTGGAAGAGAAATAAACTTTGATGTATTTAACCAATGAGAATTAGAGATTGTTTGTTACTACAGTATAACTTGACCCTCCTAGCAGATACATATCTGTACATGTTATCAATGGGTAGCACAGCAAGTCACAAAAAAATCACAGCATAAAGTTAATTCCTTAGGGGATACATTGTGCTTATATTAGGGGACTAAAAGAAGCATATTAGGCAGAACTAGAAAAGGAATAGTGAGAGGTCTTTTACACGATTGGTTTACTGCCAAGTTAGAATTTTTAAACCTTTTTAATAATTATCTTAGATTATAGCTATAGAAAATCGTCTTCAGTTGTGAATAGTTGTCTTTCTGTTGTAGTTGGTACTGGATTTTGTAGGTAGCTTTAGAGTTAAATTCATCATGTCTGGAGATAATTTGGGAGTTTGCTGTCTTCACAACTGACTTTTAACAATGGCTTTCTTTTCATTAATGAGAAAAGACAAGTAAAATGGCTAATATTTTTAAAAGAAAACATATTTTTCACAAAAAGAAAAAATCTTGAAAACACATCAGCAATAAAGCTATGTGAAGACTCATTTTTTTATAACACAATTTTAAGAGGAAAAATAATCTTTTATGATCCTTATAAATAGGTTAGTTAGATATTCCTTCCACACTGATGTACATTAAAAAACATAAAAATTGTTGTAGAGAAATAGACTAATGACCCTCTTGAGAATGTATAAAACCACCATAATGCACTTGATAGTGCAGTACTCTGGGGTATCAAGAAAGGACAATTCTTTCATTTCCCCTCTCAGAGCTCCATTTCTGCAGGAAGCATTAGGATTTTAAAACTTCAGAGCCCTGAACCAGACTCTAGTCATGGCCATATGTTTCCACCTTCAATGATGTCTTCTGGCACCAAGTTCCAAAATCAAAATTTGTTTTATTTAAAATATATTTGCCAAGTTAGAGGCATTCACTAAGCACACAAACATCACTGGGCCTGGGAAGTTCAATCATTGTCATGCAAACCGCACTGTCCTAAAAATAGATAACAGAGTTTGCCATATTACTTACTAAAAGACTATTCTGAACGACTTCTTGTTTAATTAAAATAGCCCCTCCTAAAGACTGAATCAAAAGTTACCATGGCATCTAACTTATTTTCCACAAGAGTATATTTTAAAATGCATATATTATATATAATATAATACATTTTACATACATTATATATTTATTATATATAATATGTGTAGTTTAAAATATACTCTTGTATTTTAAAACATGTATATATTCAAATATGTAATACTTTATAAGACTCTATCACCCTGTTCATCTCAACAATCTTCATCATTGAATGAATCTGACCAAGCATTTTGATTGCCTCTATAACAACAGATACATCACATTATATTTACTTGAAATCATGCTTATCACACCTGCCAGTTTTACCATATACTCACGGCTGACATTGGATAGACTGGAGATGGAATAGAAACCTTTTCCAAAGGTAGAAGAAGAAAAACTTCCTTTCAATGGAGCCAAATATTAACAATTGATATCTTAAAATGATATGAGTTTTTAATTACAGCTATATAGAATTATACATAATAAAAATACATTTTAGATAGGATTATAACAAAAACTTAATTTTGTTTTGGTGGCAGGATTGTGGCAATATGGTATTTAAGGCTTTAAAAAAATCACTAAGAAAGTTTTCTAAGGGAGAAGATAAGCTGATCAACAAGAGTAATAGAAGTAAAAGGTAGAAAATGTAGGCAGAATATTCAAAAGTTTAAGTATTTATAAATAACATTTCTTTTTCTTAGCACCTTAAACTCTTTAAAATAACCAAATGGTATTTTTTCTCCCCCCACATCCATTTAAGATTGAATGCATAACAACCAGGAATCCCACTGAGCTCATCTCTTCTTTTGAAAACTGCCATGTATACTTTAGTCAGGTTTTTGATGCTATGGTGGGGTTTATAATCTTCAACAACACACTTCTCCTTATTACTTACAGAAAAAATCATTTTCCACAGTGACTCACTGACACTTCTCCCTCTAATCATCATTTCTGCAGCATTCAGGGACAGGATCTGTGATGTCCTCTCCTCAGATGCCAACAGAATGACAAAGCAGCAGCAACATGAGCTGATAGAGTCACAGGAGAGGTGACTGCGGAAAATATGCTGAGGGCAGCCATCACAGGCTGGCACAAGAAGACTTCCATGCAGCAGAGAGAGCTACAGCACAAACATGGCATATCAAGAGCACAGGGCCACCCTGAGAAGGAATTATCGATAAGAAAATGTCATAGGCTATAGATTTCCACACCTCTCCTCTGAAATTTTCATAACACAGATCAATATTTGTGCTAGTCTTTGAGATTCATGTAGATCAAGGAAGCAAATATCTTGACCTTCATTGTGTCTTCAACTATTGGTATGATCTGAACCCTTTCACACACACTTTCTTATGTTTAAAAATAATAATAATAAAAGTACCCCAGACAGATGACTGGGGTTGAGTTTAGAGTTGGTAAAATGTGATATTTTTAAAAGCACTTTAAAATACTCTACACTTTTGAAAACTGATGACTAATTTTACGTGTCAACTTGACTGAGCCACTGGATACCCAGATAGTTGATCAAACACTATTCTGGGTGTTTCTGTGAGAGTTTTTTTGGATGAAATTAAGCTTTATATTAGTAGATTGGGTAAAGCAGATTGCCATCCATAATGTGGGTGGGCCTCATCCAATCAGTTGATAGCCTGAATAAAACAAAAAGGCTGAAGTTCCCCCAATTAACAGAGAATTCTTCCTGCCTAATTGCCTTTAAACTGGGACACTGGCTTTTTTTTCTTGCCTCTGGGTTCAAACAAAAACATTAGCTCTACCTGAGTCTGCCATTCACCAGACTAGAACTACACCATCAGCGCTCCTGGTTCTCAGGCCTTCAGATTAAGACTGGAACTAAACCATTGGCTCTCCCCGGTCTCCAGCTTGCTGACTTATCCTGCAGACTTTGAGACTTGTCAACTTCTGTAATCATATAAGCCAATTCTTACCTTAAATCTCTTTTTATATATCTCCTATTGGTTTTGTTTCTTTGGAGAACACTAATACAGATGTCTTTGCTTCAAAAAAGGGTATGGCTCTCCCCATCTCATTGATTTAGTGGGCAGTGTCTGCATGTACAGTGAACAAAATCTTGTTTCACTAAGTTGGCCAATCAATCTAGAAAAACAACCATCAAACGTTTGGTTTTATTGAATGAAGTGGCCAGTTTAAAGGTCAAACAAGCTGTGTTCAGAGATAAGTCCAGAAGATATGTCCTAATTTATAAACTCCTGCAGAGATTATAATATAAATTGGAATAAGTCCTATATTTCTCCATCTGTACTTAGCTAATAATATTCATTTCTGAGCTTCTTATTCTTTTCAATTGTCTATAAATCCAGAGTTACTTAGACAGTACCATTTCTGAGAAAAGTTGATGGCCATCAAGAAGAATTAAACCACTCAAGAATTATCAGAAAGAATATAGTTGACCCTTGAATAATATGGGTTAGAACAGTTAGGCTGGGCGCAGTGGCTCACACCTATAATCCCAGCACTTTGGAAGCCCAAGGCGGGCGGATCACAAGGTCAGGAGATCGAGACCATCCTGGCTAACACGGTGAAACCCCGTCTCTACTAAAAAGACCAAAAAAAAAAAAAAAAAAATTAGCCGGGTGTGGTGGCGGGCGCCTGTAGTCCCAACTGCTTGGGAGGCTGAGGCAGGAGAATGGCGTGAACCTGGGAGGTGGAGCTTGCAGTGAGCAGAGATCACGCCACTGCACTCCAGCCTGGGTGACAGAGCGAGACTCCATCTCAGAAAAAAAAAAAAAAAGAAAGAAAGAAAGAAAAGAAAAAGAACTGCACAAGTCCTTTAATACATGATTTTTTAAAATTAAACTTACACAGAGTGTGCCTGTCTCTGTTGCCTCCCCCTCCACTTTCTCCACTTCTTCTTCCTCTGCCATCCATGAAAGAACAAGACCAACTGCCCCTCTCTCTCCTCCTACTCAGTCTACTCAACACAAAGATGACAAGGATGAAGACCTTTATAATGATCCACTCCCACTTAATAAATGGTAAATGTATTTTCTTTCCCTTATAATTTTAATAACAATGTTGTCTTTTCTCTAGCGTACTTTATTCTAAGAACATAGTATATAATACATGTAACAGATAAAACATGTGTTATTTGACAACTTATGTTATTGGCAAGGCTTCCAGTCAATAGTAGCTCTTAGTAGTTAAGTTTTGGGGGATTCAAAAATTATATGTGAACTTTGGACTACACAGGCGTGAGCACCCCTAACCCCCACGTTGTTCAAGCATCACCTGTAATTCTGTTTGGATTAACATGTGTTATTCCCAATAGTGTTCAACATTATCACTAGTCACAAAGTCTGAACATGACTTCTCATTCTCCTGGACTCTTTAATCAGGATAAAGAAATCCTGAAATGGACTTAATCAACCTTTCAAACCCCAAAAGCAATAATATCCTTCTATATCAAACATCTATACCTGAAAAGTGGGTGTAGGAGGTGAGAGGATTAATCTAAAATATATGTCAGTGGTTTAACTTCAGTATAAAAGTACATTTATCAAAAGTTTCATTTAAGAAGTTCTAATGATTTTTTTGTAAAGGAGCACTGAGGAACAAGAAGCAGTTGGAAAAGTCGAATAACTTTTCAGCCCTAATATTTGGAAGCTGAGACAATTTCTAATAGTGGAAGTACACATCAGAAATATTACACCCTGAATAAGGGGATCACAAATGAAAGGCAGCCTTCAGATATCTACAGGTTTCTATACAGTGGATCTGGCAGAATATCAGAGGCAGGAATGATGTGACACATAATCTGTTAGCTGCTCTCGGAAGGATCTTTGTTCAGTGGTTGGATGGATTTCACTGATTGCTGGCCCTGAGGATGTCAACAGCACCACAGTAACAAAGAATACATAACCCAGCAGAAACAGGAAAGTCTGAGGGAAGTCATGATTTGTCAGTGGTCTAGTCCAAAAGCAAGAAAATCTTGGCTCAACCTAATAAATGTAACTTCAGTTGTAACAATTCTGTGATCCTGTGGTTGTAACCTCATTTGAGGGCATTTCTAAGAGTTTCTATAACAATTTGAGCAGGTTCTTAATGTGGTCATAATTTCTCTAAATTTATGATCTCTCAGAATTTTTCTCTACCCTTGGCCCAGTGATAATCAATTGCAGTAATACTCATTTCATAATTAGCCTCTTTTACTAATTCAGTTCCAAATCCAAATCGGTTCTAAGGCCACCTGTGTAATTTGAAGAGGTAAACATAACTGTCGAAAACTTTACAGCTCCAAGAAAGAAAATTCGGTGATTCTATTGCTCTCATATTTATTTTCTCATTTTAAAATATTAATAAGTGTCTCAATGTATCTTTACTTTCTCAGTTTATGGTCTATTTAATCTATTCTTGGCTGTTTTTACCTTTTAGTTCTGATTTGCCATTGCAAGACTTCAAAGGCTAGTGTTTAATAGAAAAGCAGAAAGGGAATTGGGCCAGAGGAAATTTTTACCATTCAATTTGTTTTCTTTGCCACAAGTATTAGATCAAAATTTTTTAAAGGGTGGGGGGTGGTGGTGAAGGAAATAGATTTGAAAATCAAAGAATAAAATACTAACTGCCATTTATCGACTATGCAAATTACTTAAGCCCTCTGATTCTTAGTTTCCACATCTGAAAAACAGAATGAAATCAACCTAATCTATAATATTAAAGTATAAGCACAAGAATGTAGCATGTAGCCCTCAAAATACCGTAGAAAGAGATCACTGCCTCCTGTGTTGTTCCTATTACTCTTCTTCTACTAACAATGTTAATCTCATTTAGTCCCTCTTCTACTGTGGTAAGCCAAATAATGACACCCCCCACTGTCCCACTATGCTATGTTCCATGGTAAAAAGAAACTTGCAGATGGAAAAAAGGTTATGGACTGCACTGGTTTCTACTGCTGGTATAGCAAATCACCACAATCTTAGTGTCTTAAAACAACACAGCTTATTATCTTGTAGTTCTCGAGGTCCAAAGTCCAAAATGGGTCTCCTGGGTGTTAGCAGGGCTGAATTCCTTCCTGGCTGCTCTAGGGTAGATCCATTTTCTTGCTTTCTTCAGATTGTAGAGGCTAACTGCAGTCCTTAGCTCTTGGCTTCCTTTCTTCTTCAAAACTGACAGCGGCTGATGGAGCGTCTCACAGCCCATTACCCTGACACTGACTCTTCTGACTGCCTCTTCCACATTTAAGACCCTTGTGATTAAAGACCCACCTGGATAATTCACGCTACTCTTACCGTTTTAAACACAGCAGATTAACAACCTGATTTCTTCTTCTAACTTAATTCTCCTTTGCTATATAATTTAACATCTTCACAGATTCCAGCCATTAAGAGATGGACATCTTTGAGGAATAATTATTCTGCTTACCACACAGACCTTAAACTATAAAGGTAATCCTGGATTGTCTTGGTGAGTCAAATGGAATCACATGAACCCTGTAAGTGGAAAAGAAAGGTAGAAGGGTCAGAGAGATGTAACAACAAAAGAAGAGGGAGGAGAGTTTCCTACTCAATACGCCATTGCTGGTTTCGAAGATGGAGGAAGGAACTATGAGCCAAGGGATGGATGAAGCATTCAGAAACTGTAAACAGCCCTCAACTGAGAGACAGAAAGGAAATAAGAACCTCAATCCTAGAGTCACAAGGGACGGAAATCTGCCCATAACCTCAATGAGCCTCCATAAAGGAATACAGCTCTGCCAACACCTTGATTTTAGCTCAATGAGATCTCTGTGTCAAACTTCTAACCCACATCACTGTAGGATAAGAAATACCATTTTAAAACACTAAATTTTTGGTAATTTGTATGGTACCAATAGAAAACTAATACAGCCAATGTCCATTAGTTGCCTAAAATGTTCCATGTAACTGTCTTAGGAACTACGAATAAAACAGTAAACAGGGTGCACATGGTCTTTTCCCACAACAAGTGTACAGGATACAAGATACACTCCATGGTGACACATATCATGATTATAGATCCCTGTGGCTGTCTTAGTCTAGTCATGTGTTTCTTTGGCTACATGCTGGTCCCTTTAATTTCTGCCTTCTCCCTACTGAGCATGTATTCTTCTATTTAATAAACACATATTAATCACATAATATGGCAGGTATTCTGCCACATATTGCAGGTTCAAAGAGAGATTACACACAATTCCCAACCTCCTGGGGATCACAGTACAGTGGTACGGATAGAAACATGTTTTGTAAATTACACAAAGTAGTTGCCTTAGTTCAGTCTGCTATAACAAAGTACCATAGACTGGGTGGCTTATAAATAACAGAAATATATTTCTCCCTGGAGGCTGGAAGTTAGGGAAGCTGCAAGTCCAAAATCAGTGTACCAACGTACCCTCACAAGAGGTTCTTGTGAAAACCCTCTTCTGTGTTGTAAAAGGCTGACTTCTCATTGTATTCTCACATGGCAGAAAGAGAGTGAGAGGGTGCTGGTATATTTCTGGCTATGCCTGTGAGGAGGTATCCAGAAGAGATTAGCATTTGACTCTGTAGACTACGTAAAGAAGATCTGGCCTCACCAGTGTTAAAGGGCATCATCCAATCTATTGAGATAGAAAAAAGGAAAATTTGTTCTCTTCTTGAACTGAAATATCCACTGTCTCCTGTTCTCAGACATTGAAGATCCTGGTTATTGAGCCTTCAGACTCTAGGAATTACACCAGCACCCTCCCACCCCAGGTCTCAGGCTTTCAGACAAAGACTGGAACTGACAACCTTGTGTGCCCTGGTTCTCAGGCCTTGCAACTCAGACTGAATTATACTATGGGCTTTCCAGCTTGCAGACAACCAATGGAACCACTTAGCCTCTGTAACAAATCATGTGAGCTAATTCCCATAATCTACCTCTCTAGGAAATTAGCTCACATGACTGATTACAGAGACAAAGTGGTTCCACTGGTTGTCTGCAAGCTGGAAAGCCCATAGTATAATTCAGTCTGAATTGCAAGGCCTGAGAAAGCCCACAGTATAACTCAGTCGAGAGAGAGAGAGAGAGAGAGAGAGAAAGATATATATGTATATATGTATATATATACACATATGTACCCACACATATATACTTTTGGGATGTGTGTGTGTGCATGTATGTGTGTGTATTATTCTGTTTCTCTGGAGAGCCTTGACTAATACAGGAGGACAAACATTCAGTCCATAATGTTAGTGAAATTAAAAAGCAATTTCAGGAATACAGCTCAAATTGTACCCTAAATTTCATTCATTTGCTTGGCCCAGCAATTAATGTCAATAGATTCCACTGGCCCAGGTTTATACATTTCTTGCCTCTAAGCCCAGACCACACATTACATTGTTCTTATGCTCCAGTATTACAATTATGGTTGTAGGGTGACAGAACTAAGGATAATTTTACTTCAACTATTTGAACATTGCAATGGATTAACCAACATTCACATTTTGAAATTCTAACCCTCCATGTGATGGTATGAAGAGGTGGGCCTTTGTAAGAAATTGGGTAATAAGGGTGGAGTGCTCAGCAATGGAACTTGTGCCCTTATAAAAGGGACCCAGCTCTCTCGCCTTCTTCCCACTATGTGAGGATGCAGTGAAAAGTTGGCAATCTGTATCCAGAAAATGGACCCCATCAGAACTTGACTATGCTGGCACCCTGCTCTTGGACTTCCAGTCTCCAGAACTGTGAGAACCAAATTACTGTTGTTTATAAGCCACCCAATTGATGCTTTGTTATAGCAGCCTGAACTAAGACAAGCACCTTCAATAGTAGCTAGATAGAAAAATGAAGACTGCTTAAATAAATAAGTTTAGATTTTTGTAAATGCAAGACTTAAAGAGAAGGGCAGCTCTTCCTTTTTCCTTCTTGAAATATAGACACAAACAGATACCTCCTTGGAAAGGCCTTATAATTTTGAATGTTAAAACTGCTGTATCAGGAAAATAGCAGCTTTATGGTAGAGAAACCCAGCAGACACTACCTTAAGCAAGCCATCATGGTCAACATCACTAATAATAAGACTTACCTACATCATGTACAGCATACTCAGCATTCACAGAAGGACACATCACATCTATGATATTTCTGCTAAAGATGCATAACCTTAATCCAATGATGAATAAATATCAGCAAGCCAAGTTTGAGAGACTGAGACTAGGAAAGGCTGAGGACCTGTCACAGATTAGAGGAGAATAAGAAGAAAACGCAACTAAATGCAATGTGAATTCCTGGACTGAACCCTGGGACAGAAAAAAAATTAAGGAAAAAACTGCCAATATTTGAATAATCTTGGATTTAAAGAAATCTGAATATACCATGATTCATTTACTACTATTATAGCAATTTTAACTTTCTGGTTTTGATAATTGTATCATGGTTATGTAACCTGTTAATATTAGGGGGAAGCTGGATGAAGGGCACACAAACTGCCTGTACAGTGCATGCAAATTTTCTGTAAGTCTAAAAGTGTTTCAAAAGTTAAAAGTTCAAAATTTAAAAATCATATTAGGAGTTAGATAGTCCCAAGTAGAGTTCAACGCAAAGCAGTTCTTCCTTCTACTGCCATATTCATGTTGGAGTGTCTCAAAATCTCCTCTCTAAAGTGGCCAGTTAGGGATGAGTGGGAAGTTCAGAAATGAGACTGGCAAAATGGTTTGTTTGAGTGGACTGGAGGAAAGTAGAAACTGACTTGAGACAGGCCTGCTAATTTCATTTAGACCACCTGCCTGGTTCAATACAAGCCAGTGACCTAAACATGATAGGCCATTACCAGCCCTCTGCTGGCATTCTGAAATGACTGCATAGGAGTCGAATCTGGGAATGCCAAGATGTGCAAATGGCAAAAGAACAGCAAAGGATTAATGACTTTTCATGAGCATTCTGAGATGCACACATACACAGAAAGTCACCAGGAGCAATGCTGCATAAATTAACAGGAACTATTCACCCAAAATAAAACTCTTTCCCAGTAAGTTGTGACATATAATATGATGCATTATTTAAAAAAAAAAAAAAACTCTCTAAATAGAACATTTTATCACATTTCCTGAGGCAATAGAATGGAATTTTTTAAAAAATACAACAATTATTTCTTAGTTTGCTCTTTTTCTGTCAAGCATGCAACTACGTTTTCTTTCTTCTGAAGCAGTTCAAATTATGATGAGTGAAAGGAGAGAAGTAAAAGGGCTATGATCATATCAACCACAACTGATCAAATACATTTATTAAAAAGAACTCCCGGCCGGGCGCGGTGGCTCAAGCCCGTAATCCCAGCACTTTGGGAGGCCGAGACGGGCGGATCATGAGGTCAGGAGATCGAGACCATCCTGGCTAACACAGTGAAACCCCGTCTCTACTAAAAAATACAAAAAACTAGCCGGGCAAAGTGGCGGATGCCTGTAGTCCCAGCTACTCGGGAGGCTGAGGCAGGAGAATGGCGTGAACCCGAGAGGAGGAGCTTGCAGTGAGCTGAGATCCGGCCACTGCACTCCAGCCTGGGTGACAGAGCAAGACTCCGTCTCAAAAAAAAAAAAGAACTCCCACCAGAAATCTTAGAAGCCTCACAAAGTCTTTCTCACACACTAACTCTATTATAAACTGAAACGTCCCTTTCTTTTATTTTAAATTATTGTCAACATCCACTTGTGCATGTACCAACCAGTGATTTACACCGTGTCAGATGATAATACACTAGTAAATTTGGTATTTTAATGGCCTTAATAGCTGTAATAAAAAAATTAAATCAGATGTCATATACTGAATGTACATTTTTTTGCCACTAACGATAAACTGAATTATAGCAGGCTAAATATTAGAGAGCAAAAATATGTATTTATTTGCAATTGAAAGCACATGTGAAAACCACTCTAAGATAAGCAGAAAAGGCTCTGGAGGTGGCAGAGGAGCAGGCAACATGCTGGTTTTCTCTAACTTGGTCCTCTTTCTCAGTTCTTTCAACTTTGTCCTTTAGGATGATTCACTCTAAACTTCTTTCTGAAGAGCATCACGCTGTACCCTTCCCCTCCTCTTACCAAACCAAAATCCTAGAACCCAGGACCGAAATTTTAATACGCATATAAATTCACACAGCTGATGAATATAACACACCATGGGTAAACAGCAGGGAGGGGCTAAATGGAAAACTCATTTGTTAGTTTTCCCACTTGGAGGTGGTTATTCTTTAAATTACTGATATTGGACACTGTAGGAGTGCCCTTTTCGTACACACTGAAGCACTCCACTGGCCCCAGGAGTCACTAAGACTAGTGGATTTTAATAGTTATAGATCTTAAATGGAGAGTTAGAAATTGTTTCTTTTCATTACAATTACAACAAGGAATTAACCCCAAGGGTATCCACTTAATTTCATAATATATAGACTGGAACGCTAATGTGCCTCTTCCACAGTGTAATAAAGAGGCAACTGGCCCTTCTCTCCCCGGGGTGGGTTTTTGTAAAACGTATCACAAAAAAATGTAAAACGAAGAAGATTTGGAGTTAACAAGCTCCATAATGTCACCAGCTCCAGTGCCCGGCATGAGCGGGCCCTCGCAGGCACTGAGCACTGTGTTTTTGTTTTTACAGTAGGAGCTCAGTCCCAGCACTTCTCCTTGAATCGCTTCACTGACACACACACACACACACACACACACACACACACAATGGAAAGTGAGAGGAGGAATGATAATTTACAATTAAGAATATAAAGTCACAAGGACGAAGGAGAGACTTGGAACAGGACTTGCTAATTACCTCCTTTCCGAGATGGGGCCAGCAGTGCTCACTGTCCAACTCCGGTCATGTCAGTTTAACCCATTGCACTCTGCCAGTGACCTTAGCTTCATTTTACGGGAACTCTGTTCCTACTTGCTGGAACCTGAAGCAAAACCAAGGGTTAGAATTTTCCATCTTCAGGCTCCAAGCGTCTGAAGCCACTTCCTGGCAGAGATTTGAAATCGTGGATCCCTGCTGAGTAGTCCTCTCAGTTTAAAGGCATCTTTAGTTTCCAATGCTTTTTCATGATGTTTGACTATGGCTCTCTGAGACAAATGAGAGGAAAGACACTATTTCAGAAATAGAGCTTTAGACAGAGGTGGGATAGGGACAGCAGGAAGCAAATGGCAATTCAATAAAAGCGTAACCCTTAGAGGAGAATGTTTTTCTCTTATATGATGCATTTCCAACATCAATCATAATGTTTGGCCCACTACAGGCTTCCAGCCAGGTACAACCTGGGACTCAGTTCTTCCTTTCCACTGGAAGTGTCAGCTCTATAGATATCTGCAAGTTTCCCAGTCAACATGCAGAAAACTGATGATCCAAAGAGAAGAAGGAACAGATTACTCAACTCATATGTTCACATCTATCATGCAGATCACATTTCCAGAGACAGATAAGGTTGTATACAAAAGCCGTGAAAAAACCCTAGCTTCAATGAAAAGCACCCTTTTACAAATCAAAATTCCCAGCTTCCCTCCTGAGATAGAAAGCAGTGACTTGAAGCAGATGTCAAGAGGGCTGTCAGGAGAGCACCAGAGATGGGAAGTCTCTAAGGAGAACCAAGGAAGACATTTATCACAAGAGAAAGTTGAAAGTCTTCTTTACTGGCTCAGAAAACAGAAACCATTTCTGGAAATGGTTTCTAGAAGAGTTCGGTATTATTTGCAAACCCACAAGTAGCAGAAAGTGAGAAAAGGAAGGCATGTTGACCCCAGAAAACAAACATAATGAAGAGTCCACCAGAAAACCAAGAATTCACCATGATTTAGCAGGTGATTCTCCACTTAGCTAAGTGCCTTAGTCTTTGTAAATGTAAAGCATGAACCCTTTGTCGAGCATGGGGGCAGTAATGCATTGGTCAGCGGTCACAAACTTTTCTATTTCCTCACATTTCCTCATTCCCCATTTTCATCCTCTTAAAACCATACGTCTCTATAAGCTGTTCCCTAAATGTATAAAACTTTGACTTATTAAAAGTTCATCTCAAAATAGCTCTGTGTTTTTTTCCAATGACTTTAATTGTGTTTGTCCTGGGCTCATAAACTTGGGGAGCTTGAAGCGTTTAAATAAACACACAAATGTGGTATCCAAATGTTTTAGTTTCTTTAAACTCGATGCACTCTAATTGAATCTTTCCTTTAAAAATTATAATTAAAAGACGTAAACTCACCTATGTATAAGGTTCGCATTTATTTATTTACCTTAAATCTTTTCATGCAGAAAAGTGTTAATGTTCTTTGTTTTGTTTTGTATTAAATATAAATAGAATACAAAGCAGTCCTGTAATTAGAATTACATGGGATATATACCTAACAAGTTTTATTTTCTGAGTTTTCCCCTGACATTTTCCAAATTGAAATCATATTCAACATCAACCTAACCAATAAAAAAAATTTAATTTTTATAATGAACCAAGAGAATATCTAAATTTGGCATATCAGTTTTTGTCTCTGTCGAATTATTTTAGGAGACGTTTTAGTTAAACTGACTTACAATAGCAAATTTCACATCCTTCAAGCAATATAAGACTATAGCCTTATATTATATTATTATCAGTATTTAGAGCTAAAACTTATTCATTTCAAATCACATTTGGTAAATACCTACTACTGTATATTCCATTTATAACACTATTTACTTTATAAGTCTTCTCAGAGACTATAGCTTTTAATATCAGATAATATATCATAGTATTTGATATTTCCAATATATATCACAATGTTAGTGGTTATTTGCAGCTCAACTAATATTTCTTAAGTAATTTAATGTTTCTTAAATGATTGAAAGCTTGCTATAGTATAAGTAGGCTGGGTAGACCTATTCATCATATATTGCCCACCCAAAATGATAGAAGTTGTTTCAAAATGTAATATAAACACGCACTCACACTCACATACACACCCAAAAAAAAAATTTGTTCTTTTCTAGATTCCGAAGTTCACACTGGTAGATGGCCAAGAGAAGAACAAAAATCTTATCTCTAACAGCTGTAATGCTGTGAAAATAAGAAGCATTTCTCTAAGTCTTTGACTCTGGCCCTAATAGCCTCTTGAAATTTTGCCCAGCCTGCCAGTGACCCTGGGGACAGCGGTCCAAAGCTGAATACTTGTTTCTTTCATAAAACCATTT
The DNA here is from genome assembly GCF_008728515.1 of Papio anubis. Lineage (NCBI taxonomy): Eukaryota > Metazoa > Chordata > Mammalia > Primates > Cercopithecidae > Papio > Papio anubis. Next base: position 80,470,122 of record NC_044976.1, on the reverse strand, counting down.
TATCTCTCATTTCCCTTTTTAATCAAAGGAACAAATTATTTTCGAAGGCTGCAGGGATTTGGGGGGATATGCTAAGTTGAGATACTATTAGACATGCCTTTGGACATATCAGGCAACCATTTGGATAAAAGAGTCTAGGCCTTCAGGCTGGGGAGATAGGTTAGGGAGTCACCAATATAGAGATGGAATTTAAATCCATGAAATTACCTAAGTGGTGAATATAAATGGAGAAGAGTAAGAGTGTGAGGTGAGTCACGGAGAACCCCAACACGTGGAGAAAGGAGAAAATGAGAGGAAGCGATCCAAGGATGGGAGAAGGAGCAGGCAGTGAGGTGGGCACGAATCTCCACAGCATGGTGTCCTTAGTTTAGGTTGAAACAGGTGTTTCAAGGAGGGTGATCCACTCTGTTAACTGCTACTCATCGGTCAGGTTTAGATAAATGAGCAGCATCCTTGTCAACATTGTGGTTATCAGTGACCTTGATAAGAGCTGCTTCAATGAGTTTTGAGGGTTCAAGCATAATTGGAGTGGCTCCCAAACAGACTATAGAGACAGAAAGGAAATTTTTCGAGGAATTTTTAATAAAAAGAAGTGGATAATTGAGATTGTAGTAGGAAAGGAATGTAGAGTCAGAATATTTTTCAAGATAGAAGAAAAATTACAATTATGCTTAGGTCTCAATAAGAATGGACTATTAGAAAATGAATATTTGATTTTGCAGAAAAGCAAGGAAATAATTGTGTGATTCCCTTGAGTGGGAAAGAGAAGCTGGAATCCAATTGACAAGGGAGGGAGACACACAGGGAGAGGTCATCAATAGCAACAAGGAGGAGAACAGAGTTCCCGAGATGGAGAGACGCGGTGGTGGCAGCAGATGAAAATGTTTCATCTGATGGTTTATATTTTCTTATCATTAGCTCTTAAGCAATTGCCACCACTCAAAAAGCCTTCCTTGGCCACTCAATCTAAGTAGCTCTCCATTTCATGGGGTCTCAAGCAACCCTATTTTACTATCTATAAAGCATTTATGGGTGGTTTTTTTTTTTTTGACATTATTGTATAATTTGTTTACTTATATACAGGTCTTCCAACTAAGAACATAGAACTTACTTCCCTTCTTTAATACTCTATTAATTCCCCAAACTAAAAAGCAGGGAATACAAACAGTAAACTTAATATATAATTGTTGGATAAATAAATTAAGTAACGCTTCAGAAATAAGCATTTTCTAGAATCCAAATGATTTAAAATATGCTATTACCAGAATCAAGTATCTTTTCTGTTTATTCATATGGATAGCAAGGTCTGTAGGTAGTTGTGCCTGTACTACTCACTCCGTTGAAAACACATACTCCTGAGAGTTGTGTACTAGTGAATTAGATCATTCACGGGCATGTTATAGGATGCAGGCTCAGAGCATTGAAAAGGAGCACTTATCTACAACACAAACATTCAGCTGGCCTTGCTGAGGCACTGTACATTATATACAAAGGATGATGCAGAAAAGGAAAAAGATCATTCAGAAAGTAAAGCAAAGCTCAGGACTTGAAACCACTAAAGAGAAAAGGGTTATTCTTAAATGTTTGTCTAGCACTTGATATTTACTTTCCATAATTTTTATTAGTATTCCACCAAATCACTTCAGAGGTCAGTTAGTATTGCTGCGCTCTACTCATTTTTACAGAACTGTAAACTGAAACTCTAAGAGATTAAGTGCTCTACACAAAGAAAGTTATCTCCGCTGCTGAAAAACTCACACTCACGTTCCCTGCTTTTCTTAGCCCACCTAAACCTACTGTCCCTCTAAAACCAATGATGTGACAGAATCAATGGTTGAATGATTACGAGCAGCCATGATTGACCACTAAATACATAATTTTTTTCTGAAACTGATTTTACTTCTCTGGACTCATTTGCATTGATCTACATTAAAAATATATACAAAGAAAAATAGTTCATCTGTGAATATCAAACCCAGACCCAGCCAGGAGCACTTATGCCTTGGTTGAGTTATGCCAAAAAGCAATTAGACATTACGCAGTGGCTCCAGATTTAACCTGTTACTTATTTCAGTTAGGCATAGGGAATCTATGAAATTATCTATGGCTAAGCCCCTTGGAAATTTTCCCAGGCTGTTTTTCAAAGGTTAACTGGTCACCCTTGCCAAATAGAAGCAAAAGAGGAAACAAAACTGGGGAGTTGGGAAATAGAGACATAGACATCCTGATAAAAAGAAAGTTTAGTAGAACATGAGGAAGTTTTGATAAAATAAAAATACAAAAGGAAATCAAAGAATTTGTTCTTTTTCTTTAATTTTTTAAGATTTTTAATAGTGGTAGAGGTTTCGTTTTAAAAAGTTGGTCATTCTTCCAAAATTGTGTTCCCAAATGAGAAATAACATTCCATTCTCTTCTATCTCCAGTAAAGAGGAATTTCACACCCCAGCTCCAAACCACATATTAGAATAATAACATTCTGCCTACGGTGTAAAATGACTTCCATAATCGGCCTTTTTGTTCATCAAACAAAGACTTTTGCAAAAATAGCGTGGAAAGCAATATTGCTTGATTGTGTTCTCCCCAATTAGGTAAGTGTCATTCACAGAGAAAAACAGATCAATTTGTAAGACCCATAAATGTATAAAAATAATTCAGGTTTGGTCATTCTTTTGTACTTTTTCTTCCCTCCTCCTTTTCTTCCTTTTTTTTTCCTCTTTTAATTTTTTTATGATATTTAATGCCAATCTTAGACCTTCCAAAGGAATCAGGTCATAGTCTATGTCATTAATAAATGTCATCCTCAAATAGATGTAGAGAACAAGGCGGCCTTGTTGATAAAACAATATCTTTCCAGGCTTTGTCCCTCCTGTTTCTCTGATCATCTCAGTTGCTTTTCCTTGACCTTGAAACCTGCTTTATTTTCCACTTCTGAGATTCTACCCTAAAACACGATCCAAATTTTAGAAAAAAGTTGAGGGCAAATCTATATTTGTTAAACAAAAAAAAATTATTATAGAAATCTTCTAAATTAGAAGTATTAAGTAAATTCCAATTTATTCTCTGTGTGACATAGTATAAAAATATTCAAATATTGCAAAGATCATTCAATACATGTGGAAATGCTTTGGATATTCTATATTAAATGAAAAGAATAGGATGCAAACTTGAATAACTATGTGATTATAACTATATATAAAAAGTAGAAAATAGAAATACAGTTGAATATTACATATTTGTTAAGATAACTGTGTTTTTAGTCTTTTCTCCTTATTCCAGATTTTCTATAAAATTATTCTTTTGCTTAATTTTTTAATTTTTAAGAGATTTATTATATAAAAAGATCTATATTAATTCCAATTCTTATTTTTCTTTGTCCCTGTTAGGTATTTCTTGATTCTTGAAATAGATGTTTGTGGGCAAAAAACATATTTGGATTAGGCCAAGTTTCTGTTCTCTGAGCTATTTGATAAGGGCAGGGATTTAGAAGGAGAAAGAGTTATATAATCAGAATTTTATTAAACCTGCTTGGGATTTTATAGATGATCCGTTTGAAACCTCACATTTTATGACAGAGAAACTGAGAAAGATACAGCTAGAAAAATATAAAGAGCAGATAAGTGGATAGATCCAAAGGACATGTTGTGTGTTGAATGAAATCTTTGCATTTGTAATTATTTCAGAAGGCTCTGGGTATGATCACTCATAGGTCTAGGTAGCAGAAAACTGCTATCCTTTCTAATTCATTCTCCCTGCCCCCATTATTTTCTAATGCCTTCCAGCATCTAAAAGCGTGTTTCTCCGGAGAAGCTACAGAGCTGATGTTTACAAAACTCAGAGATAGTGCAGAAGATATTTTTAGAATTGTCTAAGTGCTAGGAACAACGTGTGGTAGATGCTGTGAAACCCATTCAGATGACCTGCCAGTGCTGAGTTTCTTATTCCCCCAGCTTCTGGGAATAAGGGCTGCGGACTGGCTCACGGCCCAGGCCATTCTCTGTGAATCGCCATTGGTCAAAGTGGCCCATCCGAGTTACGCTCCTCCCGGAGGCGGAAGTCTGCCCCCAGTCACTGGTCAGTGTAAGGGTGTAAGGACACAGTGTGCTTGCCTTGATTTGGGACAACTCTGAGAGCCGTTTGTGTTTCAGAGTTCCCCGCAGGGTCAGCTGAAGCTCCGCAGCAGTTGCACTGCAGGTCTAGTTCTCCCTGGATCCATCTTGCTTCCTTCATTCCCCAGCTAACCTCCTACAGGCAAATCTCTATCTCAAAGTCTATTTCCCAGAGAACCCATACTAAGACAATGTAACTGAACCATTACATAAGAAATCATTACAAAATGTAGAGTTTATTTTGCCTGAAGTTGTGTTGTTTTCAACTGCTTAAAACAAAAGTAGGGACCTGGTTTCAGAGTTATAGACCCTCTCCTCCCAGAAGGAATAGAGCTGAACAATTATCTGTGAAATTTGATCCCATTTAGATAACCAATTTTGCTTGACTACTCCTTCCTTTGTAAGAAGAAGCCTTTATACTGGTTGATGTTCTTCTTTATTTCTGTGTTGAAGCTAGAGGTATATACAAAAGGAAAATTAACCCGTGGGCCATCATCATCTTTGCTACTCAAAGTATGATTGTTGTACCAGCAGCCTGGGCATCGCTCATGAGTTTGTTAGAAATGCAGGCTCTCAGGCCCCACTCCAGCCCCACTGACTCATCATGTGCATTTGATCAAGACTCCCAGGTGTCTCATACGCACATTAAACTTTGATAATCACTAAACTACAGCACTGTTGTTAAATCAGCCTGCTTGTTAAGACTGGGCATTGTGCAAAGGGAAAACAACCATTGGAGTCAGAAGAATTCAATTTCTGCCTCCTTCTTGCAGAGCACCTTGGGCAAATAAGTCTTCATCTCCTTGCTATCTATTTGCTATAACTTATGGGATTTTTATGAGGAGCTATAGTTGCTATTGTTTAAATATTTTTTGCTGAGCATCTGTAATGGGCCAAGCACTGTTTTAAAGGCACCTGCATTAGGAAGAACAAGACAGATTCAAGTTCTGCCTGTCAGTCATTCCACAAACATGCACTGAGCATGGACCATATGTCTTGGTGCTAAGATTAATGCAATAATCAAGATAGAACGTTTTGTAGCCAATAGTTGAAGACAAGACAAACACTGAATAAATCATTACCAAAAAAACTTGTCAGTGCTACAAAGGAGAACTATAGGAACAGACAGAGCTCATAATATGGGAATTAGTCCATGTTAGATAAGGGAGTTCTCTAAATATGTCTCTCGTTATGTTGCTTCCTGGCTAATACAGGTGTACAGGTCCCTTAATGAAGACCTAATGGGGGAAGGGGTCACTGGATGAGGATGGGTGGGCAGGACTGAGGGAGTTCTCCCAGAGGAAACGTCATCTGCTGAGACCTGCAAAATGAGTAGGATTTTTGTTATGATTCATGTGGAAGCTAGAATGACCCAAACAGGGAGAAGAGCATGCATTAATTTAGAGTTTTTAAAAGAGAAGTGTCATCATCAAAAACACATTTCAGAGGAATCTTTTTGCACTACAGAGAATAGATTAATAGTGCACCCTGTCAATGCTTCCTGTTTTCCTAAGTTTCTGACTTACTCCTTTCCAACTTGTTTTTAAATTAATCTCAGCCTCTACTCTGGGTCAGACCCTCACTTAGGTACTTTTTCTATATGTTGTATTAAGCATGTCTTTTGAACCTGATATTTTCACATCTGGCCCTTGCCCACCCTGGAGAAACTGCCCTTCCCAGGGCTAGCCAATTCCTAGAGATCCTGTACCTATCCTGTGCCTTTTATACGCAAATCAACCAATCCAGAGCCCAGGCCCCATCTGCCTCCTTTCTCTCTCAAGCTAGCCAGGATCCCATTGTCCTAATCACCCCATGTCCAGGTACCAGACAACTAGAGAAGTTCTTACACCTCAGAGCCCACTGAAATTAATCAAACTAACCAATCATAAGCTTGCTTACCCTGCCTTGCTCATTCTTTCCCACAGAAACAACCATAAAGACTTTTGCCCACATTTTTTCCTCACTCCCTCTTCCTAACTAACCCTGATGCTTTTGTGTGGCCCTGTGTGGTGCGGCATGCCCCCTTCTCTTGAGAACTGTGAGTAACACATTATATTTTCAATGCCAATCATCTTCTCGTCTGTTGACCTTAGCAAACTCGAATAAAAATAAAACTTACATTTCAAGAGTCTTCTCACTTTCTAACACTTCTGTAGTCTAGGGTTCATTTTTTCCGTTTTTTGAGATGACAAAGCTAAGACTCCTCTATCTATCTCAGAGCCTTCCATCTTGTTTAAACCAACACGGTATGGTGAGAAGAGGGAAATATTTCTAGTATAACAGATTGGTCAGAATTCAAATCTCACCTAGTATGACTCTGCAGTAACGAATAACTGCAAGCATCTTGGTCATTCTATACATAAAAGTGTATTGCCCACTCACCAAACCCTCTGCAAGTCTAGATACTCTCCAGTGCAGCTCACTTCCCAGCAGCTAAGTATGTTTTCTTCCAGGTTCTATTTTGTGACTCCGTCATCTCAACTCACAGCTTCTGGGGTCTTCAAGACCTCAGGCGAGGAGAAAGTGTAAAGAACTCACACTGATCATAAGCATTATATCTGGAGATGACATATCTCACATTCGTACACAGGTCATTGGCCAGAAGTCATCATATAACTCACCTAACAAGGAAGTTTGTAAAATATAGTGGAGTACATGAATATTTGGTGAGTGCTTCCTGTGACAACCACCTCTACCACTTTTTAGCTTTTTTGCCTTGGGAAATATCTTTACCTTCCATTAGCATATTGTGGTGTCCCAAGTGCAGAGTTCAATAGCGATTCTATTGGAAAAATAAGTTGTGAATCATTCCTTCCATTTTTAACACATAGATGCAATGAGTTTAATATTCATTCCCTCTGTGGTCACTCAGAGGTCCATGAACTTTCTTTGGTGGAGTAACCTCTTTACTTACTTATACTTAGAATACAAATTACTAAAATTGCATTCCCTTTTTGTCCTTACCTTCCCTTTCAACTTTGGCTTGAGGCTTCTTGTATGTTTTTATTTGGGCTGTGTTGATTTTTTTAATATATATATAGTCTAGAAACAGAATCATACACAGATAACTGTCTCAATATTCAAATAGATCTAAAGAAAATTGGAGTCTCTTTTAGGATACCACAGAAATTAAATCAACCTATCATTTCCTGCCTTAGCTACTTTATTTCTCTTTCTATCTGCTGTTTCTTCCTATTCTAAGTGTCTCTCTGTATATTTCTTTTTTTTTTTTTTTTTTTTTTTTTTTTTTGAGTTCAGGTCTGGCTCTGTCGCCCAGGCTGGAGTGCGGTGGCCGGATCTCAGCTCACTGCAAGCTCCGCCTCCCGGGTTCACGCCTCAGCCTCCCGAGTAGCTGGGACCACAGGCGCCCGCCACTTCGCCCGGCTAGTTTTTTGTATTTTTTAGTAGAGACGGGGTTTCACCGTGTTAGCCAGGATGGTCTCGATCTCCTGACCTCGTGATCCGCCCGTCTCGGCCTCCCAACTCTCTGTATATTTCAAGAGCCCCCATAAAGATCATCTAATTGGTTCTGTTAATCATTTTCCAATTGTAGCACCTCTTTGGGGCCACATCATGTGGGACTCCTTCATAGATCACTGTTCAGTCTATATATGGTTGTGTTGGTCGCTGACATAGTCCTAATACAATCTGGCACTGTCAGAGTTGCTGAAGGTCATGTGACACCCTGCACTGTATAACTCACCCCTGTCAGCTTAGCTCAAAAGATAGCTTTGGTTGTAGCAGAGTCTCACAGCTTTACAGATTTCTCTGAAAGGTAGCATCGTGAAGAAATTATTTAAGTAAATAGAGCTATATTTGTTATTTTCAGTTTAGTGTTGGCTTAGTATTCTAGAGACTAGTAAAACATTGACCCATAGGGTTAGTCACCAATGGCATAGCTAACAGATCAGTTCTTTAAAACAAAGAAAAATATGTGAAAAACATGCCTTGAAGCCACATCTTACTCTGTTGGTCATATAATTTTTTTAATGATACATACAATCTTCTACAGATTTTCACTGACTGTTTGTTATAGTACTGGATTTTCTTAATTTATGCTTATAATTATTATAAAAACTGTATTGTTGCCATGACAAAAATGCAAACTGAGTTATGATCTGAAACATGTAGGTCACCTAGTGAGCACAACAGAAAACTATGATCACCGTAACTTTAGAGAAAGAGAAAACAGATCAATTATGAGCAAAGAGCATGATGAATCTATAAGTAGCCTTTCTACAATGGAGATGTATAAAATACTATGAATTTTTTTAAAGGAGTGAAAAGGAATTGAGGCCAGGTGCAGTGGCTCACACCAGTAATCCCAGCACTTTGGGAGGCAGGCGGATCACCTGAGGTCAGGAGTTCGAGAGCAGCCTGGTCAACATGGTGAAACCCCTCCTCTACTAAAAATACAAAATTAGCCAGGCGTGGTGGCAGGCACCTGTAATCCCAGCTACTCAGGAGGCTGAGGCAGGAGAATCACTTGAACATGGGAGGCAGAGGTTGCAGTGAGCTGAGATTGCACCACTGCACTCCAGCCTGGGTGAAATAGCGAGACTCCATCTCAAAAAAGGAAAAAAAAAAGAATTGAAACAAAAACTAAAATTTACCTCATAAATTCGGTTTTTCATAATGATAAGACAGATGAAAGGAAAACTCCATCAGTAAACTGGTAAACATATTGAGCTAGGGCAGTCATTGCAGCATTAGTTGTACAAGTTGGGGAAGGGAGTCAATCACTGGAAGTGGATGAGCAAAATGTACTGGATGCACATCACAGAGCATCGTGTGGTAATTAAACACAGCAAATGAGGCATGTCTATAGCTACATGGCTGGACCCTAAAAAATAAGGAAAAGAATGAGATATACATTTAATATCATTTGCATAATTAAAAATATACAAAACAAAAAACAACATGAAACAAAAAGATGCACATCAAAACACTTGCCCATGCTAATAGAACTAATGTTAACAACTTAATAAAATATCTGAATGACTCAAAAATTTGCTGAGGGCCATTGAGACTATCCTGAGTGAACAATCCTATTCTTGGTGTCCTAGAACATAGATAAGATTCCCAAATGTAAGATTCTGGAACCCTTTCCGTCTATCTACCTCAGCTCTGATAAGAATGGGTGGGATACAGATAAAAGGGAATAAAGTTGAAACAAATAAATAACAGAGGGTCTTTGCACTAGACAGATGCTAATCTGCCCTCTGGGACTCAAAGAGCATAATTAACTAAAGACTCTGTATCTGAGATCCCAAAGAGAGAGAGAACAACAGAGGGAGATATCGATGAAACCCTCTTTAGTAATGACAAATGTTTAACTAAACTGTATATTCTCCTTAGTTTATGCAGAGTTTTCTGTTTTCTTTTGCTTTGCTTTGCTGGGTTTTCTTTAGAATAATAGCCCATCTGACCACCAGCAGGGTCAAGAGAATGTAGAGCCAAACACTCAGGGAAAGTATCACAGTGAAGAATCAAACCTTAACAGCCATTTGGTAAGTTGCTCAACCCTTAGCACAAATCAATAGAAAAGCAATAGACTCAAAACTACATAGAAATGTGGATTAATCATTGACAGGACATCCATCACTTGATTAGGTGCGGGATTCTGTGAGCCACACATATTAGGTTCCAACAAGGAAGATGTGACGAGTAGGCAGGAAAACAAAAGGCAGTCATGGTATTGAGGATTGCAGGTGATCAGAAGTCAAGTCCCAAGCCTTCGTACAATTGAAAATGATTAGAGAGTATTCCCTCTGATAAAGTTTCAGGGCACTAGAATGATGGCGAACCTAGGAAAGGCAATGTTCCCACAATAGCTAAGGGAAAGTTAGAGGCATCTAAGTAATAGAAAATAGCCAAGACCAATTTGGAAGCTTCCAATCACATATAACAAAGCACATTCTTTTTTCTGAGGACTGTGGCCAGGTGGGGGATTGGCTTATGAAGATATTCTTTACATGATACGATTTATCTGGAGGCCCACAAACTCACTGACACAATTCCACACAATGGCGTGCTGGACAAGTTATATGGCCTTCCAAGGGAGATGAATGCAGGATGAGCAATGTAAACAAGATTGCATGATTTATGAAAGAAATCTCAGCCTTCGTGTGGTCACACATCCAACATTTAATTCCTAAATTATACAGCCAGAGAAACCAACATTTCCATTTCTGCAGAATGACTGACACATGGTTTAATGTTCCTCTCCCCTCCTGGGAATGTACTTCCCCCAAGTGCCCAGTGAAAGGAGGCTTGTCTGGTCACATCTCTGGAAAGGGATTATTGACTATGCCGGCTTTGATGTTTATTACCTTCCTACGCTGAAGCTAGAAAAACAATGAAAAAAAATTAAGTGAAACAAAGACTGTGTCTCAATATATTTGCAGAATTAGTTCTATTTTGGCAATATTCTTTCCTCTCTTAAGGCCTGAAGGTGATATTCAACATGAAAAACCGCCAACGTGGCACAGGCATAGATGAATTCAAATGCATAAAAATCAATTACAGTTACACTGGTGCCTACTGGCAGAGCACCTGCTAAAGCCATGCTAAAGTCACCCCCAAATATTCCAGAACATTTTCTACTTTGTTTCGGGGTAAATCAAAAGAGTTAGTTTTGTTTTCCAGAGTTATATAAAAATATATGCTGAAGGTCCTTGTAGCTCCTGCTGTATTTTCATATTTCAGGGGTTCCCAGGTCTCTGCTAATCATTCACTTTCCCAGTCAGACTCAACACACACAATGCAAGAGCAGTCCTTCAACATGACACTCCAGACCTGGATTTATCCCAAGAGAGATTGTCACTCCACTCCGCACTCTGAACTCTGCTAAAGAGTGAAAAAGTCACATGGTCCCACTGATTATCCCCATGGGGGTAGCAGCCTTCACTTATGTATGCATACCCGAAAGGGACTAGGTCAGGGACAGGCAGTCCAGTGCTGCAGTTCCACCTTCACGGGACCTTGATCCTTCTCTCCCTTCCAAAAGTCCCTACCCAATGAACAGAAAGCTGGAGCTCTTTGCAGAATCATGGTGGGTATAGGAGCCCAGGGCCACTTTCCAAGCCACTGACAAGAAGAAGCTCCCAAAAGGAACTACAGAGGAAGCTCTCACCTCTGTCTGACTTCACTAAGACCTCCCACACCTGAAAGAAACAACAACCCAACATTGACAAGTTCCTGTTAGTATTTCTTAACGTTTCAAAGAAACATAGATGTAATTTTTCCCTTCTCGCTGGGGAAGATTCTTGTCATTTGCTGAAACGCTTTCTAGCCTTCCTGAACATTGCTTTGAGTATACACATTTATGAGATAATATACATTCTACATGAAAATACTATCATGTAGCTGTTCCCTAACACAACCATTCTGACCACTTTCAAAAGAGGACACTGTTATACACATTTAGAGTCACACAGGGCATAGGGGCTGGAAACACAGGCTAGAGCCACACTGAATGCCTGGTTTGCCCACTGAGTAACTTTGAAATCTTGAATCAGTTTCTTATCTTCTTCAGGTTTCAGTCTCTTCATCTGTAAAACAAGGACAACAAGATCAACATCATATGGTTCTTGGGCGCCTTCAATGATTTATATGTGAAAGGTGTTTAGGGTGATGCATACTGTAGGCATTCCACTATCAACAAATGGGATGTCTCTATAGTACAGACAAAATTGATCAGTTCAAGATTCATCAGGTTTTCTAGAATCCCACACATGGTTTTTTATAACAATGTTCACAATTTTCCCAATTTGTTTTCCATCATGGATTCATTCAACAGTCATTTCTTGAGAGAGAACTAGGTACTGGACCCTGTGCCAACAGTTGGGGATTTAAAAAGGAATGAGATATGGTCCCTACCCTTATAAAGTTTACCATCAAGTGTAGGAAACAAACACATACACACATAATACAACACAGAGAGTGATTTGAGATGAGGCTCATAGAAAAAAGAGGTTAACCCACATCGGGGGGCCAAATTGGCATTATATGTTCCACATACATCTCTGAATAGTCATATTGTGGGGTCAAAACCCCTAAAGTAAGATACAGATCTAGACTATTATACTCATGAGCCCTCATTTCCATTGATGGCAGGAAGCAAAAAGTAGATCTTGCTATTAAAGTTAACTTATGCTCTTCTTTTTAAAACTTAATCACTTTGGATTGTCAAATCCAGGGTTTTCCCCAACATCATTCTCCTAACCCTTGGGGGCTCATGAATGTCCTGTCATTAGACAAAGGACATCTGGCACTTGCCCTGTCTGAGCACTGACTGCCTTCTGTCACTGCTTTAAAGTGTGAGATGCTGATCTGTGGTCTGATCTCTTAGCATAACCATGGAGGTGATGGCTTTCAAATAGCTCTAACTTCCCTCCCTTGCTCCACCAGGCTTTCACCTCAGCACTAAAGTGCACAGCTGACATTTTGAGATTTAGCCATGTCCTATGTATGGTTCCTGCTTTGGGCTAGCCAATCCTTGGTTTCCTGTTAAAGCTGTGGCAGCCTCCTGACAGCCATGCTGATTTCTAATTCTCAAACACCATCTCAGGGACAGTTTTGGGGACTTTCCTGGGTCTCCTCTCTGGATCCAGATGAGACTCAGGGGTGGCAGAAGGAGACTATCTCAGGCGTGGTCATCTTAAACACATAGCAACACAATCACTGCTCTACCAAAGATGCCCCTTTTGAGGTGATAATATCCATCTAGAGTTCCAGGCAATGTGTGCTAACCCAGCCCCCTCTCATCACTGATTTTCAAAATCATCTAGGGTCTCTATACAGCCCAGGCCCAGGAACTTGCCCCAGTTCTGGGTTCAGTCATCTCGCTTGCCTCTCACTGTGTCCCCAGAGTCCTCTCCATTAGTTTTCTTCTTTCCAAGTATGGGAAATTATCTTTATGTCATACTCTACATAGTCTCTGTTCTGTGGTTTATAGTAAATCTTTCTTACCTCAGTCCTCTAGCCTCTTAATATTTTAAGGAAATAGTTAATATTTAAAGGAATGCTTCCAATTTCTCTTTCAACAAACCTGGGTATTGCAAGTGAATGCCTTGGATTTTCACTCCCACTGCCTTCGAAATTAGCTTCAAGAGCAGGGTTTGAAATTCAAAAACTGAACATGGTCTCCTTTGTTCCTGGCTACCCCTGAAGAAAAGAATGTCATGACTCAATGGGTGGGGACTGTGATGCAGAATGAACTAATGGGACTTTAAAATACAGAAAAGAAAGTTTCAAAATATTATCATGTCTTTTTGGTCCCTAGTCTTTAAAAAAAAAACAAAAAAAAAAAAAACTTAATTCCAAAGATATGGTAACAAAATAGCACTGGGCACATCTGTTCTCTAACACACCTTTGCCATTCAGTGGTGTAGAGTATATCAGGGGGATATGAAAGCAGAAACATTCACAAACAGGTGAAGCTGTATCATCACCCTGATTCATAGGGTGATTGAACATCCCAACCTCAGCAAAAAAAAAAAAAAGCTTTACCACTGTCTGCAATAAGCAAGGTTGTTCTGGAGGAAGGTGAGGAGAAGGACAATGGCAGGGGAGAGGCTGACATAAATGACAGAAACCATGGATGGAAAAAAAAAATCTTCTATATCACTGTCAAGGAGCTGATCATCGAAAATTACCTAGTCATTGTTTCAGCAGAAGCTGTACAAGCCAGAAGAGAGTAGCAGCCAATATTCAACATCCTTAAAGAAAGGAATTTTCAACACAGAATTTCATATCCAGCCAAACTAAGTTTCATAAGCAAAGGAGAAATAAAATCCTTTCCAAACAAGCAAATGCTGAGGGATTTTGTCACCACCAGGCCTGCCTTGCAAAAACTCCTGAAGGAAGCACTAAATATGGAAAGGAAAAAACCGGTACCAGCCACTGCAGAAACACACCAAAATATAAAGACCAATGATACTATGAAGAAACTGCATCAACTAGTGTGCAAAATAACCAGCTAGCATCACGATGACAGGATCAAATTCACACATAACAATGTTAACCTTAAATATAAATGGACTAAATGCCCCAATTAAAAGACACAGACTGGCAAATTAAATAGACCCATTGATGTGCTGTATTCAGGAGACCCAGCTCACGTGCAAAGATACACATGGGCTCAAAATAAAGGGTTGGAGGAATATTTATCAAGCAAATGGAAAGCAAAATAAGCAGGAGTTGCAATCCTAATCTCTGATAAAACAGACTTTAAACCAACAAAGATCAAAACAGACAAAGAAGGGCATTACATAATGGTAAAGAGATCAATGCAACAAGAAGAGCTAACTATCCTAAATATATATGCACCCAATACAGGAGCACCCAGATTCATAAACCAAGTCCTTAGAGACCTACGAAGAGACTTAAGACTCCCACACAATAATAGTGGGAGACTTTAACACCACACTGTCAAATTAGATCAACGATACAGAAAATTAACAAGGATATTCAGGACTTAAACTCAGCTCTGGATCAAATGGACCTAACAGACATCTTCACAACTCTCCACACCAAATCAACAGAATATACATTCTTCTCAATGGCACGTTTTCTAAAATCTACCACATAATTGGAAGGAAAACACTCCTCAGTAAATGCAGAAGAACTGAAATCATAACAAACAGTCTCTCAGGCACAGTGCAATCAAATTAGAACTCAGGACTTAGAAGTTCACTCAAAATTGTACAACTACATGGAAATTGAACAACTTGCTCCTGAATGACTCCTGGGTAAATAATGAAATTAAGGCAGAAATCAAGAAGCTCTTTGAAACCAGTGAGAACAGAGAGACAACCTATCAGAATCTTTGGGACACAGCTAAAGCAGTGTTAGCAAGGAAATTTGTAGCACTAAATATCCACATCAGAAAGCTAGAAAGATCTCAAATCAACACCCTAACATCACAGTTAAAAGAACTAGAAAAGGAAGAGCAAACAAATTCAAAAGCTAGCAGAAGACAAGAAATAACTAAGATCAGAGCAGAACTAAAGGAGATAGAGACATGAAAAACCCTTCAAAAAAATCAGTGAATCCAGGAGGTGGTTTTTTGAAAAAATTAACAAAATAGACTGCTAGCTAGACTAATAAAGAAGAAAAGAGAGAAGAATCAAATGGACACAATAAAAAATGATAGATCACTGATCCCACAGAAATACAAACTACCATCAGAGAATACTATAAACATCTCAATGCAACTAAACTAGAAGATCTAGAAAAAATGGATAAATTTCTGGACACATACGCCCTCCCAAAACGAAACCAGAAAGAAGTCTAATCCCTGAATAGACCAATAACAAGTTCTGAAATTGAGGCAGTAATAAATAGCCTACCAACCAAAAAAAAAAAAAAAATGTCCAGGGCCAGATGGATTCATAGCCGAATTATACCAGAGGTACAAAGAGGAGCTTGTACCATTCCTTCTGAAACTATTCCAAACAATTGAAAAGGTGGGACTCCTCCCTAACTCCTTCTATGAGGCCAGCATCATCCTGATACCAAAACCTGGCAGAGACAAAACAAAAAAAGAAAACTTCAGGCCAATATCCCTGATGAACACCGATGTGAAAATCCTCAGTAAAATACTGGCAAACCAAAACCAGCAGCACATCAAAAAGCTTATCCACCACGATCAAGTTGGCTTCATCCCTGGGATGCAAGGCTGGTTCAATATACACAAATCAATAAACGTAATCCATCACATAAACAGAACCAATGACAAAAACCACATGATTATTTCAATAGATGCAGAAAAGGCCTTTGGGTTCAACATCCCTTCATGCTAAAAACTCTCAATAAACTAGGTATTGATGGAACACATCTCAAAATAGTAAGAGCTATTTATGACAAGCCCACAGATAATATCATATTGAATGGGCAAGAGCTGGAAGCATTTATTTTGAAAACCAGCACAAAACAAGGATGCCCTCTCTCACCACTCCTATTGTAATGTCAAAGTTAAATACTAGGAGTCATTGTGCCAGCTCTCTAGCTTTCCTGTCCATTATCTTAAATGATTTTCTGAGTAAAACAGAGTTATAGTAACCCAGTTTCCACCTGAAGAACCTAAGGATCAGTGACTTTCTTCAAACCAAAATGTAGTGATGGTAGAAAGCAAATTCAGATCTCCACACTTCACAGAAGAAGGGCTATTTACATTCTTCATCCTTACAGATCTTGCTCCTTAATTATCTTTTCTTGAAATTGCTTTTGATTTTTATTTCATGGCTTATAAATATTTGTTTGTGATATTTATTGTTCTCAAATGCCAATAGATTGTAATCATCACTAACTCATGCAGACTCCTACCAACCATTGTATAAGAAGCTTATCTTGTGTATCAAGACATCAAGTCATCTCACCTTTATGTTTGATCTGTTCTCAGAATTGTCTTCCTCCAATTTTGAGGAAGCTTGCACTCTTCTTGAGATGCCTCATAGGGTCTGCTTATTTATTAGCCATTGTTTATTTTTATTTTATTTTTTTTTATTTTATATCATTTTATTTGGAGACAGTCTCACTTGTTGCCCAGGCTGGAGTGCAATGATGAGATCTCAGCTCACTACAACCTCCACCTCCCAGGTTCAAGCAATTCTCAAGCCTCAGCCTCCTGAGTAGCTGGGATTACAGACATGTGCCACCACACCCAGCTAATTTTTGTATTTTTTAGTAGAGACAAGGTTTCGCCATGTTGTCTATGTTGGTCTCGAACTCCTGAGCTCAAGTAATCCACCGGCCTCAGCCTCCCAAAGTGCTGGGATTACAGGTGTGAGCCACCACACCAGGCCTATTGTTTATTTTCTAAGAAAGATGTTTTTCTTTGTCGCTAAAGGAAATATTCAAGGTGTCTAATGTCTCAAGTCCTCTACTTCCAAGGTAATTCCATCTAGGACTCTCCAAGGGATGTACTATGCTTGGGTCAGATCTCATCACCTTTCTTTTTGGCAAAATATACTGTCAGCTATTTTAACTAAGCAAATTAAAAATAGCATATTAGTAACAGTTAACTTTTGCTGCATTACATTACAAAATGCAATGGCTCAAAACAACAGTCAATTGTTTAGTTCGCAATTCTGCAGGTCAGCAAATTGAGCTGAGTGTAACTGGGTAGTTCTGGTCCTGACTGGGTTTAGTCAACACATCTGTGGTCAGCTATCAGGTCAGCTGGGCACTGGTTGATCTAGGACGACCTCAGCTCAGCTAGAATGGCTATGGCTATCTAGACTTGCTCACAGTGCAACTGAGCAGAATTTTAAAGATCTAGATTTGCAACTGGCACACCACCATTTCTGTCACATTCTTGTAACTAAAGTAAATTCTAAGGCCAGCCAAGACTTAAGAATTGGGTAGAGACACTCCATCTCTTGATGGGAGATCCTGTAAAGTTACATTGTGGAGGACATAAATACAGGGAGATCTGAACAACTGGGTGATTTTTGTAATCAATCTACCAAAGTATCTATGACTGAAATTGGTCAAACAACAAAACGTACTAAGTTTTAACTATATAACCTACCCTGCTAGGCAACCCTTACTTGAACTCAACCATTTTCCAACCAATTTATTTACTTGGAAAAATGAAACAAATATTTAATTAAAATTAGTTCAAATAAGTTTGGCAATCAGGTATGTCATGCTAGGAGTTAAACTAGTCATGGGAATTTAAAGGCAAGTGAAAAAATCACTACCATTAAGAAGCCTGCAGTCTAGCAGAGGAAACAAATAGGTAAATATATGTAATGATAATTATAGAGGCCACTATGGGGTTACAAAGGAAAGACATATCACTCAGAACGATCTTCCCAGAGAAGGGTGTAAATGTTACACCCAGAGAAGGGTGTAAACCCGAGAAACCCAAAGGATGAGAAATATTGCATTCTGTGCATGTGAGTAGACAATGCTGTGTCCTTAGCTCCCAGCCTTTGTCGGAAGGTCAAGAAATTACTGACAGACTTGTCTTACCATGGATAGCATGTTTGATACTAGGGACTTTCTAAAAGATACCATTAAACTGATTCTGTCTACCAATCCCCTTCTGTTACCTGCATGCAATGATCCCAGGTAAAACTCAGTCTTTGTTCTCTGCCTAAATATCAGATAGTCAATGTTGCTTATTTTCTGTCTCTCCAGCATGCCTCACTACTCAATACATATTCAACATCCATTTTCCTCTGTTTTTAGCATTTAGAATCCTTCAGTTAGTTCATCCTCAATATGAAGATGTGACTTTCACTTCAGTTGCCTCAGGCAGTTAAGTATTTATCCTATTTTTGAAGCCTCAGTACTGGTAATACCTTCATTCATGTAATGACTTATCAAGGACTGGCTACAGCTTACAACTACCACATAATGGTAAGCAATATAATTACAACCTCTACCCTCATGACTCTTACAATCTACTGAAAGAGACTGATATTAAAGAAGGAATTACACAAATAATTTCCAATTATGGTTATATGTCCTATAAAGAAACATATAAGAACAAAACAAGAAACAGTTAGTAGTCTCACAAATGAGCCGTAATTAGCCCCAAAAGAAGCTGTAGAGATACAGGAGAAGTGTTGTAGACTGAAGGCACCATGTGTGCCAGGGCTGGGTCTGAAGGAGCCTAGCAGGTTAGAGAAGCAGGAAGACGGCCCATGTGGCTGGATCCAAGTGAGTGAGGAGGAGAATCACAGGAGATCAGGCTGAAGAAACAGAAAATATTCAGTCCACAGGACTGCATCCACCTTTTGGCATAAAAATACTTTTATCCAAAACCATGTCATATGTAGGATGCTTGTGACCTCAAAATTAACACAAACTTAGAATTTTGTATTTCTTTGCAGTTTATCATTCAAAAGTATTTACCTTCTCAATCCACAGGCTCACCTTCAACTCTAATCCCAAGTTATTGAATGTTTTCACCAAATAAGATTGGATCAACTTTTATCAGTAGTCAAGAACTAAGTAGAGTTCCTAGGCTATACAGTGACACAGATTTCTAGGGATTGCAAACATCTCCCAGGACACAGGAACAAAGGGTGGTGGAGAAATAGAACTAAAAACTAGTTTACTCAGCTTTCTCCCTTTTTGAGAATGTTCAGGATAAAAGTTATGCCCTTCCTCCTCATCCTTAGAAGCTGAGGAGCAGGTTAAGCTGACTGCCAGGACATTCTCCGGATGTTCCACTAATCCTCATCTGTTTTACTCTCCAAAGTCTTTCTATATCTCTAATATTGTTTTAAATTCTCTTGAAATTAGAAGTTGGACCAAATGTGCTTTACATGCAAATATTTGGCTGTTTCTGCATATAAAATGAAGTTAAAACTCAAAGCTATAAAAACAAAAGTTGAAAACCCAAACTCTGGGCACACATTGGTTGGGAGTGTGTATGTGTTGCGATTTGGGGGTTAGTAAGGAGTTTAGTAGAAAGCAAACCCAAAGGGGGAAATAAAGCTACTTCTTACTTATCTAAGGCTCATATATTTGATCAGATTGAAATGTTTTCCCTTTTTTCTATATTCTATCTAGCAGAAGAATTAATGTGCAACTATTGTTCTTTGCCCCATTATCTCTTGTGCCACCCCTCTTCCAAGCCAGCAGGAAAACCACCCTATTCCAAACTTATGGTCATTGCGGGTTTCTCTATCAAAATATACAACTTAATCTTTTATTTAATTCAGCATCACTTTTCCTACACTTACTCAGCGTGTGACACTTTAGCCCATGCTGTTCAATTGACCTGAGTTTAAAGAAAACCTGTGTAAACTTTGAGGTCAAAAGTTTCTAGACAACCCCTTTTCCCAGGAGGTCACTTTGCCGGAGAGTGTGATGCCATTTATTATCAATTTCCAGGGCTGAAAACACGATGTCGAATTAAAACACCTTCCATTTCAGGTGCCCAGTTCCTACCCCGAGTTCTATTATTTTAAAACTTTAGCTAAAAATTTCCCGGAGGTAACTGAGTTTTCTCAGTCCCCGGGGAAGCTGCTGTGAATGACTTTTCACAATGCCTTTTCTGAGAGTCTCCAAGTCCGCTTTTTGCAACCTAAGTATTATCAGCTTAAATGCATGCCAGGGGCGTTCAAATAAAAGGAATGAATGAAAATTATAAATGGAAACTTTAAAAAATGAATAAAGAGAGAAGACTTAAGGAAAACAGGTAATAAAGTGAAAACAAAATTTGGAGTTCTAATCTCACCCTACGCAGTGGGACCCCAAGCAAACTGCTCCTGTTCCCAGTTCTATTATAGGGACTTCATGGCATTCTTTCAGAGATGAAATACATCAGCACGTGTAAAGCACCTGGTATACGGTTAGTACTCAGGCTTGTTAGTTTCTTGCCTTTAGCTCTCCTTAAAGACAGGGTGTCTTATAAATGTTCTGTTTTTAAAATGAACTAATAGAGATTCATTGATTTAGGCAGTCAATGATAAGTGTGAGCAACAGTCAAATAGGTAAGTTACATCAGGCAAACAAAAAAAAAAAAAAAAAAAATTATCAGGTCACCGAAGTGGCAATTAGGAAGTACTGTGGAGAGAAAGAGGAGTAGAGGAAAAAGGAGGAGGAAAAAGGCCTGATGAGGCAAATTGCTTTTAATTACCCCTAAACATTTTCTTGTCTTCTTTTGATGCCATAAGACCCCCTGCAGTTCCAAAATAAAATAAGCCTGAGTTTTGTTTTGCTCTTTTAAATAGGAACATAATAGCCACTGTGGAAACATGTTCTTAATCAAAGGTATTAAACTCTTGGCTGCTCTTCTTTGTTTGAAATTGCCTGGGTTCATTATTATCAAGGGGAAGAGAAGTCTAGTCACCATTTAGCTCCCTTCTTAGTAAATTAAAATATTAATTACAAAATACGTTATTTTTATCTTATATCTGAAGCTATTAGTTACTGTGGCTGGAAAAAAAAAAAAGCAGCCTCATTTTGTGCTGAAGTAATTTTCCTAACAAAGCATGCATAGTTACTTTTGAGTTCCTAGAAATCAAATCGTTACATGAAATGCCTCATTTTAAGAGCCATCTGAATAAATTAGATAGCAACTTCATTTATTTTTTGTCTGAGATAAGTGTGCAATTACTGTTGCTGTGTCCACGTGTTTGGGCCATGCGACCGCTCGGATTAGGCCATTTGCTAAGCAAAGGGGGGCAGTCAATGCCAGGCAGAGCCTGAGAGGAAAGAAAGAATGTTTCCCTTTCATTTCCACGGCACAATGCGGTAATCGATCTTATGCCCGTAGACACAAATGCTCAATCTCTGGGAAAGAGGCAAATAAAGCCACAGAATAGACATTAGAGCCAACTAAAACTCTCATTGTCTGCCTCTTCAAAGACTCAAATTATCAGCTAGGTATTGAGGTGACAGTAGAAAACACAGGCCACTGGCCCACAAACCCGCTAAGCATATGAGGATTACCTGGTACTGCGGAGCCTGAAGTCATCACAAATAAACTAAAGACACCGTCCTTTTTACAGATGAGAGTGATTTGCAGCAGTCCTGGCTTTAGGGGCTATGTTTGGGGGAGGGTCTAGATGCCACCATCCCTTTTGAAATATATTTTCTCCTTTTCCTACTACTTGCACGGTGCCTGAAATTAGATTTTTCCCTCCTCACATTTGGAAGTATATTCAGTTTAAGAGGTCAGTATCTAATTTCAGAAACAGCTAGAGAGAGAAGCCTTCACAGCCAACACCATTTATTAAGTGCCCACTATGTACTAAGTGCATTACATATATTATTTTCTTGAATGATTACCATAGCCTTATAATGTCGACTTTTTTATGGCCCCATGTTATTCAAGTGAAAACTGAGGCTTAGAAAGATTAAGCAACTTGAACAATTGGCAAATGATAAGGGGAAGATCTAAATCCAGGTGTCTGAGTGTAAAGCCCTTGCTCTTATGATCTGTCTGCTTCTATCTGATGGTACGTTCTGGGGTGTGGGAGACAGGTCTTGAGGCTTTTGAAGACAGAAGGGAGTATAAAAAGGGATATGAAGAGGCACAGTGAAAGGGGAGAATGAGCCGCAGGTATGCCCTCTAAGGAGAGAAGCCCTCTTTGCCAGATTGCCAGAGAGAAGCATTAATGCTGGGCTGACTTATCCCACCAAACACCATTCAAACCAGTCTTCTTTTCAGAGTTTTTTTTTTGTTTTGTTTTGTTTGTTTTTTGTTTTTTGTTTTTTTTTGAGACAGAGTCTTGCTCTGTAACCCAGGCTGGAGTGCAGTGGTGAGATCTTGGCTCATTGCAAGCTCCGTCTCCCACGTTCACGCCATTCTCCCACCTCAGCCTCCCAAGTAGCTGGGACTACAGGTGCCCGCCACTGCGCCCAGCTAATTTTTTGTGGGTTTTTTTGTTGTTGTTGTTTTAAGTACAGATGGGGTTTCACCATGTTAGCCGGGATGGTCTCAATCTCCTGACCTCGTGATCCTCCAGCCTCGGCCTCTCAAAGAGCTGGGATTACAGGCGTGAGCCACCACGCCCGGCCTCTTCTCAGGTTTTTGTGCGTACATCTCACTGAACTACACAGAATCCATGGTCTCTGTGGATGAACCAGGCAATTTTCATTCTTTCACATGCTCTGAGGATACACCCTTAGTGAATTAAGGGGCAGGCTCAATGGTTTCAGCACATCAAAGACGGTGGGAAGTAGGGGAGTGCAGGGGAGTGGGACAGGTCATGGTACCACTGCCCATCGGTGTAGCTGGGGATAAATTACCCAACCTCTATGCCTCAGATTTCTCATCGGAAAAATAGGGTTAATAAGAGTCCTTCCTTCACAGGATTAGCAGGGACTAGCAGATAGAAAAACTTGAATGGATGTTGTAGTAAATAATATTCCATCATTTGATTTAACTGGGTAGAATAGCATTCCTCAAAGATGTTCTGTAAAATAATTCGTACACCATACAACTTTGTATAATACGAACTACTTGACCTGTTCTTGCAAATGTACAATGTACCTTGGCATATAAAAGACTCCCCCAAACCCCAACCAAGAAACCTCTCTTAATATATTTAACATATTCATTCCCTGAAGCACACTTGAGTGGTTAGTGTTCCAAAGACCGTTAACACTGAACTATAAGAATACAAAACCAGGACCAAGTCATGTGAACACTAGTGTGTTTAACTGCAGGGTTCTACTGCAGATGTTACAGAGCAGAAAATCAGTGTGGAAAGGATTCATACTTTGGAACCAAAACCCTTTTTGGATTCTAAATATGTTAGCCACTTAGGAAAGCCTTGAACAAGTTGCTCACCTCTCGAGTCTCAGTTTCTACATCCATGTCTGTGAGTCTATCTTGTGGAAGTTGAGGATCAGCCTTATTCATCTTTGACTTTCCAACATCTATCTCAGAGCCCAAAACTTTGTCAGTGCTCAGGATGTTTACAGAATAAAAGAATGAAGCTCCAACCTGGAAGTAGACATCATGCCATGAAGTACTCCATGAAAACTTATCACTAAGTCCATTCAGTCCCGTAAACTTTTGCTAAGTCAGTGCCAAGTCCTCCTGGAAGCAGACATGGAAACCCAGCTAGGAATGTGAGAGGTTAACTGGGAGGTCACACTTGTGAAAAACGAAGAGGAGGCAGGACTGGGCAGGGAGAGTCTCAGACTGTAATACACATCTGACGAATACTCAGCCAACCCAATGGGGAGCCCCAGAGCAGACTGCCCTTTAGAGGTGTCCCACATGTGGTGCAAATGGGCACACCCTCGCTCCCCCACTGTGCTCAGTCATTGACAGGGGGCTGCCTGGAAGAGCATGGCCTCGGTTCAAAGACTGCAACAGCAGATCCCCGAAAGAGACTCTGAGCTCACCGCATTCCTTGCAGCTGAATGAGAAGTTCTTTCTTGAAGCAAGATCCAGCAGTGCACCTCTGTGACTGCCACAATGAACCTCTTCTCTGTGCCAAACTCAGTAGATACAGAAGTAAACAAGGCTTACCTGAACACTAGAGGAGTCTGTAGTTAAATAGGGAAATGAACTAGTGACTTAAATAAATCCCAGAAAGCAGGATGTGGGTAGTTCTCTGAGGAAAGACAAATCCGCTCCAGAGTGATTGATTAATAACGTCTGCCATGGACAAAGGAAAGAGACAGTGTGCAGCTATACATATTTGCCATTCCTGGCTTACTCCTCCTCTCTGCTAACTTAAATCTCTCTCAGGGTCCAGCTGAAGCTTCATATTTTCCATAATATTCTTAAATACTTCTATCCCTAAATGTCTCTCCTTTCATAGCCAACCACAGCATTTTGTATCACAGAAAATACATTTCTTGTATTATCATCCAATTGTTTCTTTCTAGCACAGCTGGCCTCAGTAACCAAACCATAAACAGTTTGGCTGCAGGGACAATATCATATACTTTCCCACCATTCCCTTTTCTGAGTGGCCCCACGTCACCACTTAACACACTGTAGAGAAAACAGTAGTTGGTCAACATCTACATCTGGATATATGGATCAATTGACTAGTCTCATGGTTTCAGAGGAAATCAGAAACTTGTTGCAGGAATCCAAGTGCATTATTTATTTCCTTCAGAATTAATGCTCCAAAATAAAGGAGGAGGCATCATTCTCAGCTGGGATGTGTCTGCATCTATGGTTGTACCTTTCTGCTTCACAGATTTGCTTTCATTGTCCTGAGTACCTACTGGCAGCTAAGCATGGCTAAAGGCGAAACTGGAGGTTTTAGGCTGTAATTCAATCAGTTCTGTCCCATCATCCTTTGAAATATCTAACTTTAATTTTATAATTTAAAATAAATTTCTCTGCAAGTGTAACTTCAAGCATCTTTGCCACCAGCACCCATTCCAACAATACCACCACCATTAAGCCCCACAAATAGACATTCTGGAGCTGCTCTGCTACTTTCCTCTGTAATTCATGTAGATAATAGAGTGTAGCCTCTAGTTCTATTTTCTCTTTCAAAATCCTCTGGGGACTGGTGAAGTCAACTCTACTTCCCTTAAACTCTCTCCTTCTGCTATTTTGGTTCATATCCAACCTCTCTCCAACGATCAACTTCCCAGCTAACTCTCTATAGAAAGAAACAAATGGATCAAGGAAAAAAAAAAGTTGAAATGATTCATGATTTATTTTTACAAAGCAGTTTGCTTTCTATACATCTGGCTTTATTTACCAGAGAAAAAAGATATTTGTATCCAAACTTAATGAGGTTGAGTCTACTAATTTGAATTAGTTTATCTTTCTTTGTTTTAGCTAACGTGGCCAGTTTGCCAGTTCATAATGTTCACAACACTTAACGTAAATAATAGCTTTTATGAAAATCTCTTTAAGGCCTTATCCTAAAAATTAGTCCTCATCACGTTCCATATGTTTACATGATCGCAATTGCCATCCTTATTTTAAAGCTCACTTAAAAGAGCCTCAGAAGGTAAGTGATTTGCCGGAGGTCACAGCGAATCCAGGGTGAGTCAGGAATAGAAGCCAGCTGTTCAAACTAGCCACCCCATGCTCTAATCACCTCAACAGCACTCATTCTCACACACCCCATTATTACAGAGACACTTGTCCCAGAGCCCTGTCCAATTCATCTTCTCTAAAAGAGGCTGTGAAAAGGCTAAAAACACCCTCCTCACTTCTCAAATATGATTTTGGCTCATTGTAAATTCTCCTTATTGAGGCAAAGTATAGCCATTTGGTCATTTTCAGATCGAATCATCTATTTAGTAAATTGACAGGCTGTTTTCTTATATCCTATTGAATATCGCTGAAAATGCTAAACATTCTGCAAATCAGATGTGCAGAAATTTTTTGTCTCACTTCCTATGTTGCTGGTTCAGCAACGCGCTAGGCACTGTGGTAACTTTTAGGGAGGCAAAGCCGAGTCTTTGGCTTCAAAAGTTTACCATTGATTGTGGAAGACAATCAA
This sequence comes from Papio anubis, assembly GCF_008728515.1. Taxonomy (NCBI): domain Eukaryota; kingdom Metazoa; phylum Chordata; class Mammalia; order Primates; family Cercopithecidae; genus Papio; species Papio anubis. The sequence continues at coordinate 80,444,108 of NC_044976.1, read as the reverse complement.
TCAAGCAGACAACATAATACATAAAGTCTCATTAAAAGGTAAGTACCAAGGCTAAAGAAATTCACAGAAATAGTATTTAATCTCATTGTGGGGAACACAAAGACTGCTTAGAAACTGAGTCCCCAGAAGATATTAGCCAGGTGTTATGAGTTTAACATCCTTCTACAAAAGATATATTGGAGTCTTAGCCCCCAGTATCTCAGAATTTGACCTTATTTTATTATAAGGTGTTGACGGAGAAAATCAAGTCAAAATAAGGTCATTAGAGTGGACCCTTATCCAATGGGCTGGTGTCCTTATAAAAAGGGCAAATTTGGACACAGAAACAGACACACATAGAGGGAAGACAATGTGAAAACAGGGAGAATCCCATGTGAAGACAGAGGATTGGAGTGATCCCTTTACAAACTAATGAATGCCAAAGATTGCCCATAAACCTCCAAATGCTAGGAAGACACAAGAAAGGATTTTCCTACAGGTTTTAGAGAGAGCAGACACTTTGATCTTGGACTTCTAGACTTCAGAACTATAAAATAGTGTATTTCTGTTGTGTTAAGCCACCTAACTTGCTATATTTTGCGACAGCAGCCATAGGAAACTAACACACCAGGACAAAAACAAAAAAAGCATCCCGACTAAAGAAAATCAAAGGGCAGGATACCTAGAAATAAAATGCTTTCTCATGGCTGGTTTGGGTTCAGTATGGTGAAAACCTGAGGGTGGGGGCAGGGAAATGCTGGGTGCTGGGGCAGGTCAGGGTGTCAGGGAGCAGCTCTTGAGGTCTCTGTGTAACATATTGAGCCTCTCCTTTGCTATCATGGAACCCATGCAATTCCCAGTGTTTCTACTATAGAGGGAAATGTTTCTGGATATTGCGGGTTCTGTGCATCTGCTGATAAGCTTTAAACCCTGTGTTTCCTCTGCAGTCAGCAGCTTGAAGCATCAAAGCTTCTGTTTCAGCACCACATCAAAACTCAGGAAGCTTTAAAGTTCATCCAAACACCCAGCCCTTGCTGAAAGAAGACACCGGGACTCTAGAGACAAGCAATGAACTGTCTCAAGGATCCCTCTGAAAATAAGTATCAGATAAGTGGACCTTTATTTACATCCCGGAATGTCCTTTCTTGTACCAGGTCTACTCCAGCCAGAAATAAAAGATGCTATGTCAATTTTATCTAAGGGAGAGCAATAACCCACTGCAGGTTACAAGACAAGTGGGGCAGAGCCCAGGTGCTCAGACTGCAAATGGCACCATTGCCTTCTGCTTTACAAAGACACATCTAAAGCTGTCACCCTGGGCCATGCAAACAAGTTCCCTTGGGAAGCGGCTAAAATTAGCAACTTCGATTCCTCTTTGAAATATCCTCACACCAAATAAGCCATTTTTAAAGACTGCTCATAAAGTCCAGTTTAATGCACTTCCTGCCAGACACCTGAAGAGAGAAAAGCTCCTCTGATCCAGTGAATTGACGAAATCTGGTTGTGGGGAAAGGCTTCAAAGTGCCACAACTAAACATAACTGAGCAAGGGAATAGAAAGGAAGAGAGAGCCATCAGGAAGGTGTGTGAACAGTCATGGGCTCCCTTTTTCCCTGGATGTGAATGGATGCCATCATAATGAGAAGATCTGCCTTGCAGAAACACAACAGAGAAATTATGCCAACAAAGACGCTTTGTTTTATAGTTTACCTACTGAGACTATTTAGAGAAAATGTCACATTTCAGCTTCTTTATGCAGACTGAGCTCCAATTTGAGAGGTTTGGGGGCTGGAGGAGGAAGGAGTGGGGACAGAAAGTGGAATTTTTCTCTTACACACACACACACACACACACACACACACACACACACGTTGGGTTTGAATTTTTACAGTTTTTGGTTGCAGTTGTTTTTCCTTACTTTATTTTCCCAGAATTGAAGCTAAGGGAATTTAAATGTGGGCTTATTGCTAAGTACACCAAACTATACAACACTTATTGCTTAGTGCTAAGTGCACCAAACTATGCAACAACCAAGGAATAGTAGATTTTACTTTAGTATTATGATAATTTTTTAGTCCTAGTAATGTGCACCTTCCCTAATATCCCTGGGTAGAATTTTTCCCTTCCTCCCTCCCATGGGTCTGGTGTGTCCACTGTTTTGTGATGAGATTACCCTCACTTTATTGTGATTTGGTGTCATCTCTCTCTCCAGGTGACAACTGTAACTTAATCACCTTTGAACCCCCAGCTCTGAGCATGGAATAACTAAATTATTAATTCTTCCCAAATTAATAAATAGCATACAACTTGAACAGCCACAACACTGTAGAATCAGATTTGCCATTTTGGCAAATCTTTGCTTGTCCTGAGATTTATACCAGTACTCCTGCATGTGATTGCTAAGTATACAATGGGGAATGGGGATGGTCACCCAGAGAATGCTCTTCTGTTGCCCAATTCCAAGCTTTCTCACCTTCGACTTTTCCATAAGTCTCCCTCACATGGAACTATTCATTAGAAAACAGAAAATAGCTAACCAGGTAAGCAACTTAGAAGACATTATTTTACACATGTAAAACATGAAAGCTATAACCTTACAGTGGTTTACACTATACAGATGTAAATATACAAACAGTTTAATACTGTATTTTTATACGCTCTGCATGGTACACTCAATTGCTACTCTACTTAAATTTGTTCTTTACAAATGCAATAAACTCCTTTATAATTATGATAGCTTGACTTATAAGAGTTTGTCTTAGGAATTCAAAGCATTTAATTGGCTTCCCTATCTACCCACTTAACACCCTTCTCATCTAGGGAGATTGGAAGCAAAGTATGATTCTCATTTATCTGAAATGAAAAGAGAGCATAAGGCAATGACTGAGTTTAAAAGCAGTACTCCAGAACTACTCTGGAGAATATGCAAATTTTAGCATAAGGTTGATCCGCCTTAGCTTTCATCCAAAAAGGATTTTGTGAGGGAAAGAGAGTCATACCTCTATTAATAAAGACGCTATACTCAAACAGCATACTTTATTGTCAGACACTTTATTACTAGAGCTTAAAATATATGAGGCATTAGGGATATATTCTAGAATGTCAGTAAAGGAACCAATCATAGTATTGACACTAACTGAAATAATATCAAATGCTGTCAAAATTAAAATTATAATTCAGAGAGTCTTATGGCTAAAGCAGGGGTAAAATTTGGGTTTGGGAAAGTCTGAAAACAGAGAAGTTATCAGATAGGCTTCTATGTTAGAAGAAATGCATACAGGAAGCAAAAACATATGACCCAATGGTCCTGTCTTGAAACCTCCAGCCTCTACCCAGAAACTGGAAATAAGTCTCACAGAAATACAACTAGATCTAAACCTTCCTATTTTTTCCACATAAAAGTTAGCAGTGATCCAAGGGGAGAGATCATAAGCCAGTTTTTGTAAGTTAAGCTAGTCAAAAAAAACCAGTGTAAGACAGTGGAAAGAAAAGACAGGATTGGGAACCAGACAAGAATCTCACTTACTCACTGTGTAAACTTGGATAAATTGCCTCACCCACTGGAGCCTCAGTTTTCCTCATTGATAGAATAAAGGCAATAATATTCACCTTACCAGGTGGTTGTGACAATTTCAGCTCATGTACATAAAGCACTTCACATAGTGCCTGGCAAATACCAGGTGTTCAATAGAAGGGGGCTATTATTATAGCTAGACTATTAAATTACATTTACCATCAGCATAGATTTGTGGAAAATGAGTTTCAGTAGTATTTATGTCCAAAAGCAGTTTGTCCCCTATTAGAGGAATTTCAAATGTCTGCAAACAGAAGGGGAGAAAGTTCTCTTTTTATATAGCAGGAAAAGATAAAAGGTAAGTGACTGAAAGATTAAAATTACATTAGAATGTAATAAATCAGTCTATCACCAAGAACTGTAAATGGTTGATACTATGTTCTCTCCAATTTTTATTTTATCAGGGAAGGGAAAACATAGTAAGAGCCAGGAAATAGAATCAGAGATAAAGGAAATAACAACCTGGAGAAGAAAAGGAATCAGAAAGAGAAGAATGCTTAAATTAAGTTTAAATGATTAAAATGAATAAAAGATAAGTTTAGGGAAAAAGTGAGATTCAAGAACTGTTTCTAATATTATGAAGACTATATTCCTGATTTCTAAATGTTCCTGTTGAAACCATCAAGATGCCAGATAAAATGCAAAATAATTTTAAAATGTATTATTGAGTAGGCACAATATTAAGGAATTTGTAGAACTAAAAGCAAAGTCACAGAACCGTGGAGTAAAGTAGATTCCAAATTTGGCTTTTGCCCTGAGAGTTTCTGTCAAGCCTTGGAAATCTTGGGATTCATCTTTGACAGATGCAGTACAAGCAGCAGTTAGCAGATAAAATCCAAGGTGATCCAAGGTAAAGGATCTAGTAGAAGATACTTGCATTCAATGGAATCTCAAAGGTTTCTACACTTGATATAAGATTAAGTTCAAAATAGAATATGCTATGCAGTAGTGATCAGCAAAGAGCCTTCATTGCCATAATCTTGGTTCTGGATGGTTAAAATAAAAAATATCTCCTGAGAGTTTATAAATGCAACTAGCCCACAAAGAGGTTGGTGGGACAGGGCGTGGTGCCACCACCCATCTGTGTCGCTTGGGATAATTTATATTTTGTTTCTTTGGCTCTAAATGTGTGTTACATATATGATTATAAAATACAGAGGTGGATAACTTAATTTAGTATAAGGTTCTAAAGTGGATAATGTCAACAGGTAACTGCCAGAAACAAATATAAATTTTCTCTAAGGAAATTGAAAGCAGCCTAATACTTGGAGAATAGCATAGAATCTACAAGGCATGTGAAAAATGGGCCATCCACAATGAAAAAAAAATCACAGAACATACCTAAAGAGAAGAGACTATGAATGAGAATCAGGAGAAGCAACAGAAATAAGCTATGCCCATTAGAACTTCAGAAATTAATAGTCACACACAGAATATAAAAATGAATAACTTTGATCCGTTTCAACAAAAAAGAAAAGCATGAAAATATTAGCAGTGAATGGCAGATTACAAAAATCAAGCATATGTGAAAAAGAACCAAAATAGAACTCATATAAATAAAAAAATAAGTATTTAAGGTAAAGGAATCAATAGATGGGTTAAACAGTAGAATAGATACCACTGAAGAAAGAACAAGTGAACTGGAAAATAAATTTTAAAAATTATCAAGAATGCACTTGAGAGGGACAAAGAAACAAAATATAAATACAGATTGACAGAAATAAAAATGAGTCAATCTAATCAAAGTTCCAGATAGAATTAATAGGAGGAATGGGAAAGCAACAATATTCAAAGAGATAATGACTGGGAAATTTCCAAAATTGATGAAGCAATAATAATTATCAGATGCAGGAAGCCAACAAATCTCAAACAGAAAATTAGAAGGACATCACACCTAGATGAATCAAAATGAAATGGTAATACACCAAATTGAAAAGAACATAAATGCACCCAGATAAAAATGACAGCTCATCTACAAAGAACCAAGGCAGTTAAATTGATGGCTGAAATCACATATCACCAATAGAAGTCACAGATAATAAAACAGTATCTTTAATGTTTTGAGAGAAAACAACTTTCAGCGTAGAGTTTTAACTATGTTGAAATATGGAAGCAATCTCTCGAGAACAGAGTAGGGGAGAAATAGACATTCTCAGGTAAACAAAAACTGAGATTTTTACTACAAAAAAAGATCTTCACTAAGGGAATCTGCCAAGGATTTTCTGTAAAGGAATTGCCTAGGTGTAATATTCTTATAATTTCCTGCTTGGAATTTTTTAAGCCTCCTATATCTGGTTAATTGTGTTGCTTCATCAATTTTGAAAATTTTAGAAGGAAATAATCCAAGAATCAAGAAGAAACATTAACATTTTATTGGTAAATATGTAAGTATTGTAAACATATAAACACATCCATGAATATTGACCTCCAAATTGAACATTTCTGTGTACCTCTTCAACTTCCGTTTGCCACATCTTTGATTCCAGCTACAGCTGCACCAACCAATTGTATAAAGACTTCAATCAATTTCACATAGCTGCAGCCTGACAGCACTGCACCTGTCACCTGCTGCCATGGGGATTCTCACACTTATTCAACCCAGGACTAGAAGGTAATCAATGTCCCAAGGGATAGCCAAAAGTTTTTCCTATCAGGAACTGGGAGCCAGTGAATAACACTTCAGTCTGAGACTCTTTTCTTCTTTTACATCAACTTACTGAGGAAAAATTAACATACAATAAAATGCATACGTTTTGAGGGTACATTTCAAAACATTTTTGACACAGTATGCTGCAATGTATCTACCACCAATCAAGGTGCAAAGCCTCTCCATCATTCCAAAAGTTCCCTCGTGCCTCTTTGCAACCAATCACACCACGCTCTGCCTTCAGTTTCCTGCAACCACTGATCTGCTGTCTGTTTTGTTTTTCCTAAACATTCAAATAAATGAAATCGAACAGACGTGGTATTTTATGTATTCCATTTTTAACTGCAAGATATTTTTTAAATTCATTCATATTGTTGCCGATTTTAGTAGCTGGCTTCTTCTTATTGCTGATTATTATTCATGAACACCTCACAATTTAGTCACCTGTTGATGAGTATTTGAGATTGTTCAGTTGGGGGATACTATTAATTGTTTTTGTGTAAACTATGTTTATCAATCTCAACGCTAACTTTTGGGGTAAAAAAATTCTTCAGAATTGATTTTAGACTACATTTTTTAAAAAGATTTTTAGGCCAGGCACAGTGGCTCATGCCTATAATCCCAGCATTTTGGAGGCCGAGGCAGGCGAATCACTTGAAGTCAGGAGTTCGAGACCTGCCTGGCCATCATGGTGAAATCCCATCTCTATCAAAAACACAAAAATTAGCCGGGCATGGTGGTGGGCGCCTGTAATCCCAGCTACTCAGGAGGCTGGAGCAGGAGAATCAATTGAGCTCGAGAGGTGGAGGTTGCAGTGAGCCAAGATTTTGCCACTACACTCTGGCCTGGGTGATAGTGCCAGACTCCGTCTCAAAAAAAAAAAAAAAAAAATTGAACTTTCTTTTTCGTGAGGAGCTGTCTTGTTTAATGTAAGGTGTTTAGCAGTATCCTTGGCTTCTGCTTACTACATGCCAGTAGCACCTCCCACTTGGAGGAAGAAAAAAATGTATGACTCACTTGATAAGATTTATCCTATAGTCCTAAAAAACCACACACCCAGTTACCCCACTGGTGGTTAACTCAGCAATCCTTCTTTGCACTGGCCCTCCTTTCTTCGCTATTGCACTTCACCATTCCTCAGTTAACAGACTTTCAAATAAACCATATTACTGACTGGTAAACCTTTGTCTCAGGCTCTGCTTTCTGGGGAGCCCAGGCTAATATAACACTATATAAAACAATAATGATAACTAATTTGCTGAAGGTAAAGACATTAAGAAATAAGCTAGATCTAAAGTATTTCAAAACAAAGGCATGTAGGTTGCTGTATATGGGATATTCAGAGAAACAGAACAAATAGGAGATCTTTACATAATGAGGAATAAGCTCTCACAATTATGGAGACTGTGAAGTCCCACGATCTGCCATCTGCAAGCTACAAACTCAGAAAAGCCAGTGGTGTACAGTAAGTTCTCACCACTGACAGTCTTGGAAACTGCAACTTTAAGTGAAATGACTTACAACAAAGCCAATTTTACCATAGGCTAACTGATATAAACAAAATTTAACTTCCCATGGCGTGGTTCTGGTGACAAAAACATTACCAAACTTCTAAAGAAAGACCAAAATACCTCTAATATAAAACATTGAAATAAATGTGAACTGTACGTACACTTAAAAAGATAAGTAAAAAACAGCTAGAATAATTATTTACTCAGTTATTCCCGTTCAGGACTGTAGGTAGCCAGAATCCATCCCAGCAACTCAGGGTGCAAGTTGGGAACCAACCCTGGACAGGATGAAGTTCCATGGCAGGGCACAGTCTCACACACCCACACTCACTTCTACGGGGACAAATTAGACATGCCAATTAACCTAGCATTCACATCTTTGGATTATGGAGGGAAACCAGAGTATCCAGGGAAAACCCACCCAGATACTGGGATAATATGTAAATTCAGAGAGTGGCCCCAACATGGAATTGATTTTTTTTTTTCTTCTCAATGTTATAATGAAATGATGTCGAACAAAACCATGTTATCTTAAAACCTGCTATAGTTCAATCTCAGTTCAAAGGCCTGAGAACCAGAGGAGTTGATAGTATAAAGCACAGTCCATGGGTAGAAGATGAGATGAGATGTTCCAGCTCAAGTGGTGAAGCAAGAAAAAAAGGAGAGAATTCCTCCTTCCTCCATCTTTTGCTCTATTGAGGCCCTCAACAAACTGCATGATGCTCACTCAACATTGTGGAGGGCAGTGGGCAATCAAATTTACTGAGTCCACTGATTCCAATGTTAATCTCATCCAGAATCTCCCTCACAGACACACCCAGAAACAATGTTTACAATTGTCACCCACTCAAAAATTAACATAAATTTAACCATTACAGTTAAGCGAGTTGATTGGTTAAAGCCTTCTAAAGTCTGTTATTGCATGGTGCAATGAGTAAAATATGAATAACTTCAGACTTAGTTAAGTCTGCAAGTTAAAATAATTATGAAACCACTAAAAAATAGGTATAAATCACATACCTTCCAAAGAAGGTAGAGAGGGTATCTTAGTTATTTTTGCATTTCTATAGCAGAATACTTGAGACTAGGCAATTTATAAAGAATAGAGACTTACTTCTTATAGTTTTGGAGGCTGGGAAGTTCAAGGAAAGGGGCTGCATCTGTCCAGGGCATTCTTGCTGAGTCAGCTCGTAGGAGAAGGTATCACATGGCAAGGGAGAGAGAGAGAGAGAGAAAGCATGAGACGGAGTGTAAGAGAGGGTGAGACGACAAAAGGGAGCCACACTCACTTTTATGACAAATCCATTCTCAACAACATTTTCTCTCGTATGTTTATTTAAGTTCCTTGTAGATGCCGGATATTAGACGTTTGTCCATTGCATAGTTTGCAAACATTTTCTCCCATTCTATAAGTTGTCTGTTTACTCTGTTGATGGTTTCGTTTGCTGTGCAGAAGCTCTTAAGTTTAATTAAATCCCATTTGTCAATTTTTGCTTTTGGTGTCTTTGTTATGAAACCCTTGCCTGTTTCTATGTCCAGGATGTTATTGCCTAGGCTGCCTTCCAGGATTTTTATAGTTTTGGGTTTTACATTTAAGTATTTAATCCATCTTGAGTCAATTTTTGTATATGGTATAAAGTAGGGATCAAGCTTCAGTCTTCTGCATATGGCTAGCCACTTACCTCAGCACCATTTATTGAATGGGGAGTCTTTTCCCCATTGCCTGTTTTTGTCAGCTTTGTTGAAGATGAGATGGTCAGAGATGTGCAGCCTTATTTCTGGGCTCTCTATTCTGTTCCACTGGTCTTTGCTTAGGATTGCCTTGGCTATTGAAGCTCTTTTTTGGTACGATTAAAATTTTAAAATGGTTTTTTTCTGGTTCTGTGAAGAATGTCATTGGTAGTTTGATAGGAATAACATTGAATAAACCCCATTAAAAAGTGGGCAAAGGACATAAGCAGACACTTTTCAAAAGAAGACATACATGCAGCCAAGAAGCATATGAAAGAAATCTCAATATTACTGATCATTAGAGAAATGCAAATCAAAACCACAATGAGATACCATCTCACACCAGTCAGAATGAATATTATTAAAACGTCAAGAGGGGATACATTTAAATGGTAGCAGAGAAGAAAGATCAGTGGGGCAATGAGGGCTGTTGGAAACTCATCCAATACAAAACAAGGCAAAAAAGGCATACGAAAAAAGTAACAGACAAAGAGGGACAAATAGAAGGCATAAAATAAGAAAGTAGAAACAGTTCAAATATATCAAAATAAATTGCCTAAGCTCTTCAGATAAAAGATAAATATTATCATACTAGATTTTTTTTAAATCCAGCAATATGCTATTTATAAGAGACACTCCTAAAATACACCAAAAGTAAACAGTCAATAAAAGAAATGAGAAAACCAAGTTCAAATAAGCTAAGTAATACACCCAAGGTCACAGGTTTCTAAGGTTTTTTTTTTTTTTCTGATCCCACTGTTTGCCATTACGTTATGCCAGTTACTGAGGATAGAGTCACTATCTTATTCATTTTTATGTATCTACCATCCAGCATAGCAACAAAGCAATATCTGCTGAATTCATGAAATCAAAATTGTAGAAGTGTGCCATTCATCAGAAACATGTTGAGCATTCTCAAAGAGAGCAGCAATGTTTCATATAATTTATGAAGATTGATTTGCTCTGATATTTCTAACATAATAAATGAACTTTACTTCTCCCTAGAGGATAAAATCAAGGCATAGCTCAATCTAGGATACATCTATATGTGTGGTCATTTTTAAGGTGACAGGCATGTCCATAAATGATGGCTTTCACTCACTCATTTATTCTACGTATATTTATTCACCTGCTCTGTGACAGAAACTGCATGGGAATGGTGGATAGTGATAAATAAAATGGATATGACCCCTGCCATCTTGGAGACTGCAGACTAGTTGTTGAGTAGAAAACTCTAATTTAAAGTATTTTAATATATGAGTTATAGTTTAAATTTTCTTTTATTTTATATCACTTTTAAGAAATTTCTTGACCACAAAGTAAAATTTCAGCTTAATTTATTAACTGAATAACCGTGGGCACGTAATTCCGTCAGTTGGATCATTTGCCATTCTGAAGTTCAGTTTTCTTATTTCAAAATTTGAAAAAGAATACCTACTTCTCATTGTGACAATTACCAGAGGTAACATGCCAGGCATGATTCTGTTCAATAAATGCCAGTTTTTAGAATCAAGTTCTTGCTACCATGCCCAAATTTAATATATAACATATCCTATTTGTGAATATTAAGCATTATTCCTTCCAGGCATCAGGTTTCAGAAAACGGAAGCTGTCTAGATGCGGCAAGACTGCTATTTATTAGAAACAGGTCTATCAAGGTCCAAACAGGAATGTAATGTATGCATATTTATTCATCTTTGTATCAGTACACAGATATTGGACTACCAACTATGCATTGAATAATCTACTGGTACTTACTTGTCAGAATGATCCTATTATACAGTCTGTAGAGTTAACTCATATAATTTAGAGTATTACCCTCCACCCCCACCCCCCAAAAATGTGTGATCTAATGAAAATTTACAAAGCACTGTTTTGACCATTATCTCCAAGCTTGCTCTTTACATAAACAGATGGAAAAAAATGTATTATTGCATATGCTGCATAAAGCTAAAGACTTTGAAATTAATAGAGACCTAGTTGCCACAGGATATGACTATATTTAATGGGCTATTAAAAAATGATTAATATATGTCCCAGTGGGCCAGCAAAGAGAAGGGTCATGATTGTGCATAAAAATGAAGAATTAATTTGACCTCTCATGGCAACAAAAAGGGCTAGTCCAAGCTACAGAGCAATGACTGTAGGATGAGGCTAACAGCTTTGGCTGGCTTTATTAGCTTCTAAAAAAAAAAAAAAACCAATATTTTTTAAAGAAAGAAAAAGCAGTTTACTAGAATGAGCTTTGTGTTTGGTCTTGCTGCAGTGGCTCATTCTTTCAATGTTAAGTGCTATTTTGCCTTTGATTCCCCATGTCAGTATGTTGTAAGTCAATTGCATGAGAGGAGCATTAAACAGTGCCTTTGGGAAAAATACTAAATTCCTAGGGATGTTGAGATGAAACATGCTTTGTAATTGCAAGAATTTATTATTAATTATGCTTATTCAGACTCTCATTTTCCAATATTTGCCATGTTAGACGAACAACGTAAAGCCCAATTTCTGCCTTCCAGAACACAAACTAAAGATGCTTGAAATATTACAATGCCTTGTGTCGTTACTAGTCTGTATTCAGGGACTCATATGAATAGGTTATTTCTTTCTTCTCAGCACCTATAAGATGAGCCATTAAATCTCTTAGATATTTGGATGTTTTAGTTGTTGAATGAAACATTACAAATTCAGATTTGTTTTTTATTGTTTCTTTTGAAACACCTTCTGTCTAGCTTCATCTTGTGTATTACTGATTACTTTTTCATATTATTACTACTAATAATATTATTATTACATTCTAAGTAGTGTCAGTCCAGTAATAAACATTTCCAGAAGCCACACATGACAGAATAAGCTGTGGAAGTGACAAGAAAATTGATCATGACATTTGTAAAATTAAAAGCATACTAATTAACTGTCTGAAGTAAATGACTAAAGATGGTTAAATACATTAGTTCTTAATTCGCCATTGTTGGAAATGGGAAAACCAATAAGAATTGATTCAAGCCTTATAGATAACGCACTAAATCTCCAAGACTACATTCAACTAGACAAATATTGCAAACCATCATGAGAAAGAATCCTCATGGTGGGTAGAAAGATGGGAAGTAGGTGGGTAGAAAGATGGGCAGTAGGGAAGATTTCCTGAAAAGGTCAAATTAGGCCGTGCATTGTGGCTCACGCCTGTAATCCCAGCACTTTGGGAGGCTGAGACGGGCGGATCACGAGGTCAGGAGTTCGAGACCATCCTGGCTAATCCAGTGAAACCCTGTCTCTATTAAAAAATACAAAAAGCTAGCCGGGCGAGGTGGTGGGTGCCTGTAGTCCCAGCTACTCGGGAGGCTGAGGCAGGAGAATGGTGTAAACCCGGGAGGCGGAGCTTGCAGTAAGCTGAGATCCGGCCACTGCACTCCAGCCTGGGCGACAGAGCGAGACTCCGTCTCAAAAAAAAAAAAAAAAGAAAAGGTCAAATTATACATACTTCTACTGGTCTTGGTTATTTCAGCCTTTGTCATGCAGACACAAATTCACACACTTATGTATTCACAGGGGGAGGAGAACTGTACTTAATTTCGTGCTTACGATGTACCCGGACACTTGATATATTTATTGTATTTAAAATTTACAAGAACCCTGGGAAGAAGATATTATCGTTAGTCTCATTTCACAAATGTCTATAATGAAACTAAGAAACACTAATTACCCAAAGTCATATGGCTAATAAGTGATCAAGTTAGATGTCACACACAGATCTGATTGAGTCTAAGTCCAAACTCTTTTCACTGGTTTCATTTACTCATTCATTCATTAATTTTATTGAATAACTGCTGTGTTCCTGATCCTGTACTAGGAATGAACATACTTCTAAGGTATAGTCCGTGCCTCAGGGAGTTGAGCGCCCTATCCTAGGATGAGAGTCTATAAGAGATACAAGTCTCTGTGCTCCCAGGCAATGAGGGGAGAAAGAGGGCTAGTCAGAACAAATATTAGGAGAAGGTGAAGCTGAATCTATGTCTTCAAAGATGAGTAGGCATGGCCAGGCAGGCTGAGAGGTGAGGCTTTGCAGATACAGCAGTACAAATAAAGGCAGTTTAGCCTGAAATTTTAAATTTAGGAATACAAGGGTCAAGGAGGGGTATAGGGAGTTGGGAGAGAGATCACAGGTTGCATTAAGTTGTAGCCAAAACTCATTTTTTTCAAATGGAACCATTAGAAAATTCTCAAATGCCTTTCCCACATGAAAAAGTAAAATATTTACAAAACAGCAAAATCTGTATGAGAAAAAGCACATGAAATCACTCCTCCAATAAAATCTGTCAGAGGATAGAGTTAAAAAGCATTGTCTTTATGGGAAGCATGGAGCAGACTGACCTCCTCATAGTGAAATTGGATCTACTTACTCTGCTTACACAGTCTGTGTCCCCGGTCTTAGCACTAGCGTACCCTGAGATTTTAGCAAGAGTTGAGCTTTGGGAGAGCCACTTGGAATTCATGAACACATTAATGGAATCAAGAATACCCAGAAAGATGGCATATAGTGTAGCATTTCTATTTCTAGGCTTGAACCCACTTCTAAAGTGGGGCAAAGAGTAATTCCATTTCAGTGCAACACTAGCTACTCTGTGACATGCTCTAGATCCAGCTCCACACAGACTTTCTGAGGCAGCCTGTGGGACTTCCTCCTAGTCTTCTGACTTAACCTGTGTGTTGGCAGGTGAAGGAAAGAAAGAATGAGGGTGAAGTATGCTGATTAGCATGATTTGAATGTAACCCTAGATTGGATGGAACCACCAACAGATTGACTCAGGCTGGCACCAGTCTCCATGGGATCTTTCCCAGTAGCAGCTGCAGCACTCTCTTCAAGCACCATGACTGCCAGCCTCTGATGAGACTCCCAGGGGCCTGACCAAGCAAGCCATGGACTAGATAGATTTCACATTAATGAGCTGCCGTCTCTGGGTCTTAAGCTAAACCACTGAGCAATGTGCTCGATTCTGGGCCTGGGTGGCAGGGGGCTGCAGAATGAGCATCTTTTTCACTTTTCATTTTATTTTTAAATTTTCTGCCGTGCAGATGAAGCCAAAGTTGAAGAATGGTGAGTAAAAGACTGACATAACAAATTGCCCATGAAATGTATTTGTAATCGTATGATAACCAAAAATGGGAAGCAGGCCACCGATCATATTAAATTCATGCTACCTTGGCAAGGATTGTTAAGTTAACCTTGAAAGCAACAATAGTCCCTCTGTAGCTCACCAGGAAGATTTTTGCCTTCCCTGTCTGTCCATCCCCATTTCTGCCTCCTCCGTGGCCTTTCTTGGCCTGCTCTCCCTTTGCCCTTTGCCTCTCTGGCTGTCTTCTCTGTTACGCTACTTTCCCTTCTCTCTTTCTCTCTGTCTTAGTTTATGCCTGATTTCTCCAAAATTCTGCGTTGATCCTGTAAGATGTGTAAACATCATCATTGGCATAATGGCTTCATTTGATAGAAAGGTGCCAAGCGGTTCTTAACCAAAGTAGGACATACACTTTCAGACTTAAACTATTTCCAGCTATAAAATAAGCCTCCAACATCATTTCCTTTTATTGCTCTCTAATAAATTGAGGGAAATAAACAATCTACTACAAAGAATTTTTGTATCAAAAGATAAAAGATGTTGATCAACCAAACAATTACAAAGCATTTTCATTTCTTTCAAGCAATATTTCTTCCTGTTAATTTTCTTCTGCTTTCTTTGGAAAGGTGAAAGTTAGCAAGAAGCCAAGTGCAGACATTGTTTCCCACACATGGTAAAGAACTTCCTTGAGTTGTACACATGCCATTAAAAAAAATTTTTTTTGAGGCCGGGCGCGGTGGCTCAAGCCTGTAATCCCAGCACTTTGGGAGGCCGAGGCGGGTGGATCACAAGGTCAGGAGATCGAGACCATCCTGGCTAACATGGTGAAACCCCGTCTCTACTAAAAATACAAAAAAAAACTAGCCGGGCGTGGTGGCGGGCGCCTGTATTCCCAGCTACTCGGAGGCTGAGGCAGGAGAATGGCGTGAACCTGGGAGGCGGAGCTTGCAGTGAGCCGAGATCATGCCACTGCACTCCAGCCTGGGTGACACAGCGCGAGACTCCGTCTCAAAAAAAAAAAAAAAAAAAATTTTTTTTGACTTACCTCCTAAACTTGATGAATAGACCCCATTATACTACTAATTCTGTACTTTCTTAAAACCAGATTTGTAATGAACTATTTTATGTCCCTTAAATAATTTAAACTCCCAGAGATGCAGTTTTCATCCAAGCCTTAGCATGCACATTGCTATGTGCTGCATAGATCCACTTATTTTGCATATTCAGTCACGGGTACATTTCAGTATTTTGAAATGTTCTGCATTTGTTTGAAATAGCTATTTATTATCACAGAGTCATCTCACCAGTAAATATTTATAGGTAGCTTTATTTCCAGTTTAGGATTTGAGGGTTGTATCTTACAATACCTAAAACAGGCATTGTTGATTTGCTATTTTCGATTTTGATAGAGAGCGTGTTTACAGCATGACTGTGGGAGGTTTTGTCTTTAATAATTTACAAAATTACCTGCAGTAAAATCTTCACCTGTTCTTTGTTGTCTTAGCACCACAAAATTGGAATTACATATAAAATCTTTCCTCCAGGAGATTTATATCTACCACAGAAAGAAAATCTCCACTTAAATTTTTATGAAACATCAAAATTATGGTCCACTTTAGCAAAACAATACAAAGGCGCCTTTGTCTAGTGAGGACTATTTCCAATATTTGAGAACATCATTCTTTATTTCCCATTTAATCTTTATGTTTCTGTGACAGCTTTCTTTTTTTTCAGTTTCA
The DNA here is from genome assembly GCF_008728515.1 of Papio anubis. Classification (NCBI taxonomy): domain Eukaryota; kingdom Metazoa; phylum Chordata; class Mammalia; order Primates; family Cercopithecidae; genus Papio; species Papio anubis. The sequence continues at coordinate 80,427,820 of NC_044976.1, read as the reverse complement.
TTGATTCCCTTGTTTGTATGTGCAGTGTGCTAATTTGTCTTTCATTACAGAAAGTTCCAAGTGCCAACCACAGAGGCTAACCCCAGCCAGAAAACAGCCCTCCCGGATAGCTGTGCTTTTTACAGCTTAATTTGAAATGGTTACCTAAATTAACTGATGTTCAGTTTCCTTCTTTTCCCTGGGACTGACCACCCCATCCTTGAAGAGGGCAATGGCCTCAACTTGGCAGTCTCAATTTAGCTGCACATAGAATGAGAGCAGCCCAAATGCTGTCCTTCACTGTGATTCGGATTTAGACCCTCTTTATTGAATTATGTGTTTTAATAAAGGGTTTATATAACACCCACAGAGCAGTTATCAATTAATTACCCATGGAAATTTAGGGGATGTTACACAGTGGTAGTTGTTATACCCAGGGCATTAGACATATGTTACATAAAAGATGCAGTCACCTTGAAATTATATTGGCAAGGCTGCCTTTTTCCTATAGAATATTATACATTCTAATGTGAAAATTGAGTTAAAAACCTATTAGAAGATGGGAATGGCATGTTCCAAATGGTTTAAGGCAGGCTTATACACTTTTCCAATAAGCTCAGCAGAATTTTAGGAAATTGTGCTCAGTGGTTGAGAAATTTCAATAGTTCTTTGGACAATCCTGCCTTCTGTGGCTTGGAGCTTTGTATTTCAGAGAGAAAACTGGCAGCTCCTTTAAAACCCTGACCCCCATTTGGCTCAACTCATGGATTCATCCTGAGCCATCTGCAGATACTACCTCAGGTCCGGGAGAGGTGATGTAGGAAGGTGCATTCCTAAGGGCTGAAAGCTTTACTCCACTGCACCAGCACATGGATGCAGGGGCCAGAAAGGGTATAGTAGAGTGAATAATGGGAGAAGATATACAGATAGCAATGGGGCTCCTGTATCTGACAGACAGAGAAGGGGAGGAAGGATATTTGCCAGGTCCCAGAACAGTAGTGGCCAACACGAGGAATGGCAGAGGTATTGGGGCAGAGAGGAGACCTGGCCAGTTTTCATGTTGGTTAGGAAGGGGCTGACATATTTAAAAGGGTTATCACTCTCTGTACCCACCCTGAGGACTGCTGAAACTTTTAGCCTCTGAAGAATTGTTCCACTTTCGGGATGAAAGCTTATCTTGTTTGATTGGGAGCCTAAGGTATTATAGTTTGTGTTGTTTTTAAAGTCATCAGGAATCAAAATTACTTTCCTGCCTGACTGAAGAAAATAAGACGTTGCATTAGCTATTTTTGAAGCTATAATCTAAAATATCAGAGAATCAAAATCATTACTTTGGGGCACTGTACTTCATTGACTTTTTTAAATAAAAATTACCTTCATAGTTATGCTTTAATTTAAAAATATCAAAAATCTGTTTTCATTCAGCCAGTCATTAAATGAATTGGAACAAGATCTAAGTCAAAAATGTATCCTAATACATTGCTTCTATAAAATCAAAAGTCATTCATTCATTCATTCATTCAGTCTTCATTTCTGGGCCTATCTTTCCCTGGAGTCATTGTCAGGGAAACACACACAAAGGACTCAAGCCCTGTCCTCAAAGAGTAAAGAGAGAGGCAGGAATAAGAATGAATAATCAAATATAGGCTGATAAGTGATTTACCCAGGAAGCATTAGAACATCTGGAACATCTGGAAGCATTTGTGTCTAATTCTACAAGCAAAAGCTATGCAAAGAATGGTGTTGAGCCTTGGTGGACTCACCACCATTCAGAGGTAGAAGAATAGGAAGATGATACCCCACGGAGAAGACATAAAAATCATGTTGTAAATCCACCAGGGTTTGATCTCCCTTCCTAAAATTGTGATTATAAAAGGTATCTGCAGGAACAATTGGGTCGTATCTGGCTCATGTATCAGAGAGTGGTTAGAACAATGAGGAGACCCAGACTCTCTTGCCTGCAAGCCAAATTTTTTTCTGAAAAAACCTACTGAGTGTAATTTGAGAGTGAATATTAAAGGTACTGGAGAACCAGGAGTAGCACAGATTTTTGCATGAAAAACTTTTAATCGAAGTCCTCATTTTCCTATTGGAGTTTTGGTCACTCACTGCTGTCAAAAATAGCTTAAATGAAAGTTCACTCAGGTTCTTATGATGAGTTTTTAAAAGAATCACAATTGACTTATTAAATATGAAAGACATCACGGTTGAGGATGTAATAAATATGCTGAATGGAGAGTGTTCTGAAAGTAAGTACGTTGCATTTTGGTTTCAAAGATTCGTTGTCAAATGACAATAATCTCTATTATTTAACAGTGCTATCACATTTTTTCTATTCCTAGAGCCTTAAAAGAAAATCCTGAGTGTTAGGAATTCAGTTACTGTCATTTTACCATACCGAAAGGTTTTACCCAAAGCACCGTGGATTATCAATGGCAAAACCGCCCAAGTGTACCTATTCCTAAATCCACCATTTGAGCCATTGGACAACTCAGAGTTATCCAAAGAGACAGAACCAATAGGATATTTAGATAGAGAGAGACATGAGAGGGGATTTGTTAGGAGAATGGGCTCATAGATTAAGGAGATTGAGAAGTTCCACAACAGCAGGCTGTCTGTAAGCTGGAGACCCTGGGATGCCAGTAGCATGGCTCAGTTCAAGTCTGAAGGCCTTAGAACCAGGGAAGCCAATAACATGATTCTCAGTCCAAGACGAAAGGCCTGAGAATCAGGGTGAATGCTGGTATAAGTATTAGAGTCTGAAGGCCAAAGTCCTGGAGTTCCAATATCCAAGGGCAGGAGAAGAAGAATGTCCCAGTTCCAGCAGACAGAGAGAAAGCAAATTCGCTGTTCTTCTGCCCTTTTGTTCTACCTGGGCCCCCAACCAGTTTGATGGTGCTCGCCCTCATTGAGGGCAGATCTTGCCCACTCAGTGCACCAACTCGCATGTCTACAGAGAGACCTGGAGGGAGGTGATTAGACCATGGGGATGGTTCCCCCATGCTGTTCTTGTGATCGTGAGTGGGTTCTCATGATATGAATGTATTATAAGGCAGTTTTCCCTGCTTTTGCTTGCTCTTCTTTCTACTGCTGCCCTGTGAAGAGGTGTCTTTCTCTATGATTGTAAGTTTCCTGAGGCCTCCCCAGCCATGCGAAACTGTGAGTTAATTAAACCTCTCTCCTTTTATAAATTACTCCATCTCGGGTATTTCTTCACAGCAGTGTGAAAATGAACTAATACACAGATACACTCAGAAATGATGTTTTACCAGCTTTCTAGGTATCCCTTAATCTAGTGACACCTAAAATTAACCATCATAAACCTCTACACCAAGGCACACACATTATCAAAATAATGAAACCTAGGTTTTAATGCAAATTTTAAAATATAATATAAACTGTTATTTCCTAAAAAACATGTACACTACGTGAAACAAAAGATTATTCACTAACTTGATCTACCTCTCCTCTTGTACATATAGGCTTAGTAGTTTCTTGCCAGCTTCATAGCATGGAAGGACATGAAGTTAACAAGATAACTCAGAGCATGGCACTGTTCTGAGGCTGCCCTAGAGAGTAGCTGGTAAACTCTTATCCATGACATTTAACAAAGATTTGGAAGATGGAAGGAAATTACTGCTTATGTTAAAATGGAAAGAATAATTAATCAACAGAAAATTAGAGGAAGTCAGAAAAGAAGCATAGCTCAAGTAGATAATAAATTTGAGTAATTTGGGCTACCAAAATAACCCATATACTCCTGGCAGCATTAATTATTCAGGTTAATGTTTTACTTTGAGCTTATTGAATAATTGTGAAATTTGTACTTATTTTTGGTTCACATATTTATGGTTGATATTAATTGTGAATTGTAAAGCTTTATTTTTAACAAACTTTAAATATTAATTTTGGTTTCAAGGTTGATTATTGACTGGTATACCAATAATTCTGTTCCTTCATTCTGCATTTAGAAGATATGTGTATTTACAAAGTAAATTCAAACCAGCTCAAGATTTTCGTGTGACTCTTTACAGATATTATAAAGATAACATCTTGTGGAGTACTAACAACAGATTATTCCTCTTGTCTTATTATTGTAACTTTTCATTTTTGATAGCACATTTTGCTCTTTGTGGTAATGACTATAGTCTGAATAGTTAGTTGTTAGAACTGAAAGAGTAACTGCCAGCAGAAATCCATGAAAGTGAATTAATTAACACATTTTATAACAAAGGGGAAAAATTTCAAAACCACTTTTCTTTATATATTTACGTGGTCACCATATTAGTTTCTAGGGCAGCCATAACAAGTTAGCACAAACAGTGGCTTAAAAGAATAGAAAGTCATTCTGTCGCGTTTCTGGAGGACAGAAGTCTGAAATCAGGATGTTAGCAAGGGCACGCTTACCTCAAAGGCTCTAGGATGGTATCTTTCCTTGCCCCTTCCAGCTTTCGATGGCTCGAAGCATTTCTTAGCCTGTGGCTGCATCACTCCAGTCTCGGCCTCTGTCTTCGCGTGGTCTGCTCCTCTCTGTGCATCTCTCTCCTGTGTCTCTTATAACAACACTTGTCACTGAATTTAGAGCCCACTGGGGTAATCCAGGATGATCTCATTTCAAGATCCTTATCTTAATGACATCTGCAAAGACCCTTTTCCCAAATAAGGTCACATTCACGGGCTCGTGAGATTAGAACATAGACATATCTTTTTGGGGTGGGGCATCATTCAATCTGTTAAAGTCACCTTCCGAAGCTTTCTCTTCATATCTCCCACCATTAAATGGCTCTTCTGTACTGTTACTGCAGGGGAAGGGGACTATAACACTCCGAGTTATTGGTGGCATTTCAAAGTCCCACTCACAGTGACCATGTGACTGGGAAGATAAAGCTCTGGAAAGAGTGATCTTTAACTTCCATACACTAAAGTTTTGTTGAGGAAGACCCAGTGTCACACTGCTGATGTCCTGAGTGAGGGCATCAATTACCACTAGTTTCTTAGGAGTTTTACTAACTATATGTGTCTCTTGTTATGGATACTTCAGCAGCAACTATCATGTCCTCCCTCTCTTGTTTCTTCTGTCTGCCTTGAAAACATCCTTCCTTTATTAGGTTGATTTTAGAAGTTTTTTGAGTTTCTTATTTGTTTTGTTTTTCCCTAAGTCCGGGCTTCTGTCAGAAATCAAAAGATCTCCATTGTTCTGGGACAGTGTGTTGAGTATCACCTCTTCAAATAACAAACCCTCGTTTGAAAAAAACCTACCATATTTGCTCCAATTTAAGATTTTTCATGCACTTAAAGTAGGCAAAATAAAAGGGAGAGTTTCAACCCTTTTCGCTTATGTAACCTACCACTGGGATATTTTACTGCATTTTATTTTATATCTCAGGACAAGATTGAGAACTGATCCAAAAGATGGAGAGCCTGTAAGTGCAGTCCCTATCTGCCCATGCCACGGCTACCAACAATTTACTCTTCATCTATTTTCTTCTGAGCACTTAGCCAATCATAGCCAAGGCTGGCAGATCAGTGAGCTCCCCAGCTGAAGAAATAATCTTGCTAATATAAACCAAGTTTCAGTATGCCTATATAGGAGGTTAGTGCATCCTTACTCCTCAGAGACAGGACAATAGAAGCTTCCAGTCTGGAACTCTCCTAGACCTCACCTGCAGTAACATATGCATCTCTCCCTTTGGCTAGCACTGGTATATATCCCTTCACCCTAATAAAACTGTAATCGCAAGTATAGCACTTTCCTGAGTTCTGTAGATTATTTTAGTGAATTATTGAGTCTGGAGGATTCGTGGGAACTCCTGACTTTGTAGCCAGCTGGACAGAAGTGAGGGTGGCCTGTGGACCCCTAGCTTGTGGATGAAGTGAGGTTAGCCTCATGGAGGACTGTGCCCTTAATCTGTGAAGTGTAGCCCAGCTCCAGGTATTGATGTCAGAAGTCACTGCAGCCCCAAATTCACTACTTATTACCAAGCATTTCTTACAGTGAATTAGTTTCCTATTGCCACTGTCACAAATCACCATAAACTTAATGGTTAAAAACAATACAAATACATTATCTTACAGTTTTAGAGCTTAGAGGTCTAAAATGGGTTGATAGGTGCTGTATTTCTTCTGAAGGCTCTAGGGAAGAATAGGTTGCCTTGTCTTTTTCAGCTTCTAGAGTTTACTTGCATTCCTTAGTTCATCCTATCCCCTTCACTCCCTCTGTTCCTACTGACACATTGCCGCCTCTGACTTTGACCCTTCTGCTGCCTTTTTTGTAAGGATCGTTGTGATTGCATTGGGTCTACCCAAATAATCCAGGATAAGCTCCCCATCTCAAGATCTCTACCTTAGTCCCATCTGAAAACCCTCCTTTCTCGTGTAAATTAACATAGACACAGATTTGGGGGATTAGGACATGGACATCTTTGGGGGACCATTACTATGCCTATGACATATGGCTTCTACCAATGGAAGAAGACAAAAAACAGTAGCCCTCAGTAGGGTTTTGTTCAAAGCCAAAGTCATACTTTTTAAATTCTTTCAAAAGGCACAAGTATATTTTGCTTAATGTAATTGGTTTCTGTCTACATAGGCCTTTCTTGTTAAAATTTAATTATTACTACCCTTAGGGTTGTCTTTCTTTAATTTTTCTTTTTATTTCTTCTTATATCCCTATTATTATTAACCCAGATCTCTTACACTTCAAGTTTATATCTGAGAATGGAGAATAGAATTCGAAATTTCATTGCTAAATTCATTATATTTCTTCTTAAAATGGCTTCTGATCCTAACATCCTCATTTTTCTCAATAGCAATATAGCAGTATAGCAATCATGGGTAGGTGTATTAGTCCATTTTCACACTGTTATAAATATACTACCTGAGTTTGGGTAATTTTTTTTTTTTTTTTTTTTTTTTTTTTTTTTTGAGACAGACTCTTGTTCTGTTGCCCAGGCTAGAGCGCAGTGGTCCAATCTTGGCTTACTGCAACCTCCGCCTCCCAGGTTCAAGTGATTCTCCTGCCTCAGCCTCCCGAGTAAATGGGATTACAGGCATGCGTCATCAACACCAGGCTAAATTTTCGTATTTTTAGTAGATACAGGGTTTCACCATGATAGCCAGGCTGGTCTTGAACTCCTGACCTCAGGTGGTCTGCCCGTCTTGGTCTCCCAAAGTGCTAAGATTACAGGTGTGGGCCCTAGCTCCTGACCCCAAGACTGCATAATTCTTAAAGAAGGGAGGTTTAATTGACTCACAGTTCTGCATGGCTGGGGAAGCCTCAGGAAACTTGCAATCATGACAGGAGGCAAAGGGGAAGCAAGGCACATCTTACATGGCAGCAAGCAAGAAGGAAAATGGAGAGGGAAGTGCCAGACACTTATCCAACAAGCAGACTTTATGAGAACTCACTCACTATCACAAGAACAGCATGGGAGAACCGCCCCCATGAATCAATCATCTCCCGCTTGGTTCCTCCCTCGACACATGGGGATTATAATTTGGATTATAATTTGAGATGAGATTTGGATGGGAACAGAGTCAAACAATATCAGTAACTAAAAGAGCAGAGAAATTATATTTGAGTTATAAGTTTGGCTTCCCCATTTAACTAGTTGTATGTTCTTGGAGAAGCCACTGAATCTAAGATTTGGTCTCTTTGTCCATCCAATGCAAAAATAGTATTGTTGCAACGATATTAATAATTAGATTGCTGTGACAGTGAAACATTTAACACAGTGCCTTATGCATAGTAGTTCAAATAATCCCCTTTTCTCTTCAGTTTCACCACCATTATGGCCTTCGAGTGGGACCTACCTGCTCTTTTTTTTTTTTGAGATGGAGTCTTGATTTGTCGCCCAGGCTGGAATGCAATGGTGCGATCTTGGCTCACTGCAACCTCCGCCTCCCTGGTTCAAGCAATTCTCCTGCCTCAACTTCCCGAGTAGTTGGGATTACAGGTGTTCACCACCATGCCAGGCTAATTTTTTGTATTTTTAGTAAAGGCGAGGTCTCACCATGGTGGCCAGGCTGGTCTCAAACTCCTGACCTCAAGTGATCTGCCTGCCTCGGCCTCCCAAAGTGTTGGGATTACAGGTGTAAGCCACCACGCCAGGCTTACCTGCTCTTCAGAGAACCAGTTCACACAAGATCACAGTGCCATATGTCCCACCCTAAGTCATATGTTCCATGTAAGCCCATTGCCATATCCTAGTGATGTAGGTCTGCTCCCAGTTTTAACATTGACTTGCTTTTATAATCCACACAGGTGTTCATTACCTGGCTGTGGGTGAAAAGATGAAATATAATATGAGATATTTTATACGAGTTTTCTTGACTTTCCCTTTATTTGTCCAACTTCATCTCATTCTCCTCAGCAGCCAGCATGACTTTCTCATGGTTACCTAACATCTCCATAAGAAATGATGTCTGTCCTGTTGACTTCATCTCTCCAGCACCTGGCAGAATGGAAGGCACATGTAGATCACTCGATAAATATTTGACAAGTTAATCGAGGCAACTAATAGATGCCTTGCTCTCTCTTGTTTTCTCACTGGACCATTTGCTCTGCCTCCATTCTCCATTGCCATTTCTTTTTCCCTCTGAACTATAGTTGTAATTTAAGGACCAGCCCAATTACTACCCAGGGTTTGGTCTTTTGATAAGGTGTTTCTGACCACTTCATAATACCTGTTCTCACCTGCTTCCAAATTCCTCCAACATTCCTACTTGTCTGGGACTTATCTTGAAATGTATTCTTTACAACTATTTTGTAATACTTCTGTTAAATATTAATTGAAAGTTCCTTGAGGAAAGATAATGTGTTATATAGACACTTCTACTACAAGTAGTGCTACTATGTGCCTGACACATAGTAGACACTTGATAAATCCTTCTTGAATTGGCTTTCCCCAACAGAAACTGCACAAGAGCCTGAAGAAACATGCCCCTGATCATGGTTATATTTAAAACTAGTTTGATCATTTTGACGGAATTGACAAAATTGTTCAACCAAATTCTTTTTTTAGCAATATGGCTGATTGATATATTGAATTGATTAGACAAAATTCAAATGCAATTCATATTTGCAGTTTGCAACCGTTAAGTGGTATTCGGTGGGAGCCATCAAAAATATTGTTGGGCTACTCATAGCACACCCAGGTCACACTTTAGGAAATTTTTGCCTCAAGTTTTGGGGTTCTTCATGGTTTCTTTTGTAATCATTCCAAGGTGTGTTTCGGGGCTGGATTGTTATAGTAAACGGCAAACTGTGTTAATGGGAATCAGCAAGGAATTTAATTATTTTCCCAATTTCCAAAGGCAATGATGTATCACATTAATACTTTTCCTTTGCTTTTCCTGCATGCTAGTAGCTGAAAGTGAAATGATGTCCTGGTCCCCAGTGTGTCTGCAGAGGAGTCATAAATTACACCTCTGCACCTTTGCAATGAAAGAGCTGCTCTCTCCTGATGCTACTTGTCCACACAGACCATGGACAGAATGGCACAGTTATAAAAACAAAGTAGACAATGTGTTACTCCAAACTTATTCCAGGGGTCACTTTTTAAATCTGGGGATTTTTCTTAAATCATATCTTTTCTGCAGGGTTGATGGTTTCTGCTGACAAAATCTTCTAAGGGTGTGATATTTTTTATGAGCATGTTCAATCAATTTTAGTCGTAGTCTCAATACCTCTGAAATTCGGAAGATAACATACCTGCAACTTTACGATACTGTGATTGGACGAATCAACATTTAATCTTCAAAGAATACAAATCCCTGGGGTAATTCCTAATGGTATGTGACTACGGCCGGCCATACTTCTGTGTCAGTCCCTGAGCAGGGCAGATGAGGTGCTGCCGACTGCACTGATGATTCCCACTGTATGAGCCAGCTCAAACACGTCCTTAGGATATCAGACTATGTGGCCTTGGGCAAAACAAGCCCTAAATGTAGGTTGTACAACTGGCAAATTGCAATCTGCTATTTAGAAATGTAAACTAGTTCAACCATTATGGAAAACAGTATGGCGATTCCTGAAGGATCTAGAACTAGAAGTACCATATGACCCAGCCATCCCATTACTGGGTATATACCCGAAGGATTATAAATCATGCTGCTATAAAGACACAAGCACACGTATGTTTATTGCAGCACTATTCACAATAGCAAAGACTTGGAATCAACCCAGATGTCCATCAGTGACCGACTGGATTAAGAAAATGTGGCACATATACACCATGGAATACTATGCAGCCATAAAAAAGCACGAGTTTGTGTCCTTTGTAGGGACATGGATGCATCTGGAAATCATCATTCTCAGCAAACTATCGCAAGAACAGAAAACCAAACACCGCATGTTCTCACTCATAGGTGGGAACTGAACAATGAGATCACTTGGACTCGGGAAGGGGAACATCACACAGCAGGGCCTATTGTGGGGAGGGGGTAGGGGATTGCATTGGGAGTTATACCTGATGTAAATGATGAGTTGATGGGTGCAGCACACCAACATGGCACAAGTATACATATGTAACAAACCTGCACGTTATGCACATGTACCCTAGAACTTAAAGTATAATAATAATAAAATAAATAAATAAATAAATAAAATTTTTTTAAAAAAGAGATGTTCTGAGAATTACTAGTCAAAATTCCTAAAGCAGTAGACATTTATAAAAATGAAATTTTTGCCTGAATTCAAAATATTATAGTATCTATAATGTTGAGTATAAAAAGCCAGTTAAAAACAGATTTTCATTTGGGGAAGAGAAAAGGGGGAAAGAGCAAGAGATAGAGGGCAGAGAGAAGGGGAGGAAGGGGGAAGAGAACAAAGAGAAAGGAAGGAAAGTGGGGAGGAGACAAAATTGATTTAGAGGTATTTAATTCTAGCTATTGAGATTTCTATCAATTTCTTTTCTTTTTTGGCTTATTTCTGCCTATTTTCTGTATAACCGTATATGACATAAGCAAAAAATATTATGAAAAAATTGATCTCTATAGAAATATCCATAGTACCAGAATTCTTATCAAATCTTTTTGTCAGATCCCAAGATTTTCATTTGTTTACTTGCTCAAAAAAAGTAGTTACTGATTTCTGTTTAATCTTTTTCATGAAAAGCTGACTAGAAAGTAAATCTGAATGTTACTTTTCCACAATATTTATTTTATTAATCTATCCAGACACATCAACCTTATATATCAGATATGAATTGATAGTTCAACTGCTCTTCAAGCTATAAGAGAAATCAATGAATTCTTTCTGTTTAGGAGAGAGTTCAGCTCCTGATGCCTTATGGCTACCAAACATCTAGGTTTTGAGTAAAATAGGAAATGTTAGCAGAGCAGTCATGTTGGTTCTGTTTTTTTGTTTTATTTTGTTCTTGGGTTTTTAATTTTTGTCTTTGGAGTTTGGGAGGAGTTGTTTTGTTTGTTTTTGTTTTTCATTTTTTGCTTGTCTAGCTCTTTTGTTTCTCAATTAAATAACTGGAAAATGTTATGGTGACTTAAACATTAAAGTAGTATAATAGAAAAAGAATGGAACCTATTGGTAATGGGAAATCTGGCCTCTCTTTCTGGACCTTCCAGTTCGACCGCCCACGTCTGAGTGGCCTGGGAAGGTAATTTCACGCCTCTAATGCCTCTATTTTCTTACCAGTAAAATACGACTGAGAGCTGCCCTTCCTACTGCTCAGGGATCTAATAAAAGAACATGGATAGTAAAAGTGTGAAATCCTATGTACATTTAACGAACTATATTATCACCTGATTAATTTTTGGCTTCCAATTATTAGTTTGTGCAAGGCCCTGTGATAAGCACTTTAGAAACATTATATCTTTTAATCCTTAAACGTGCTATAGAATTGTCTTTTTTTTTTTTTTTTTAATTATAAAGCTAACCAGTTTGGTTTCTGCATTAGCCATGTTCTGCTCATTTGCCATGCTGTCTAGCTGGAGTGACTACAGCAATGGCTCGATGCTGCTCCTCCCACCACGGAGCGGGGTCTCAGCACAGCAGGGTAACATCAACTCAACTCATGCTCTGGTGCTTCTCTGTTATCACCGAGACCTAAGATGCTGCCACACCCAGGCATATGCAAATCAGAAATGTCAGGGGGTTCACGTTCCATGGGGCAACCAAAGACCGGTGTGAGATCAGAGAGGATCAAATATATTTAATGTATTTTTCTTTCTCCTGCTCCACTTTCCATACTGTTTGGAGTCACAATAGCTTCATTCAGCTTCTCGGAAGATATTCTGAGAAACTGAGCAGTCGGCCGATCACAACACTCCCATAAAGTATTAGCACTTATGCTTTTGCTTCAGGTTTTGTCTTCCAGAAAACCCATGCTAAGAAAAAGCCATGCACACAGGGAAGCAGGCCTGATGGGAGATCACAGAATCCAGGCCAAGGATCTACTCAGTAGGGTGCCACAGAAGACCAGAAATCATTTGTGAAGGGAAATTTCTGTCAGAACACTATTTATCTGACATAAATAATAACAAATCTCATCTGCACAAAATGATATCGAAGAGTGAGAATAATAGAAAATGCAGAAAAATACCAGTATCTTTCCGTTAGTCAGAATGGGCTATGTTCATGTGACAGTAACAAACTGTGCTAAAAACTCAGGTACTTCAAATATAATAGTTCTTTTTTTCTCCTTTAGGCAATTCTCTAGAGCAGCCAGTGATCCATGGGATTACTAAGTGATCCAAGCTGCTTCGATCCTGTGGCTCAGGTGTCTTGGTCCATTGCCTCCACCCTAGACAACGAAGGGATAGAGAAAGAGCTAGAAAAAATCATGCAGACGTCATGTTCACTGCCTCACCTCTGAAGGAACACAACATTTTTAGTCACATAGCTTCCTCCAGCTGCAAAAAGGCTGGTGAGAGTAGTGTTCAGTGGTCTTAGAAAGAGGAGAACTTTACATTGAAAAACACTGGTGAAGTCTACCATAATCTAATTTACACATATGAGGTGGTTACTGCTTGCTAATGTCTTATGTTTAAAAAATGTGTTTACAGGAATATAATAAAAAGAAACCCTGAAGTGTTATCAGAGTTCACTGATGCTACTTAACTTAAAAATCTGCCACACGAGTCAGAGTAACTCAATTCCCAATACAACTGTGTGGCTTTGGGAAAGCCATTTCAATCCTATGGGCCTTGGTTGCTTAAACTATAAATAAGACATTAGAGTTGATGGCATCAATAAGTGTCCCTTCCAGATCTCCATTTCATCATTTTTGCCTCAATTGCACTGGGAAAAATTGAGGTCCTAGAAGAGACGGCCCAGGGTTTTTTTACTCGATCCTCTGCTGCCATCTCGCAGTCAGTACTGCAGGCACAGTAAGCCCAGGGTTTGAACTAGAGGATACCGCTTATTCCTATGTCAGAACTGAGGATGCTGAGGTCGCACCTGCCTGAGTTTCATGCTGTGCTACAGTAAGTGATTGAATGTCAAAGAAAAAGTTAGTCCATGGCTCCTAATAGAAAATGGTGCACTAAATTTTGTCATTTTCCCCACTGTTTTATTATCCTTACCTGTTGAGATAAAAGTGATTAAGCAGTGAGTGTTAGCTTTACTTGCAGAGTTAGAAGAAACAGTGCATGCTGTTGGAACGGCTCCTGCACTATGATTAGCCAATGAAGCAGAGGGGAGAGCACGTGAGAAGAAATAATGACAGCATCATCGACCAGGGGAGAATGGTCACAGTCCCGGGGGGACAAGAGGACAGACTTACTAGGTGGAGTTTTGTAAGACATATGTGATTTTCATCTTCTTTTTCCTTTTTCTTGCTGCAATCGCTGACCTTGGGTTTCCCTTTATGACCATGGTTCAAACCTTGCACCGTAAAACACAAATACATATGCAGCCAGAGATGGCCATTCTATACAACACCTTAGTCTGATTCCTAGTATCAGTGTAACAAAATGGTACCCACTAAAGAACTCATTAACAGTGCAGTGAGACACATTGTGTTATGCTTATGCTTTTCTAAGTGAGTCAAATAGAATCAGTTTCCATTGTCTACATGCCTACATTTCAGACCACACAATGTTAATGTGGTCAAAATAGAATTATCCAACCTGAGTGAGATTAGAGCAAAAGCAAGCCTACTCTAAATAAGTATTACATTATGTTTTCAGTTCAGCGGCTGTGGTTTTTGTGGAGTGAGCAAATAGCCTGTTAGAATAAAGGAGAGATTCCATATCACACACATTTAGTCATGATGGGCTACAGGGAGGAAGGAAAAATGAAAGAGATCTTTAAAGGCTATAAGGGAAAGCATTTGGCAAATCCAGGCAGGGGAAACACTCTAGACACAGGGAAAGAAAGGCATAAAGGTGTGTAATTAGAAGAAAATTAAGGTGTCTCCAGAATGAAGGACAGCAGGAACTGAAAGAAGCGCATAAAATTGAATTGAGTGGTGAGATTTGTATGGGAAGAGAGGAAAGAATGGGTTGTGAGATCAGGAGGCCAAGAATAACTAGAATGACTGGAAGAAGGTGCACTCGAGAGGATAGGTTCTTATTAATTTGCTTACACTACCAATCTGTATGGTGCCATTTCCTCGTATGCAGATTTAGAAGTACTGATTCTCAAATTTTCTTCTATTCTTCTACTTTCTTGGAAATTACAAGGATCAAAATCCTGTGACTAGTGGTGTTGTCATTTGAACTTTTGATTAGATTCCAAAAAAAGTTGCCAAGAAGTTCTCAACTTTAAAAAAATTGACCATAATGATCTGGGAGAGGTGGTCACTTACCTGCTTGACTCAAGAAATATTTATTGAGCTAATCTATTTCACTAACGACCCAAATTGATTTGAATCTCTTTGTTATTTAGTCACATATTCACAACTGTGCTTGGCTTTATTTTTTATATATTGAGAGACCTGGGGGTTTGGCAGGATATTGAAAGTCCCAAAAACAAAATAACAACTTATGAAAGTTAACAACCGGGATAATCAACACATTTCACAAATTATAGTCCACTGTGTGTGGATACCAGTCATGAAATGAAATCCTACTTTTTAAAATTTAATTTATGAAGAGAAAATGTCCTCAACTTCTCTCTCCCTCTTGTGGACATATACTTAGCAATCAAGTCATGTAAATCCTTTCTCCATAATCTACCAAACTAAGGCCTCCCTCCCATCCCACTCCTTTCTCTTTGTTAATATCTGAACCATTCCAATATCTCAAGACTAAATTCTCACTCCCTGCCCCTATTCACCATTGGCATAAGAACTATGTACAATGCTGGCACAACTGTAATTGGTGATTCCTCATCTCAAAAACTCACAAAGGCTACCTAGAATAAAATATACATTTTTATCACAATGCCTTAAATCTCCCAGAATCTGTCCTGAGGCTGTTTTCCAGCCGGATTCCCCCTAGTCGCTTCATATCTCCATACTTCTCTTAGCCATGCTGTGCCTTACTTTCTTCTTTTTAGAAAGAGACAATTATGGTACCTCCTTCACAGGGTTGTTGAAGACTATGTAAATGTCCGGCATGCAGTAAAAATTATCTGTATTATTGTTATTGTTATTATTATTTGTGGCACTAATGTAAGGCCAGTTTTGAATATATTGATATATTCATATATATTGAATATACCTGTGTGTGTATATATATATACACACACACATATATATACATATATATATATATGTTCTAATTCTCAATTACATTTTCTGCTAGTATGCCAAGTCTTCTTCCTAAGGGACCTCCTAATATGAGGCTCTGGGTTACGCTTTTTCACACTGTTAACTCATTTAATCCGCTTCACATAAACCCTGAGAGAATACCTACTTTTCACGGACCCCAAGAGCGTTCTTTTGGTGGAGCAAATAACTTGCTCCGTTCACTTGATCTTGTAACAAATCAAGTACCATGTGTAAGTGAACCCCATAACATTAGAAGAGTATTTCAGCGGAGAGCATGAAAGCTGGTTTTATCCAGCGGTGATATATATTTAAAACATGCTTTTTAAAAGCTGCATTGTATAAAGTCTGGATTTGGAATCACGACTCTAAAGGAGTCCTTGAGGAAGATTTTCAGCAGAGCTTCTAACCTAAAACAGAATCATCTGAAATAGAAAATCTGTTCTGTTTTGTTTTTAAATCATCCAAAAAGATTTTCAAACTATCTTTCTAACTTACTACAAAATTGGTGTTTCAGAATATCCCAAATACATTTGACCGTAATATAAATTATCATATAAGATCTACTTCCTGTTTTTTCTTCTATAGAAATGAAACCAATTAGTACCCTTTGATATAATAATAATTATACTTTTACAGTTTTAAACACATCATTTTCTTAGATTAAATAAATACCAGTTTCTTTGCGTTTGCTGTGTAGGTCTTAATAATCTAATTATGTCTGTATCTTTTCATGAACTTGTCCATAAATTTGCCACATAAATTAGTGAAGGTCAAAACAGTACAGAATACCCTGGTTTCACTATTGGTAAACTTAGCACAAATAGTAACTAGGCTGCTTCACTTCGACATTTTGCCATGATGTGGAACTGCCTATTTTACTAACTTATCAGTTATCCCTGGTAATAGTTTACATCTCTTTGATACCAGTAAGCTTGAATATATGTTAATGCATTCATTGGATATTGCTTATTTCATACTTTTTCATTATTTCTATGTACAATTTTATGACTTCATGTGATCTAATCATTTATATCATGCCTTCCTTCATTGCTCCCATAAACATAAAATCTTTCTATAAATATAGATAACTTGTTTATATTTCTTAACTTTAAAATGTTTAACTTTTACATTTAAATATTTAATGACCATAATTTTTTTATTTGCCTGCTTGCTTTTTGCATGTCACTTCAGGTGAGACTCTATTTTTCTCTCAAAAATCAACATATTTCCTACATTTGTATGATATTACTTTTTATACACTGACACCTCTTAAAGACCAACGGTCTTATTTAGAAAAAAGTATTTTCAATTGGTCTCTGGGTCTATTTTATACCAGTTGTAAATAGGTTCAACAAATGTTTAATTGATACTTGATATTTTATAATAAACAGGAAAGTAGTCTAGATAACTTTCTTAAAATTGTCTTAAAGATTAATTTTTTCACAGAATTAGAACTATTCTGAAATTCATCTGGAACAAAAAAAGGGCCTGAATAGCCAAAGTACTCCTAAGCAAAAAGAACAAAGCTGGAGGCATCACACTACCTGACTTCAAATTATACTACAAGGATATAGTAACTAAAACAGCATGGTACTGGCACAAAAGCAGACACATAGACTGATGGAACATGTTAGAAAACCCAGAAATAAAGCAACATACCTATAACCATCTGGTCTTCCTCAAAGCCAACAATGACAAGCAATGGGCAGAGGACTCCCTATTCAATAAATGGTGTTGGGATAACTGGCTAACCATAATGCAGAAGATTGAAACTGGACCCCTTTCTTTCACCATGTCCAAAAACCAATTCAAGATAAATTAGAGACTTAAACGTACAACCTAAAACTATAAAAGCCCTAGATGAAAATCTAGGAAATTCCATTCTGGACATTGGCCATGGCAAAGATTTTGTGATGAAGACTCCAAAAACAATTGCAACAAAAACAAAAATTGACAAATCGGACTTAATTAAAGTAACGAGCTTCTACACAGCAAAAGAAACTATCAAGAGAATAAACAGACAGCCTACAGATGGGAGAAAATATTTGTAAACTACGTATCTGACAAAGGTCTAATATTCTGAATCCATAAATAACTTAAACAAGTTAACAAGCAAAAAAACCAAACAACCCCATTTTAAAAAAGGACAAAGGACATGGATAGACAATTCTCAAAGAAGACATCACATGGCCAATAAGCATGTAAAAAAATGCCTACCATCACTAATCATTAGAGAAATGCAAATTAAAACCACAATGAGTTATCATCTCATACCATTCAGAATGGCTACTATAAAGAAGTCAAAAAATAACAGATGCTGGCGAGGTTGTGCAGAAAAAGAAATGCTTATACACTACTGATGGGAATGTAAATTAGTTCAGCCACTGTGGAGAAAAGTGTGGAGATTTCTCAAAAGACTTAAAATAGAACTACCATTTGACCCAGAAATCCCATTGCTGAGCATATATCCAAAGAAATGTAAATTGTTCCACTATAAAGACACAGGCACGTTTATGCTCATTGCAGCACTATTCACTATAACAAAGACATGAAATCAACATAGATGCCCATCAACACCATCAGCAGTGGACTGGATAATGAAAATGTGGTATATATATACCATGGAATACCATGCAGCCATAAAAAAGAACAAAATCATGTACTTTGCAGCAACACAGGTGGAACTGGAGGCCATTTTCCTAAGCACACTAACACAGGAACAGAAAACCAAATACCACATATTGTCACTTATAAGTGGGAGCTAAACATTGGGTACACCTGGACACAAAGAAAGGAACAATAGACACCAGGGCCTACTTGAGGGTGGAGGCTGGGAGGAGGATGAGGATCAAAAAACTACCTAACGGGTCCTATGCTTATTATCTGAGTGCCAAAATAATCTGTACACCAAACCCCCATGACACAAAATTTCCCCAAGTACCAAACCTGCACATAAACCCCCGAACCTAAAATAAAAGTTGGAAAGAAAAAAATTGTGGTAAAATATACATGACATAAAATTTAGTGTTAATTTCAATGGCATTAAACCATTCAATGTGGATTCACATTGTTGTGCAACCTTCACCACCATTCATCTCCAGAACTTTTTTCATCTTCCAAGCTGAAATAAATACATTTTTAATAAGAAAGAAGGCTGATATTTTCTTTTTTCTTTCTTTTTTTTTTTTTGAGACAGAGTCTCACTCCTGTCACCCAGGCTGGAGTGCAATGGTGTGATCTCAGCTCACTGCAATCTCTGCCTCCCTGATTCAAGCAATTCTCCTGCCTCAGCTTCCCGAGTAGCTGGGGCTACAGGCATCTGGCACCACGCCGGCAAATTTTTCTATTTTTTGTAGAGATGGAGTTTCACAATGTTGGCCAGGCTGGTCTTGAACTCCTGACGTCAAGTGATCTGCCTGCCTCGCCTCCCAAAGTGCTGGGATTACAGGCATGAGCCACTGCACCCAACCAAAGCCGATATTTTCTTTCTCCTTATGCTGTAACACTTTATCATGGTGCCAGGTCATTTTTGTTTGTTTGTTTTTGTTTTTTTCCATTTACTCTATAGGGTGTATAATTGTCATTGGCTCCAGTCATTTGCCTTCCTAGAGGCAATCCGTTGAGTCCCTAAACTGGTGAGCAGGTTAATATAAATAATTCCTAGCCCAGATTCCAAGAACTAATATGTATTATTAGGAAACAGTTCTCCTAGACTGAAGCAAAACCAGGTAATAACAGGATCTCTGTTGTTTTAGTTTGATGGGGTTCATGAAAAGCAACAGTTTCCAGGACACACTGATACCACGGTTCTTTCTGACCCTGTGACCACAAAAATGCATACTTACGGATAATGTATTTCCCAGATTGCAAATGCAATGTGCTCTTACCATTTAAACATTCTGTTATTTCTTTACTGGATGAATTTAGAAAGAGAAATAAAAATGAGGATGGGTTTCTTACTCGGGATGCTTTTTTTTTTTAAAAAAATGGCCTGAATATTAGATGATAAGCCCTTCAGTATTTTGAGTGGTTTCAGCATATATATATTTAGAAAGTGACAACTTCTTACTATTCTTTCATGTAAGCAGGCCTTTTTAAAAACATTTAAGAACTTGAGATTTTCCCAGTATGAATCTGAGCTAAAAACCCACATGGAAACCAACTTGAAGTTACTAATTCTCAGGAGAGGTCCCTGGAAATTGTCTTCTAATTCCTGTGCCTCCATATACCGTGAAAACCAAAGACCAAATATTCCAGGTTCAGTAAATGCCCTGAGAGAAGAGGTAAGATTTAGTTTGAGTGTTTCACTTAGTTTATCCTCTGTAGCCTCCATCTTTCTCTTAGTTATTTACTTTACTTTCTTGCCAGCTCATCAATGCACCTTAAAATTTTTTTTTTTGCATTTTTAGATGTATTCAGTGGGAGTTTTATATATGATATCTAGCCCTCCACTGTCAGAAACAGATGTTCATTCATTTATATATTTAATATATAGAGACATTTAATGTGTGCTTAGTATGTGTCAAGAACACTGCTAGAAACTAGGGGTACAGGGGAGAAAAGGCAGTCATGTTACATTCCCTAATGAAAATTATATTCTCTTGGAGTTTAAAATTACAAACAAGAAATACAGGTATACAAATATTTAATTTTCATTTACACTGGGATAAAATGCCTGAAACAGATAACAGTTGCTTAAAGAGTCCATCAAATTGTAGATCCTGGTGTCTGGAAATCAGAGAATCTTCAGAGAAAGGATGGCAGGTAGGATTTAGATAGATGGAAACATGCAAGAGCAAGGCTTGGAATGAGACACTGAGCAGCCCAACTGGACTGGAAACCTAGTGGTGAATAGCAGTGGAAAGCGCGTGTGAACAGGGCCCAGCACTTTGGGAGGTGGAGGTCAGTGGATCGTCTGAGGTCAGGAATTCACGACCAGCCTGGCCAACATGGTGAAACCCTGTCTCTACTAAAAATACAAAAATTAGCTAGGCATGGTGATGGGCGCCCGTAATTCCAGCTACTCGGGAGGCTGAGGTGGGAGAATCACTTGAACCCAGGAGGCTAAGGGTGCAGTGAGCCAAGATCATGCCACTGAACTCCAGTCTGGGCTACAGAGCGAGACTCTGTCTCAAAGAAAAAAAAAAAAAAGAAAAAGAAAAGAAAAAAGGTAAGAACAAATAAAGCGCTTGTGAACAGTTTGGTCAGGTGGGATGGGGTCAGGTCATGAATGCCAAGAAGGAAGATTTTATTTTGCTGTCACTGGGAAGCAAGGGAGTGGAAAGAGGGGAGCAAAGTCTTGGAAAAAATAAATGTGGTGTTAATACAGTGTCTGTATTGGAGAGTGGAGGGGGAGCAGGACGTTCTGTAGGAACTGATATGATGGAACTCACACCAAGGCAGTGGTAACAGAAATAGAAAAGATGGGGTCGATTTTAAGATGCGTGAATTGAAATACTGTGTTTAAGGATTTATCAGTGTGCCTTTGCAAAGAATAAACAACAGTTTTATCTTCTTTCATGGAAAAAGAATTAAACCAATGTTTGGCAAATTATCAGATGCAGGTGGTGAAGAATGGGAAGAGCAGAGAGACCTCTGCAGCTGGACACTTTTTATTATGAGTAGCTCTCCCTGTCCATATAGCCCTAATTATCCACATTCTAACACTGTTTTACTCCTAAAATCCCAGCCCATTACACAGCAATTATTATTGAATCTGACATAAAGAGTCCTAAACTTTAAAATATTTAACAAATAAAGCAAAACCTAAAAGCCAATGGAATAATCCTTTGAAAATGTCTCAAACTGAATGTAGAGATAAAACCTGTCATCAACAACGACGATGATTAATTTTACATGTCAACTTGGCTGAACTGCAATGCCCAGGTAAGTACTGAAACATTATTCTGGATGTTTCTACGGCAGTGCTTTGGGTGAGATGGGCATTTAAATTAGTGGACTTTGAAAAAGAATGAAATAGATTGCCCTCTACGATGTGGGTGTGCCGGATCCAATCAGTTGAAAGCCTGAACAGAACAAAAGACTCTCCGGAGCAAGAAAAATTTCTTCAGCCTGACGACCTTCAGACTTAAACTGCAGCCTCAGTTCCCCTTGGGTCTCCAGTCTGCCGCCCACCCTGCAGATTTTGGACTTACCAGCCTCTATGGTTTTATTGTTTGTTTGTTTGTTTTTGGATATAGAATCTCCTTCTGTTGCCCAGGCTGGATGGAGTGCAGTGGCACCATCTGAGCTCACTGCAACCTCCGCCCCCTGGGTTCAAGCCATTCTCCTGCCTTAGCCTCCAGAATAGCTGGGTTTACATGCGTGCACCACCACACCTGGCTAATTTTTGTATTTTTAGTAGAGATGGGGTTTCATCATGTTGGCCAGGCTGATCTTGAACTCCTGACCTCAAGTGATCCACCCACCGCAGGCTCCCAAAATGCTGGGATTATAGGCGTGAGCCACCCCACCCGGCCGAGCCTCCGTCATCTTGTGAGTCAATTCCATAAAATAAATCTCTCTCTCTCTCGCTCTCTGTGTACACACACACACACACACACACACACACAAACACATTGTACTGGTTCTGCTTCTCTCTAGAACCATAATACAACAATATTAAAACATTAATTTTACCAAGAAGAATCCTTTCCTTACCTGAACTGTTTATTTAGGGCAAAGTTTATACTGGTTTCTGATGACCAAACTCAACTCTAGGATAAAACGGCCTCTCTAAGCTTTATTGGGTGATAAAAATCCTCAAGGATATTCGACTTCATTTCAAACACTTACTTTCACTTCATGAAAGTAAATCTTCCTTACAATATTCTGATAAACCTGGGCCTGGGAACACTTAAACTGCATCAACTTGTTACTGATAAATATTCATATTTTGCACTGCCAAGCAATACTGTATTTTAATAACAATTGCATTTTTAGGGAAAAAAAAAAGCTTGAACTTGCTGGAACAGATTGCATTCTTGAAGCTTTCAAATTTCTGTCAAAGTCCCCTCAGCTCTTTATTTTCTTTTGCGCACATTCTTTCTTTTCCACTCTCGTTGGCTCTGTTTGTATATTAGTCAATGTGAGTCAAGATGATGATCATTAAATTTCATTCGAAGTTCAGACACAACGTGATTAAATTTGAACTTAAAACTTTCTGAAATAGGTACCTCTCTTGTATTTCACAGAGGGAAACTACTCGAGTATCAGAAGAAATATAATCATCTTGTTCAAGATACTAGATCTTTCAAGAAACAATACAATATTATCTTGGGTAAAAGGAGGGTAATCAGAAATTCAAAGCAGGTTTTTCTCACAACTATTTTACATTTTCAGGAAGTCATTGTATTTTCCTCATACACAGACATATGCCACAGTCAAAAGATAGGGAACTTCCAAGGAAGCCACTGTTTATCTCCCTCAATGTAAAAGAAGAAAAGGGAGAAAATCTGATGTTTCTATGTGCCAGGAAGAAAGATGCTGAGATGATCTAATCAGAAAACGCTGCAACAATAGCACAACAATGATAGCTGCAATTTGCTTTTTCAAGAAGCTACAAGCAACAGAGAAGAGCGACAGCAGGGTCTCCCCAGGTGTGCTGGACCCACTCCAGCATATAGGTCTAGTCCCTTGCCATTGGGTTGGGATGTGAGAGAAGGATGATCTCTACCCAGAATTGGGTGCAGTGGATAAGGATCCCTGGATTGTTAAATCCAGCTTTGCCTAGCAGTAATCTAATTCAAATTCACCTCCTAAATTGAAGGCTATTGAATTTCCTATTGCGCTGCAACTTTAATTCAGCAGTCTCCTTTATCCTCCATCCAGCATTGATTAAGGAATCTGAATGCAAAAGTCAAAGTTGCATTACAAGCGAAGGCTGTGCATCAGTGCTGAAGTGACAATCATCGCCATTCTCAGTGTGAACTGGGAACAACCGCTAATTAAAATTATAAGCTAGGGAGAACATGCATTGAAAAAAAGAAGCCGTCCCTAACCAATAATTCCCGGGATAAATCATACTTGATTTGCTAACATATAGAAGTGTCCAGGAACCGTGATCTACAAATGTCTTGAATTTGGTTCTAATCAATCTGCAGAACAATAATTAAGGAGGCATATAATTAGAACAGGCTCATAACTACAAGGAGCACATAACATTTTCTCACCTTGAGACAGTGTAGAGCATCCTATCTCACAAATAATAACTACTCCTAAACAGGGGCCGCTTTTTTTTTTTTTTTTTTCATCTGAAGGGAACCCCAACAGATTTCTGGCTTTCCTGGAAACACAGCTCCAGACTGCAGAGGTGTCCTGGGAAAGTTTCATTGAGCCTCATGTTCTTCCTGTCCTCTATTTTTTTTTTTTTCACTCTGACTCCTTGTCACATCTGACACATGAATGTGAAAAGGATTCTGACCTGAGATGCCCTTCATGACAGCTCCAAACCCCAGCTGGCAATGTGTGATCAGTAGTGAAAAATAGCAGATGGGCAACTCTGAGAAAATATAAGTTAATCACATTCTTACACAACCCACCGCCTCCTCCTATTCTGTTCCCGGTTTCACCACCACCATCAGGGTAGGAGTGACATTGGAGAAGAGCAAGAGCAGGAAGACACCAAATTTTGAATACATGTGACTTCTCTTGTCAGTGTTCTAAGCCTTTTTTTTTTTTTTTTTTGAGACGGAGTCTCGCTCTGTCGCCCAGGCTGGAGTGCAGTGGCGCGATCTCGGCTCACTGCAAGCTCCGCCTCCCGGGTTCACGCCATTCTCCCGCCTCAGCCTCCGAGTAGCTGGGACTACAGGCACCCGCCACCACGCCCGGCTAGTTTTTTTGTATTTTTAGTAGAGACGGGGTTTCACCATGTTAGCCAGGATGGTCTCGATCTCCTGACCTCGTGATCCACCCGCCTCGGCCTCCCAAAGTGCTGGGATTACAGGCTTGAGCCACCGCGCCCGGCCTCTAAGCCTTTATGTGCATCATTATACCCATTCCACATAAGAAACCAATGCAGTTGATTAGAAATGTAGAAGGAGAAATGGCATTTGGTGTAGGCTCAAGGTGGTGTTCCAACCCATGTCTCTAGAGCTCCCAACATGCACTTGGCCAAGGTCTTATTTCCCTCCACTTTCCGCCTTCTTTATGATCCTTAAATATGCCAAGTTCATTCCTGACTCAGGGTGTTTTTATCTTTCTACTTGCCGTTTCTTACGTTTGGGTCGTTCTCTCTCCAGATCTTTGAATAAATACCTCCTCTTTACTATTTGAGTTTCCAGCTCAAACATTCCCCCCTTGTGGAGGCCTTTCCTAACAATCTGCCTCTCATTCTAAATCCCTTTACCCTTCACAAATTATTTTACCCTTCATAAAGGTGTGGCTATGTGTGCAGGGCCTGCAGCCCCACTGTCCTGATTGGAACTTGGCTCCTCTCTTTACTATCTGTGGGACACAACGCTGGGTACTTCAAATCTCCATGCTTCAGCCCTTCCTTTGTAAAATAAGGATCACAGGAATAGCTGCTGTACGTGCCACATGGATTCGTTTTGTGAATTACATGAAGTAATACAGGTCGAGTATTCAGAACAGAACGGGACCCTCTACAAAGTCAGCGTTCCATGTATGTTTATGAGTATCTTCCTCATAGCACTTATTGGGAACTGAAGTTATCTTTTTGTATGTTTGAATGTTTCTTAGCAGGGCAGAGAATATGCTTTGTTTCTTATTATGCTCTTGGAAGCTAGAAAGGTACTTGGAACACAATAAATTATTGTGTGATTTATTGAGCAAGCACTAAATAAATTATTGTTGACTAGAGATTAAGTGATTCAAACCACATATTATATTGCCATTTAGCCTTTAGAATAAGATGATATTAGACTAGACTTAGTTCAGCCCCTCTCTAGTTCTGTGATTTAAAACTAGTTTTTTAACCTATCCAAGTTTTGGTTTTGTCATTTTTGAGAGGAAGATAATAATAAGGTCTTCAAGGCTGGATAAATAGTGTTAGACAGAGTCATCAATGGAATATCACACAGCAAGGAAAAGGAGTGAACTCCAACTGCATATGCCTGCATGAATGAATTTCACGAGCATTCCACTGAAGAAAATACACTATACATAAAATATTATCCAGTATAATATTTTGAATCATGTAAGTGCAATATCTACTTCTATAGTTCAAAAATAGGCAACAGTAAACTACAGGGTTAGTAGTCAGGTAGCGTTACTCTTGGAAGTGTAATAACTACAAGAGGACCCAAGGTAGCTTCTGGGGTTCCACATTCGTTTTCCAATCTGGATGCTAGTTACATTGGTATGTTCATTTTGTGAAAATCCAGTGAATGTTATCTTTATGATTAGTATATTCTGAGTAATAATAATGATGATGATGAATGGAGCCTACTTCCTTGTATGGTTGTGAGAACTATTTCATTATATTAAATGAAATATTATTAATAATATAAATAAGACATGAAGTATAGTACTTGGCATTTAAGAAAACTCACTAAAAGTTAATACCTATTTCCCTTCTCTCCTTATGTCAGTGGGTATAAAGTGGCAGACATCAGCTCCAGAGCTCAAGGGATGTTCAAGGCCTCTCTCAATTTGGCCTCAATCTATCTCTCAGACTTTTTTGGTCCACCACACTCCATCAGACACACTATATTGTTCAAACCACACTGAACTTCTCCTCCAGATTATCTAATGCTTTGCCACACCTGTTTGCTTTTCACATACTTTATGGTCTTTTAGAATACTAAAAGTTTTTTCTATTTCATTCGCCTAGAAAACCCCTACTTAACCTTCATAAGTAGGTCTCCTCCATAAAGCCTTTCTTAGTGCTCCTTCAGTGGCAGTTATTCTCTCTCTTTTTTTTTTTTTTTTTTTTGAGACAGTCTTGCTCTGTTGCCAGGCTGGAGTGCACTAGCGTGATCTCAGCTCACTGCAACCTCCACCTCCAGGGTTCAAGCAATTCCCCTGCCTCAGTCTCCTGAGTAGCTGGGACTACAGGCATATGCCACCACTCCCAGCCAATTTTTATATTTTTAGTACAGACAGGGTTTCACCATATTGGTCAGGATGGTCTCCATCTCCTGACCTCATGATCCACCCACCTTGGCCTCCCAAAGTGCTGGGATTACAGGCGTGAGCCACTGCGCCCGGCCTCTCCTTTGTGCTCTCGTAATAGGGAAGATTTTATTTTATTGGGCTGTAATTATCTTTTTAAGATATCTGTTTCTGTTTCAAGCCATGTCAGTCGTATCATAATAAGGTCCTTAGGAATATAAGCTCTCAGGTGCCCCACGGACTAGATTTTTAATCTTCAACGAGCTACATATTTTGCTAAGCCTCAGTTTCCTCCCCTATAAAAGGCAGATAATCATAGTATTTATTTTGTGAGATTGCTAAAAGAATTGGGGTTTTTAAAAATGAGATAATGTTCATGAAGGGTTTAGAGACAGAGCTTAGCAGAGTAAGTGATCAATATATGTTAGTCATTACCATTATTAATTCAAGGGCAGGGACATCCTTCATTACTGTGTTCCACATTTTTATATATGAAACACATAGTGGATGCTCCATCAATATTTATGAGATGAAAGAAAGATGAAACAAACAAATAAGTACAGCAAGCAACTTGCCTATGGCTTTGTAGGAAAGAAGGAGAAGGCAAAAGGAAGGAAAAGAGAAAACAGAGAAGTGGAAAAACTGAGTGCCACACTTCTCTGCATAAGATAAATATATTTTTTTAAATTAGCTGACTGCATATTCCAGAAGGAGACTCAGAGGCCTGCTCCCCCTTGCTCTCTTTAACCTGGATCACTGCATAAAGCTGAGGAGTCCGCAGTCCCGGTTGGAAGCCCATCTCTGATAGGCCCGGGCCTGGTGGCCATAGGTGCATTGTTCATAGAAGTGTAACTGATATATCCTGGACACATGGCTTCAGGAAGATAATGACAATCCAGTTGAAGTTATTTTTCTAAAACTTAAAGTCACAGGATGTTTATGTTACAGTATCTTCCTAAAGAAAAAAAAGCTACTATCAATTGACAGCCTATCACGTGCCAGCCACGGCAGTGAGGCACTTTACATACATTACTTCTAATCCTCACAGCAACCCTTGGCAAGGTAGCCTGATTCCAATTTTACGGAGGAGGAAACAATTTGAGAGAGGTTAAGTAATTTGCCCGAGAGAGCGCAAAGGCTTAAACCTGTCTATGTGAATCTGAAGTTTCCATAACCATAATACCAGTCCTTCATTACATTATTTACAAGAATATCTTATCATATAAAACGAACACTAACATTGGGATAAATATATGAGCTGGATATAAATGTTCAAAGATTTGCTGCTTTACCTTCACTTTATGTTTAAATATGTGATAAATACATTAGATACTATGATTATTGTATTGAATAATTAACTGAAGGTATATTTATTTTATTAAATCGATTTCTCAGTCAGCAAAAGACCTCTGATTCAGTGTGAATAAGACATTGCTGGGTTAATCAAACAAGTCAGTTTATGCAAGGTCAAGGTTTTTTCTTTAAGCATGGGTTTGTTGGTTAGAGTCTGAAACTGTTTTTCTTGCATATACCCTATCCAGAACGCAACACTTACAATGTTTAGTTTCTCTTTCTTTAAATGGGCCCCCAAATCTTCACATATTTGTGGAATGATCTAAGTGCAGATTCTTTTTAGAGTTTTATTATTATTTTGTCTAAACCTTTTCAGTGGTTTTGTCCACGGCTGACTTAGCAGCAAATTTCTAGTGTTTCATGCTTATTTTTTTTGTTTCCCCTACACTCTTTTAATCAGTATATAATATTTGTTTAAATTATTTAATGAGAATAGCCAGTACAACCATAAATGTGTTTGGTGAAAACAAAAATAATACAACTGAGTCCTTGCAGACATATAACTTAGAAGGTGAGAGAAGTAAGAGAGCAAACTAGTGAGCAGCCTGTGGGCTGTGCTCAGCCTACTAAGGGCTGTCAGTGCATTTAAAAGAGATTAGCAAGCTTAGGTTATTCTAAAAGATTGGTTAGTAACCTGGGGATCAGTTTGGAGAGCTATTAAGGTATTAACATCGTCTTTAGTTAACAGACACATCCAAGGTTTGCAATTGGTTTTGTTTTAGATTTGGTATAACTGAAGCTCAAAGCAGTTCATCTATGTCTGATGTCCTAGAGCATTTAATTGGAAGCCAGGGTTCCTTCAATAACCACACTGGTAAGATGACAATGAACACAGAAAGTCGTCCCTCTCTGGAGGCATCCATATTGTTCGAGCATAACTCTGAGGATAGGGACAGGATAAAACCCCACTTTAGTTCACCATGATGTGGGGCCAACTTTAATACATTGTGCCTGCTTTTGTAATTGTTGTTGTTAAGACAGGCTCTCACTCTGTTGCCCAGGCTGGAGTGCAGTGGGCCTTGACTTCCTGGCTCAAGTTATTCTCCTGCCTCAGCTTCACAAGTTGGGCCCGTAGGTGTGAGTCACCATGTCCAGCTAATTCTATCTATCTATCTATCTATCTATCTATCTATCTATCTATCTATCTATCTATCGACAGGGTCATGCTATACCCAGGCTGGTCTTGAAATCCTGGGCTCATGCAACCCTCCTGTCGCTGCCTCCCAAAGTGTTAGGATTACAGGCATGAACCACCATGCCTGGCCGGCTATTTTAATTATAAAGTTTCATTAAATATTATGTAAACTGATTAAATGACTGTGGAAAGGAAAGCGTTGTTAAGACAACTCTTTTCAAAAGACCCAATGGGGATAAAACGCTAAAAATTTACTGCTGGGTTAGATGTGGGCAAGATAACAGAAAAGGATTAGAGAAAAATAACAAAAATGTCATTGTGAAAGACACAGGACTAGACTAGACTTGAAATCACCTCCCTGTGTCCTATTCTCCACCCTGCTCTTCTCTCTGGATTTCTTCTACATAGCTTCTAAAGCTTCAGGCGGCCTCCCACCTTTCATGGCACTCGCATTACGCCCAGGACTGAAATGCGGGAGACTCTTTTTCAATGCTACCATCTTTATGGCCATACCTCAGACTGATTATTGAAAAAGAACATTCAGAGGAAAATAGAAAATAAAACACAGAGGCATCTTTTTGTTTTTTAAAGAATGTGAAGGGCAAAAATAAAAGAAGGAAATTAAAAAGTAGAATTAAGAAGAAATTTAAATATAAGTAAGTTTGCATTCCAATAAAAATTAAAGGTTAATACTAAAAAATAACATTATATGAGATTTTTAAAAAAGTATCTGAGGTCAGAATGAGATGAAAGAAGAAACTCACAGACTAATATACATATATATAATTATATATATATATACACACACACACACTAATAAGAAAACAAGGCTAAATTCATAAAATGAAGATGATATATAAAAGTAGATGTGATTAAGAACTAAATTAGTTTTTAAAATTAAACAGACATTTAAAAATGAGGAGAAAATTAATAGAAAAACAAAAAGCTTGAAGAGGAAAGAAATAGAAAGTAAAGAATGCAGGAAAGCAGGCAGGGGCCGGGGACAGAAGTGAACGGCACCAACAGGGCGATTCAGACAGTCTTCAGGTGGAGTAGCCAGAAGAGACAGTGTGTGTCTTGGGCAGGAGCCTGGAGTACACAGACTCAACTTCCTTAGGGACTCTGTGATGTCAGGACCAGCTATATCTGCAGCAGTCAGTGCACATGGCTTTTTGGTGCTAATAACTGCTGTGGAACTCCTGGGGTCTCTAGGTGTGCCAGACTGTCTCCAGAGCCAGAATTGAACAGTGTTGAAGTATTTGGGATCAAGCATGAAGCTAAATTCGAATTCCCACCCCACCACTCTGTAGCTGGCTAAGTTGAAGTACATAGGTACTTAGTTTCCTTCTGTGTAATAATATGTACCTTTGAACATTGTGAGAATTAATTTGCAATAAATCATAAAGGTCAGCATAATGCCTGCCTTAGTGGACATTTCCAACCCCCTAACACAGGGAACCACTAACCAGCTTGTCTTTCTGAGCTTCCCCCTGTAACTCTATGGCCTTGCAGAACACATTTTGGAACAAAAAAACACGATAATGTTATTTTAGTTCAAATTCTTCACTTTTCAGATTAGGTCTCTGGCCAAATGCAAGAGTTAAATCATGAACTTTAAAAGTCCTGAACACACACACACACATACACATCCTTTACAATTAAAACAATATTAACTTTTAAAAGAATGTAAGGAAACTGGCCGGGCTCAGTGGCTCATGCCTGTAATCCCAGTACTTTGGGAGGCCGAGGAGAGTGGATTGCTTGAGGCCGGGAGTTCGAGACCAGCCTGGCCAACATGGTGAAACGCTGTCTCTACGAAAAACACAAAAATTAGCCGGGTGTGGTGGTGGGTGCCTGTAATCCCAGCTACTCAGGAGGTTGAGGTAGGAGAATCTCTTGAACCCAGGAGGCAGAGGTTGCAGTGAGCCAAGACCATGACACTGCATTCCAGCTTGGGCGATAGAATAAGACTCTCTGTCTCAAAAAAAAAAAAAAAAAGGAAGGAAACTATAAAATTTTTATTTTTCACATGGCTTTTTAAAAATTTTGCTGTTAGCCGGGCGCGGTGGCTCAAGCCTGTAATCCCAGCACTTTGGGAGGCCGAGGCGGGTGGATCACGAGGTCAGGAGATCGAGACCATCCTGGCTAACATGGTGAAACCCCGTCTCTACTAAAAATACAAAAAACTAGCCGGGCATGGTGGCGGGCGCCTGTAGTCCCAGCTACTCGGAGGCTGAGGCAGGAGAATGGCGTGAACCCGGGAGGCGGAGCTTGCAGTGAGCCGAGATCGCGCCACTGCACTCCTGCCTGGGTGACACAGCGAGACTCCGTCTCAAAAAAATAAATAAATAAATAAATAAAAAATTTTGCTGTTATAGCTTAGTTGTACAGGGAAATAAAAACCAAATACTTAAATAAATTCTCATTTTTTTGAGGGTACCAGTCCCACTGCTGACTGGGTGAACCAGTATTCTTTTCAGCTGAGGATTACAATTTGGATGTCCTAAATCAAATTCTTTTGATTTTTTTCCCCCACTACGAACTCCCTCCTGGTAACCATGTGTTATCTCCAAAGGGGACACATTAGTAACCAATAATCAACTTTACATATGACTGTCACCCAATCTACTGGGCCCACTTCTGCTAAGATTTACCTTTTAGAGGTAAATAGATTATCTTTTACCAGGGGTTTCTTCTTCTGCAACACTTTGACTTATTTGACTTCCTTACTTAATTTCCATTTTTCTCCATAGACTCAAAAGCAACAAAAAAACCTTTATGACTGGCAGCAGAGACAGAGTCCATGATGTATAAAGAACATTCTTGGAACTCCAAGTAAAACTAGAGGTGACACATGTTGGTTAAATGCTCAAACTATGCAGTCAAAGATAAATCATTCTAGTGAAGGTTCTGCCACTTACCAGCTGCGAGACCGTGAGCAAACTATTTTTCTTATTTGCAAAAAATAGATAATACCCTACTCAAAGAACTGAGGATTAAGTGCAGTAAAACAACAACTTTAGTACAGAGCCTGGCATATATTTAAGCATCTGTCAAAAGGTAGGTGCTAGCGCTTTTATTTCTGTTGTACTGTGCAAAATTAGTGAATGGGACAAAATCATTTAGTCTGAGGGATCTTTAAAAAACTAGACAGCAATCCTTGTTTTGTAGCTCCTTTATTACAGTGGTAAAAGAATTTATTGTATATTAGTACTACGTTTTGGTTTAAAAGCCATCTATTTATTAAGATTGATATTTCAGCAGAAAAACATAAATGAGTCTTTCATCTAATCAGTATCGTTGATACCTATCATTATTGTTCCTGAGTGGTTCTATATAGTAGCTGTCAGCCTTTCTAAGAGAGTATCAAACCATCCGTCATTTTTCCCTAATAAAATCAAACAAGAAAGCCATGTTGCTGTGATTTCCTCCATGCTTTTAAAAAAGCTTACTTCTAACATGTGATTTAAAAATGCTTGTGAAAAACACATTCAGAAAACTATTCATCAATTGATCATTCATCACTAGTCTCTTATGCCCACACAACATTGGCTTGCTTAACTGTGCCTTTTAAACATTTCTAAGAGACTTTGGTCTTACAGATTTGATAAGTACATAATAGAGAAATATGTGAAAGATTCATGGGGCAGTATTCTTTTCCCACAGCAGGTAAAGGTTTTGGTGAGCTCAACTGTATTAAGTTACCTGTTTTTGTTGTTTCTTATTTCATTGTGATCCATAATGTTAAATGCCAGTATACCTAGCAGCATTTCACAATGTTTTAATTCAGAACATTTTCGCCAGTAAAAACAAAAAGATTTAAAAATCAAACTGGCTTCTGAAGGCTTCTTTCTGAGAAACTGAACACTCAGTAAAAGTAATGCCATCAGGAGAAGGAAGACTCCAGAGAAGCTTTATTAAGAGCTGAGGAGTGGTCTATTGCTAATATTTGAAAAATGCTTGTAGTACATTTAATTAGCCTAATTACACGGTGCACTTAGGCTTATTAATGCCCTCTGACAGAGATATGTTATGCTGGCCTTGAAAGCTCAATGGCCACAGCGCCTTGAAATGAACTTGCATAACTTCCAGGAGTTCCCACTGATCCCACACGTTGTACAAGGCATCAGTAATACATATAAAGTACATTTTGGTTAAAAATGTGGTGTATCTTTTTTTTTTTTTTCTGTTGGGAGATGGAATCTCACTCTGTTACCCAGCCTGGAGTGCAGTGCGTGATCTCCGCTCATTGCAACCTCCGCCTCCCAGGTTCAAGCAATTCTCCTGCCTCAGCCTCCTGAGTAGCTGGGATTACAGGCGCATGCCACCATGCCCAGCTAATTTTGTATTTTAGTAGAGATGGGGTTTCACCATGTTAGCCAGGCTGGTCTTGAACTCCCGCTCTTAGGCGATCCGCCCACCTTGGCTTCCCAAAGTGCTGGGATTACAGGCATGAGCCACTGCACCTGGTCCAATATCCTTCTTAAACATTTAAAATTTCCTGCTTAGTGCATTTGACTAACACAATGCATTTCTACAATCATTTGGAGAAAGAATAAAACTGACATAACTGAAAGTTCTAATTCCAAACCATTCAAATGATAATTAAGGCTGTCACGAATTAATCTCCAGACTCACTACTATTCACTCATGATTCTTTAACACTAATGCTTCCAGTCTCCCTATACATGCTCTTTAAGGACTACTCCAAATCAACTTGGTGCTCACTAGCAGGAAGCATATGATATGGCATTTTCACCAAGAAAAAAAAAACAAAAAACTAATTTTATTATGCTGAGAAGCAATTCTCATCTACATTCAACACGCCAGTAACTTTTCATACTGACATTTGAGATTTAATGAAATAACTCCAGGGAAAGAGAAATAGCTGGAACACAGGATTGTGTAAACTCTAGGTACTAAGTTTTTTGTAAAATTCTGCAGGAAGGACTGCCCTTCAAGATTTCAGTATTGAGAAAATACAAAGAGCTATTTTCATTTCAAAAATTCAACTAGTGGACATTTCTTCAAGTGTTTCTACTTAGAACATTGTAACTTACTGCGTTAAAATTGTTTACAAAACTCCCTGTCCCACAAGGACATTAAAAAGTCAGTTTTAAGCCTGAGGTTCAATGTTGAATTGAAGGAAAAAACACATTTTCTCCTTTCTCATTGAAATAATACATAAAGCATCCTAAACACATTCATAAAACAAGTGAACATTTTTTTTTGAAATTTAGCAATAAATTTGTGCATGACGCTTCTCTTCTTTTTGGGGAGAAGATAGTGATTTTCTGTCAAATAATGTTTTACTGGTTAAAATATTATATGTCAGTGCCCTCAAATGTGGATGAGTGGAAAATGAGGACATATTTAAGTGATT
Source organism: Papio anubis (assembly GCF_008728515.1). Taxonomy (NCBI): domain Eukaryota; kingdom Metazoa; phylum Chordata; class Mammalia; order Primates; family Cercopithecidae; genus Papio; species Papio anubis. The sequence goes on along the minus strand of NC_044976.1, from coordinate 80,393,223 downwards.
TATAGATTTGTATGGATTCTTCCACATAAATGAATATAAATGCCTCTAAGATGAAAATATATAAATGGATAAACTATAAGTTGGTCTTGTGTGTGTTTTGCAAATAGAACGGCCTTTTTTAAAAAACAAGAGGAGGTCAATTTGGAGTAACCTGTGTCAAGTCACATCTAAAACAAATTAACACAAACATCCTTATTGTGAATAGACTAATGTTGGCGCAGTGACTCACACCTCTAATCCCAACACTTTGGGAGGCCCAAGTGGGAGGACTGCTTCAGACCAGGAGTTAGAGACCAGTTTGACCAACATAACAAGATAATATTATGACTATTTTTTAAAAATGAAGACTAACAGAGTGAATGTCCCTAGGAAGAACTATAATAATGTGACTTTGTAAGTTCACAGTTGTGACTATCACAAAGAGAAAACAATCAAGAATGTGAAAACTGTACATTCAGGTGAAGTCTGGGCAGATCCCAAGAAACTAGGTTAATAAATAAAATAATGCACCTGCATTAAAACCGTAGTTTAATAATTATAAACCTAAGAAACTATCTTGTACTAGGGGAATCCTAGATGGAATTTAAGGCAACATTTATATATTTTTGAAAAGAAATGCTTTAAAATGACTCTTCTTTTGAGGCCAAAGATCAATGATGATTTCCAAATTGAATCTATGGGATAAAGACATTAGAGAACAGTAGCCATTTAGGTACTATGCACTGTTCATGTCTTTAGAGTTTTGAGAACTGCCTCAAGAGAAAGAAACAGGGCTAACTGAATAATCAGTGTTGCCTTTAAAAAATTTATTACTGAACCAGCCTGACTCTAGGTAGCTTGTATACTAGGAAGTACACATCACACAATACTGTATGGTTTTAGGCATTCAAAATAAGTATAACAAGATAGAAAATTAAAAATACTTGATTATCTAATGCCCTCCTTTAGCAAGCAAAGTTTATAAATCCCAGAAGAATTTTAGCCAAAGAAATGAGTACCTTTCTCAGAGGATTGTTAAATCTGAGAACCTGGGAGGTGGAGGTTGCAGTGAGCCGAGATCACACTACTGCACTCCAGCCTGGGTGACAAAGGGACACTCTTAAAAAAAAAAAAAAAAAAAAAAAAAAAATTAAATATATATATATATATATGCACTTAATTTTTAACTCTAATTGCTTTTTAAATTCAATAGGCATGTGTGTGTCTACATAAAAGTAAGCGATTTATAAGCTGGTGGCAGTATCTGAGAATTAGAACCATTAAGCTTTAGAATAATTTTGTATAAACGCTTATGATACAAACAGAAAAAATCTGTTTCTTGATATTCAATTATATGATTTTTGAACTTGGAGTAAAACTTTTCCAGGGTAATGAATATTGGTATTCACAGCTATCTGTAGGGATATTTATAATCCTTAAAGTATGTTTAAGAAATTTCCCAATACTGCTGAAAAATCAGTTAAAAACTTTTTATGATGCCTAAATTTGATGGTAGAACTTCCAACCCTTCTTTTTTTTAGTCCTGTTACAATGCAACAAACAAAAATGCTTTCAGAATATATCCCTCTTAAAACTTATCCAACAGATTTTGTGCATATGTAGTGGGAAATGAGAAGACATACATTCTTTTCAGCATAAAGAACAAACAGGCAACTTAATTGTATCCTTTCATATATCCCTGGGCTTTGGTATGACATTACTTAAACCAAGGTGGGAAGGGGTGGGAAGGGACCAACATGTTAAAGCCAATTATGTATCATACATAAGAGTTCACATGTTAACTACTTGAAAAAATTCACATTTATTTACTGTCAAACCGTGTTAAACTTTACACTGGATATTAGTGATGGGCTCATTATTAACAGGTTTACACAAAGGGATGAAAAGAAAAGCAGAATTTTGCTGAAACAATTTACATTTCATTAGAATTTTATCATAAAATAAATTAATTACTAAATATAGGCAGAAGGAATATGGAAGAGTAATATTTATGTTTTATTTTATTTTTTTAAAAAAGAATAGGCACCTTTTGTTCACTAGAAAGTTTGTGAGAAGTGCCCAGTGCCCTCTTTGCCCTCTGTTCAAGAATAAACAGAGGGGTGACACACAATCTTTTCTAGATTTCACCACTTCTGTGCAAGGCATGGCATAACTGGCTTGGAAGAGTTTTTTTCTCCCCATAAAACACGTTCTTTTGGCAATAAGAAATTTAAATGTAAGTAATAAAGACTAACTTGTCAAAGCAGAACACTGTATACAGTGGAAAAGAAGTGAAAATGGGTAGAACTTACCATGACAAAGTGTAAGAAAAAACATTTCCTAACATGTGCAACCAAGAGCTTTTCACAATATTCTCTTCACTCTTTAAAATTATTTTAATGACAATTATATTTCAGTTGGACACAAATGTATTTATTTTACCCTAGCAATAGAACAAAATATAATTTCTTTAGCCATTTTTCATGAGAATAGTTCATTGTACAGTTGAGGAAACATATGAAATAAGGCCTGTGGCTTGATTGCTAGTGGTTAAGCATGTTTTCAATCTTTGCCTTAATGTAAAAGATTTGCAGTGACCTGCAAACTGATGCAGAATATCTCTCCTGCTTTTCCAAGTCTTGTCAGGAATAGTAAGGTACAGTAAATTTGTCCCACAGGATTTTAAAGCCTACGTCTTGTATATAATACAATGCAGGCCTACAAAAATGGTGCAGCCATATTTACAAATTTAGTTCACAGACTGCTGCAGTAAAATGGCTGAAAGTTTTGTTTTGCTTGTTTCACAATTTCTCTAAACAGCAGCAGAATCTTAAAATACCTGGTTGGCATCTCTTTTCTTTGTAACAAATAATTCATTTTAGTATACTCTGTGTATATACAAAGTTTTTGTATGTTTTATAAAAATTCACAGAACTGCAAGGTTCAGTCATCTTTTTTACACTGGAGAACCACAGGTCAAGAGTCATCTCTTCAAGCAGAGTTTGAGGGAGCTGCATCAGGCCAATGGAGTCTTTATTTATTAATACTTGCATGTGGCCCCTGGAATTCCTTAGCTCTACGATTAAAGACTTGTAACCAGCTGCATTTGTCCTTCTCTAACATCTCCTTCTGGAATACACCCTTCTTTGTTAATTGGGATTATATAACCATCACTATTGCCCCTGCTGATCTGGTAGCACATCTGAAGCTGATGGCCAGCTCCAAGATTTGGCATGCTTTTATAGTAAATGTCCTCATTCTCACTCCTCCTGGAGGGAGAGAGGTCTTCTTCCATGTCAGGGCTGCTCTCCGGATAGGGAGAGTCTCTAAGATTGGGCATGCTTGTGTAAAGAGAGTCTCTGTTGGGGGACTGTAGGTGATCTTCAGCCTCTGCTGTCAGCTGGGAGACATAGCTGTCAGTTCCCTCGGACTTCACTTTCTTCTGGGGTTGGTACAGAAGGGAGTGAGTCCGCTGAGGAATAAGCGGTGCCTCGAGTTCTTTGTGATGGAGCTCCAGCCCTGGGTTGTCGCTGTGCATTAAAGATGAAGCATCTGCCACAATAGCATCATCTTCACTGCTGCTACCTCCAATCACAGGTTTGACTGGTAACGTGAGCTCGAGGTTGTGAGTCTTGCTGCTGCCCCGTAAGTTGTTGTGCACTAATTCTGAAATGATCATTTTCTCAAAAGCCGTATCATTCAGACTTAGTCCACAGTCCACAACTTGCACGCTGTCATTATAGTCACCCTTGCGCAGCGAGTAGCTGTTGTTAAAATTACCATTTAGCGGTAGAGTATCCATGGCACTTGTATCCCTGGCATTGTTCAGTGAATGTCCTGAAACAGAAGAGGGGGAGTTACCGTTACTGTCTCTGTTCCTTTACAAAGAAACTCTATTTCTTTTGTACAAAACTTTTTAATGTCGTTCAGGACAAAGTTGTATTTGAAAGCTAACACTTGAGAAGTGCCAGGCTTTCCCGCATTCCCAACTGTAAACAGTTGCAACCCCTCAGATAACAGGAAAAAGTGTTAAAAATAATACTGTTTTCAAGGGAGGGAAAATGGCATACACAGTAATACTTTGTCAATTTCGGGAGACAGTACTTATCAATTGATTTTGGTCAAATCTCTGACACAAAGAAGACTTCACTCCATGCCCTTGCATAGTTAATGCAAAGCAATTCATTAGTGACATTTACATTTTAAAGTACAAGACTATGGTTTATAAAAATAAAATTAACAGAATTTGTCCTAAACAACACTAAATTAAAAAGGAATAAGTCACAATACAAAACTGAAAGGCAAAATGTACAACATAAACCCACATAACTGGCAAGCAACTTTTTAAACAACATTCTAACATTTCCTTTTTTCTGGAGATGAAGTAAACAAAAGAATGAAAACATGGACAGATACAAAGAAGTCATGTTAAACAAAGACAGCCATCTCTCATACTGACTGGACCAGGGGTCCACAAGCACCATCCAACATCACGATAGACAGCAGGTGGAATGACTCACTTTGGACAACTCACATCATGTCTGTCTGCTCAGGCTATCTGGCCTAAGAGTAGCTGATATATAAAAGAAAGTAAAATGATTTATTGTAACATGATGAAGAATTTCTAAGCTTCTCAGCAACTTAGTCAGAGCAAGGGTTCAACAAATTAGATTACCAGCAATAGCAGCCTTTTATTTTTCATTTAATATTTATTATTTTGAGTTTTTGGTACTAATAATCTCTCTAATAGCAATGGCCCCAGGCTTCTAGTGGTCAAAGTTTGCCTGCAGCCCTGCAGTCTGCATCAGTCACAGTGACAGCACCGAATGAACCAGCAGAGTCCACTGTACGAGATTGGCCCACAGACACCATGGCCATGGAGGTCAAAAGCAGAAATGTTAGAGATTTCTTAAGTATGGGTCACAGAAATTAAACCAAGAATAAATATTAACTATGGAATGGGAGAAGGGTGGCAGCCTTGGCTAATATATTTTTATTTCTAAAGGAATGAAAGATTGGATAAGTCTGCTGAAGATAGGAAAAGAGGTTTAGGAGGGGGGAAAAAAAAACATGGTAACATGCTCTATTGGAATCAGAGTTGTATTTTCCACAGACACATAAACATGTAAACTAAGACATCACAGTGCTTCGCAAGCAAATGAAAAAAAAAAAGTCAAGAGAAAATTAAATGGTCTGCACCATGGAAAGTTAGGTTATTCATTCTCAAAATCCTAGAGAAAAAAAAAAAATCACAGTCTACAGATAGGTCTGTAAAAAAAAAAGAATGAAATGATGTTATTGAAATGAAACTGACCACTGTGAGGCTGCTGCATTGTATGCAAGGCTTGGAGGAGTTTAGGAAAAAATTTAGTTCTTGGAAAAAAAATACGAAATTTCCCGTTTTAGTGCTCACTCCACTCTTAAAGCTGCAGATATCCTAGAAAATGCAGTTTCCTTCAGAAAAAAAAAAAATCTGTATTGCCTGATACAAACTTCATGACCAATAAATATGTGATCATTGTTGGGCAAATTATCATCAGCAAAAAAACGAGAAAATGAGGGAAGATTATATTTGTTAGTGATTTGTATTGTTTAAAGACTGTCCCAACTTCCACATTTGAAAAACTGACAAATTTGTATCATGTTCCATGTGCAACAAAATGAAATTGTGATAGTTATTTGTAAGGCTTCCTTTAACTTGGTAGACACAATTCTTTAGCTTCATGAATTCATGTTATGTGCTATAATCTTCGTAAGATTATTAAAAAAAACATTTGGCACTTAAAGGTATGAGTGACACATGGCTCACTTGCTAGCATTTGTTTCCTCTGTAGAGGTTCACTGTTTTCAAAGATTTTCTTTTGTTTTATCATTGCTTGGTAAATATAACACTATATACTGGATATAATCCAAAAGGTCTTTTCTATGATATACTGCAGATTTAAGCCATCTTTGACTGGTTTTGAAGAGGTATCTTTTTCTGCCCAAGTTCAGGTAATTCACTTGAAGATTTTCCACAGCCTGTAGCAAGATTACTGTGGGAATGCAGAAATGATAAATCAATTATTAAGCATTTTGGTTGACAGTACTTCAGGCTTTATAGAGCAAATTATTTCAGCATTGCGTATACTTAAGTATGGACAGCATTTGCTACAGACCTCCATTACTGACAAAAGGCAGTACAGATGGATGTACTGTTTGAATTTGGTAACATTTTAGTTGCAAATTGTGAACCACTTGCCCGCTGAGTCTACTTCATGACTGCTAGTTATGTTTTAATTGTGCCCATTAAAAATCATGCTGAAAAAATTTACATTTGATAGGCAAAGTTAAGTTTTACTCCCATACTTGTCTCTCTGTAGGTTGCTAGAGGAAAGCATAAGGAAAGTAAAAAAAAAACAAGAGAATGAAAAGAGAAGCTGCAGTTACATTAAAAAATAATTTTAAGAAAAAAATGGAAACGAAGTTCTGTGTTTAATTTAGTGGCAAATATTCATCACAAATAAAGATTATATGCTAGCAGTAATTATGTGAAAACTTTACCAAAATCTTGAAAATTGTTAATATTAAATATATATATGCTTTTATTTAAAATAAGCTATTAAACAACATAGTAATATAAGATGGGTTAGTGACAATCTTTCCCCCTCCCCCAATTAAAAACTATAGGTATAAGCTGACTAATATTAACTTTATTCTGAATTTTTTCTTAAGAAAAAAGAAAACTACATAAAGCTGCACTATACTATAGTTTGGATATATTGATAAGCTGAATGTGGTTTTCTATAGCTAGGCATCCAAATTATCTTCATTAGCTAATTCATTCCAGAAGCAAATTTTGTCAGCAAGCTTTAGAATTAACTGAACAGTATATTATATAGATAGGATACCTCTAAATGATATAAATCTTGAAGATGGGCTCTCAGACCATGTGATGTCAGTCCTGTAATAATATATTAAGATTTATGCCACCTGTGTTAAAAACATGGATAATTATTGTAAATACTATCATGACTGAGCTTTTACTATAATATAGTGCAGTTTTAGAAGCCTGGCATAGGCAATACGTAATTTTTTTTAATTGATAAATTAAGAATGTAATAATAAATATATGGCAACTTGAATATTTTAGAAACAGGGCAAAGATCATAGCTCTGTTTAGCAGCAAAGAAAGGTAGTTTTATTTGTAAGTAAAGCACACCTGGTGAGTTAAATACAGGAGCTGAAGGGGCATTACATACAACTGTTTCAGCGAGCAATGTGTTATAGGGGTTGTTAGTGCCGTGGGGTCGAAGAAGAGGGTTTGTTAGTAGGTAATTGCCAGTCATTCCTAAAGTAAAAAAAAACAACAACAACAAAACACAGAAAAAAGTACATCAGTCTCTTATTTTAGCGTTACAGTGGTAGTAAAGTATTTTTTTTATATTCATCAAGGGTAGTGGACAAGTTGGCAATGGGAAATCTGTTGAAATATTCTGACTGTATTTGAACTACTAATTTGCAGGAGAGAAGGGAGAGGGAAGTTAAATTTCAGTAATTCACAGGTGCTTTCTAAATCCCCCAAGTAAACACCTGCTGAGGATGACATTTACTAATTTATACAAAAGCACTGTTAAACAAAAATGGCAATTAAATGCATAGAAATCAACATTATGTTTCAAGATGTTACTGCTTAATATTAAAAACATAACCACTGAGGCCCAGAAGAGGGAATCTCAAACTTTCAGAATTTACAGGTGTGGGATTATCTCTCATGAAAACATCTGTGTTAATACCAACTTTGATACGAGCAGGAGGAAAAACAACTTTCACAAACAGGTGGAAAGTATGACACACTGCAAAAAGCTGCTCTTAGTAAATGCAAAAGCACACATGCTGAGAAAAAAAAGACTATACAATGAATTATTAGGTCATTCACAAATTCTACATAACAAGAATTTTCATTATGTAATATTATTTGCCAGGTTTCAAAAATGAATCATTGAATAATGCATTTACTTTTTGATAGCCAACAGAACGAAGTAAAATACCAAAGCAACAGAAGAAATGCACATGTCTTTCATTCTAACTGACAAATTACAAACTTTTAAATACTTACTGATTATGTTTTGCATAGCTAATGTAATTTGGATAAAAATATCTTAAAATTCAGGTTAGTATCGCTACCACACATACACCTTTTTTTCATTTTAAATGAGAATCTCACTAGAACAATGTCAACAGTTTAAAATGTCATTATATTTCATTGTAATAAATTCTAACCTGTATTACAAATCAGTACATATCAAACTGAAAATAGCGTGATTAAATTATCCTTCCAAGGATATATACAATACCATATAATTTTTCATACTAAATTGGAATGTATTAAGCTTTTATTCAAGAATACATGTGTGTGCATATACTCTTTTCTAAATTACTTCATTTCCTAGCATATTTTAAGAACTGTATTGACTGATGAATTTAAAGCTGCCACTGTAGACACATCAAACAATATAGAAAAAGTTGCTTATAAACTTTCATGTGTTTTTATTTATGAAGATTTCTACAAATGATTTTAGCATTTATTTTTCACTTTTTGAAAGAAAGATTAAAAACATAATTTCCATGGTACTGTTTCATGTGAATAGTAATTATTCTAATTTTATTAATGTTTTATGAAGAAAACCTTCATAAATGTCTTGGTCAGAAAGAATAAATCTGTACTCCCTAGGATAATATTTTTAATCTGTGGTAAGGTATATTTTCAATAATTACCTTCAAGTCACATCCTGTTAATGCAGTTTAAAATTATATTTCTTGCATTATATTATTGAATAAAAGGAATTTATATGTACTTTAATAAATGGTAATAATTCAAATTTTCCTGATAACTGACCTTGATTAAGTGTTGAAGTGCTATTGATGTCACCTGAGATAAAAGAAGATTCAGATTGTTTTCTCACAGTATCATTCCACATTCTTCTTATACGACTCTATTAATACAAAACAGCGAGACAAACGTGTTTTGTTAGTTTCCCCAAGCTTACCTTATTAAAGACATACAGAGATTTACCCTAAACAACCTATGTAGGATTATCTGGTGGCCTTTTAAAGAATGTGTGTTGTTTCTGGTCTAAAACTAACAATGTCTATTGTTTATTTACTAAGCAACTAAGGGATATTTAATCCTCCACTCTTAAAAACGTGTTATTTTATTGTCTTTTTTTTAAAAAGTGGAGATCACTGATTATTCAATATACGTTTATTGAGTGCCTTCTATGAGCATTGTGCTATATGGCCTTAGGCTATAAGACGATTATGATATACTTCTTAAGTAACTCTCCACAAAAAAGGATGTTCACATATAAAGAAACACTGAAGAAATGTTTAAGAAGACATTAAAACCAAAATACTAAAAAAGCAAGTATTTGCTATCTAGATCATTATAATGAGGAGACAATTAGTGCATCTGAACAGAACATGTCTCAGTACGCTTTCTATAAATACGGTTAATTAAAGATGCTGTCAAACTCTTTGTTACCTGTGTGCCAGAGGAATACCGAGCACTGGTTCTGGTGGTTGATGCCTTCACTGAACTGTGGGGACTCTCAGTTGGGAGGCCTCCACAGCAGTATGAATGTCTGAAGCACTTGCCATATTCTTTTCGTACCTGCATTGAATAATCACGAGACCAAGGGATTAATATGAACATACTTGCTTCTCTCTAATTAAATGAACAGTGAAGACAACCGAAAAGAATTAAAAGTTCCACTAAGACTTATCCGTGGAGAAAATAAATTGAACTTGCAAAATCAAGTTCAATTAAAATTGCTGAAATAGTAATCAGAAAAATATCTCTGTCCACTAGACTGGCTAGTAGAATCTTTAAAATGTGATACAACATGAAGAAATACTCTATATCCTGTTATAATATAAATGTTAGTTATTAAATAATAGCAATATATTTATAGTTTTATTCTCTTATACTTAGTAACTCCAATTTTTTATTTTATGCTAAAAAAACGGGACAAAAAGTTTAGCATTTTCCTTGCTTAATTACATTTAACCACTCTGTAATTCAGTTGTTGAAGTTTTATATGCTTCATGTCCTCTTAGGTAGGTCAACACAGAAACCTCTTTTGCATAGTTTTGCGGGTAACCTCTTTATAATGACAAGACTACTTTGGCACAAGAATAAAGAAAACAAGTACTTTGATACATTTGCCACTAATTAGGACAGAACGTTTTCTTCATTTTCTGATGTGTCGAGCTTTAACTTTTAGTGTAGAGAGTTTAAGATGTCTATTCACTTCATTAGCACACAAGGGAACTATTTATGCAATTTCCATTCACGTTAATGAGTTACCCATGTAATTTCCCCTTTTCCCCTGAAGCTTGAATATATGAATGCAAAAAAAAAGTTGTTAGGTCTAAAAAAAGTTTCAACTAAACTTTAAAAAGTGAAGTCCGAACAACTGTTAAATAATAGGGCCCCATCTAAAGCAGTGTTACAGAATTAAGTAAAGAGGGAGAGGGTGCTGTTGGACTATTGCAGCTATACTGGCATATACATGTTTTCTTGTGGGTTAGAGCCAGACTGTGAAATTACAAGACAGACAAGAAGAAACTGCGTAAGAAAACATTTTTTCTAATAGGTTACAGAAACACTCAAAGGCTTTCCCTCAACTCAGAAGTTTATGTGCAGTAACTGCCTGTAAAGACCATGACTTTGACACTTACTGCTTGCAAAATTAGAAAATTAGAAATCAGTAGACGGCATTTAAATCTAAGTGCACTTGCATTTTCATCTTTTTAGCTTTATTTAATTAACCTATTAGAACAAGTAACAAAGTGGTTGAGGCTTCAAAGCATTTTCTTGGCCTAAATATGCTCATTCAAGCAGTTATAACCATGATTTTAACTTAACCATTTTATATCATATTCTTAACAACTCATCCTGGTGCACCCAAGTGGATGTATCCGAGACTAAGTTATACTTCTTTTTCTCATACATGAAGAAATAATGACTACCTCACTCGTTTTCTGCTATGTCTATGCTTTGTGTCAAAGATGCTTGGCACAACAGCACAAAAATTATGAAAATACAATAATATGCCTGTATATAAAATGCTCACTTATGTAGGAAATATATAAAAGCCAAAGTAATTACTAATGTTACCCCTGTACAATGTTTATAAGTTAAAGTTCATTGTTATTAAATAACACATCATACCTCACAAAAAATTTCAACACATTTAATGGGTGTTAACTGCTATGAAATGCTGCATAACCAAGACAATGGCAATCAAAATGGTATTTTATCCAAATAATACCTTCCAGTGTTGGTTTTGCCTAATGCCTATATTGCTGTGAATGTACATTATCTGTCAGTATTGCACATTCCACTGTCATTATCTCAAAATTATAGCTTATTCAAAACTGATGGAAGTAACAACACTATCATCTTGTCAGGACTGAAAACATAATAGTTTTCACTTTCACAATTCTATTTCTCTGTTCAATTTAGTGACCAACTAGTAATAACAGAATAAAACGACTACATTAGATATGAAGTCAGAAAAAGGATGATACCTAGTGAAAGGTATGGAAATTTTATACTTAAATAGCACCTAAGCAATTCCCTTAGGTTTACACCTTCTTGCTACAGATTAAAGCTTTTCATCTGTAAGTTTTGAATCATTTTTGCTGACTCCACTTAACATAAAATCAGGACAAAACAGTACGACGTAAGGTAGTAATTATTGATTTTTAGATCCTTCAAAATTACTCAAAAGGTAACATTAATTTTTTGTATGTCTGGTGCTTTAAAAATTAACATCATTTATCCTTTACTCAACTTCAGTGTGAGCCACTGCAATGCCTTCAGCAAACAAAGAATGAGTTTTATTTAACCTTTTATTTTACCTTGTATACCCTTTGTACCTAGCATTTTATAGACCCTACAAGCAAGGAAGAGATCTTAACCTAAGTATCTAGTTTGTAACATTCCCAAACTGAGATACAAAAGATGACTGGTATTATTTTATAGATGAACCTAAATTTTCAGACAGGTATTAAAATTAACTTATAATTAAAAATATGATGCTCTTTAACAATATGCCAGATGTGACTTAAAATATTCTTTACTATATCTATTATACTCAAATCAAAGAATGAGTAATCTGAGCCCCTAGGTGTTTTCAATTACTTACTTTCTTTTGGAGAGCACAGTGAAAGATGAAAATGAACACTCCCTGGAAAGCATTAAATATGGTGAAGAGATATGCCATCACAATAGTCTCCTCGTTAATAAAAAGCAACCCAAATGACCAGGTGAGGCCAAGAAGACACAGAAGAGCAAAAGCGCCAAGCACCCAAGACCTGGAAAAATAAAGTGAACTTTTTTAACACGTTCAATGAGCAAAAAACACGCATCACGCTTAAATGTTAACATATCAGTAGTGGCAGTTGACTTTCTCTATGTTCACATTCAAATTCAACAGCATTTTGGCTTTAACCTTTCACTGATTAAGAAAGAACAATAGCATTTAGTACTGCAGCCTCCAGTGAAAACAGCAACAGCAGGTATGACCTTTTCTTATTCCAGAATAAACAAAGTATCAAAACTATATTAAAATACAAGGTGTAATATATCCCCTATGACTTTGTCTTTTATGTGCATTTTCATAAAAGAAATTAAGGAGTGCTTAATTAATTTACTTCTGTATTTTTATTCCTTTGGTGTACTCACATGACGCTGAATAATGTGACACATACAGAAAGGTTAAATGGCAGATAATCACTTAACACCTAAACTTCAGATTCTAATAAACTAGTCTTAGGTGAACCTAAGGTTTTATAACTAAAGCATGAAGAAGCCTAGCTGAAATGGGACAAAAACATGAGAACAACTTCAAAATAAAATAATTTTGGAGAGATTTCATCATGAATAGCTTAAGAAGAAAAGAACTGTAGGAAATAGGACGGAATGAGAAGGATTTAAAGTCAGTGCATTCCATGTCTAACTAATGATCTTACTTGATAAATGGCTTATTATCTTCATAGCTAGAAAGCATTATAAGCAGAAAAGAGAAACAAAATTATTAGACAGAATTAAAATAGAAAGTAATAAGAAAGCATTTATATATTTTATAAATTAGTCAAAATTAAGAAAGTCAAAATGCAGAGGCAAGCAATTAAAAAATAAAGGCATATTATAGTTTTAAAATACTATAGCAAACTAGATATTTCAAAATAATTATAAAAGTTAAGGGCAGTTCATGATATTGACGGATTTGTAAAAAATATAAATCATGCTATAAATTTGTTAATGTAGGGTTCTACCTTACCCAGGTAAGTCCGTATTATAGTAGCCATCACAAACACGGTAATTACTGGTGTAGATGAGAAGACAGAAAGAGGAAAAGGAAGAAAAGAGAGAGATGCTAAAGATTAGCTCTCTCTCTTACCATGCAACATGCAATGAAGTTGGCACTAACCTATCTAAAACATCTAAATAAAAAAAAAAATTTTACCCTTACTATAGATCTGCCATTTTTGACACTAAAAATAGTATTTTTTACAATCACATTATAACCAACTTGAATAATACCTTCTCAAGTTCTAAATTAAAAGGCTCAGATATTTTAAAGGTAACTCTGAAAATGTTTCCATAAGATGATTTAATGAACAGCTATCATTTTTTGTTAATTAGATAGCATTTTCTCCATTGACAGACTATTGCAGCTTTTATTCAACATTAAGATAGAGTAAATATTTGTTTAATTAGCATGAAAACAACAGATAATCTTCAAGTTAACAATAGTAATAGAGTAAATTTTCTTAGGAAAACAGGATTAGGAGTGGAAACTGCTCAGAATCCTTAAAGCAAAAAGTCATTTAACAAAACAAACTTAATATAATCATATCAGCCATGCAAATAGGAAAATCATTTTGAACTGCATTTTAAATTCAAATGAAATTGCTACAATGATACGGAATTTCCAGGAAGCCACTGAAACAATTTATGGTTCTAGATCAAGACAGCAATTTTATTATCTAATCTTTGACCAGTGTTGGTGATACAGTAACACTGAGATTCAACTTGAGGGCAGTAAAACTTCATTTTGAATAATTTCTACAGTTGACAGAAGGTAGAAATCCCTGTGTTCCCTGTGGAGAGTATCTTTTACTTAGTTTGCCAAGTATTAAAATTAAAATACAAAATACTTACTTAATGTTTTCCAACCTGCTAGAATCTGGTTTCAAAGTGTTTGAATGCTTCACCATTTTGCATAATGTGATCACCAGGAAGACAATATTTAGCTGTTGTAACAAACAAAGAATTAGACCACAATGAACAAACAGCTGAAAAATGAATAGTTCTTGCAAATGTATCAATCCATGTTTATATGGCAGATACTGATACAATTTTTTTATGTATGCAATGATCAAGTTGAGTCTACTAAAAAATACTCTGGCTATGTATGATCAATTCTTTAATAGATCATTTGACATCAAATTGAACCTCATTAAGTCACTATTATAATGGTAATGATTAAATAAATTAGAAAACCTAAATTAGTTTCTTTAGCTAGATGTACTCCAGGGCCTAAAAGCCATCTGATGGAAACACTAAAGTGAATTCCTTAGAAGGAGTATTTACATCATGTACATCATGTAATCTACAAAATTGCTGGGTTTGGAACCATAAGTCTTGGTTGTGAGTCTAGCTCTTGATTTTGACTGATTAAATGAGGACAATCACATCTGTCTGATCTATTCATAAGGCAATTGTGGGGACCAAATGAAATAACATATGATAAATGTTTGTTATAATAAAGTAAGATAAAGTTTATATAGGTATGTTTTGCCATTTAACTGTTAAAAGCCATCAGTCCTTTTTTTCTATGTCTCTGTAGTGTAAGGAAGTAGATACATTCTGACAAAAGGCTGTTTTGAGTCCTTCTAAACATTCAGCTATGCAAAGAATCTAGGTGCAAACAAAAGCAAAATGAGGAAGATGTAATCTGACAAGAAGGAAAGTGAGTGGATTCCAAGAGGTCAACCTGAGCTTGCTCAGAGGAAGAGGAGCTGTGTTTTGACTAAGAGACAAAGGTTGGTAATTTGCATTTGTTTCTACAGACATCTGGAAGAATGTTGGAAGAAGAGGAGGAGGCAGTTCCATTTTTATGCTCCAAAAATAGAACTAAATTACATTGTTCCTGGATTTTTTTTTTTTTTGCCATTTTATTTTTAGATTACTTTTTAAAAGGAAAAAAAAAGTTATTTTGTGAGCTTTATATGACTTAATACCAGAAATAGTATATTCAGAAAAGGACCCATTTCACCTATTATAGGTAAGGATGAATTTAAATCCTTGTTGCAGATAATCAGCATAACTGTGTTACAGTAACATGATCATTTTTACTGAGTCACAATATCACATGATCAAATGGTAACACTATTCATCATTCACTACTTCTGATTTTATAATTAGGAAAAGTGATAAAGGGCAATAAATAAAAATTTCCAAGTCCTTCCCCATGATGAGTTTAGAAGCAGTGTTAAGAAAAGCTTTAATGTAGGCTATGTATCTATCAAGTTATTTTGTCCACCGCGCCCTATGATTTCTCTTAGATGGAGAATTCCTTCTTAAGGGATAAAATGAGGTAATTGGGCAAAACTTTACAAGTGTTGGCAGGTAACATTCTGTCCTTTGATGTTAATTACTTAAGGGCAAAAACAGTTTGTTTAAAAAAATTTTTTTTTAATTTCTTAAAATACATCTAGAGAGAAAGTAAATACAATTGTAGAAACATTATCTGGCTTTATTTTCCATAACATTCTAGTTGGTCACAATATAAATAAATGCTTGAATTTTTTGGATATGTTACAATATGATACATTTCATTCTTGTTCCATAAAAGGATGTGCTTATTGTATTGTGAATGAGTAAGACACAATTTCTGCCTTTGAGAAATTAGAGAGATCCTTCTGGTAGTATAGTAGTAAATATCTGATTAGGGTTTTAAAGAATCATGGTAAAGTGTATCTCTAATTTTTTTTTAAGGCAAAAATCAAGAGGTTTTTTTTTTTTTTTAAATTTTATGCAACACTAGCTTTAACTAGTAAAATTCAAGAATGGTTAAAAACAAAAACCCTATAAACGTTGTAAAAAAAAAAAAAAAAAGTAACCAAAACCCAAGTAAACAAATAAACTGACTATAATAGGTAAGATGGCTGCTTTGCAGATTCACAATTTAAATCCTTTAAATCGTTCTCCCTTTGTTTCTGATCTTTGTTTTTGAATGGCCTAATAAGAACAATTTGCTTTCTTTTATCCCAAACTTCTGAACATAAGGGTTTTTTTCCTTCCTCTTCTTAAACAATTTCCTGAAGTGTATAGGACCATAATTTGGTGTTCATAATTTTCTAAGCATATTAGTTATCCCTGTGGGAACAAAATAGTAGTAGTACTAAACATTCTGGAAAGAAAGTTATTCATTATTCACTACAATGTATAAAATTTATAAGGAAACTAAAAAATGTGAATGTGGAAAAATGTGAACATATAAAGTATTATATTGCAAAAAGAAGAGTAGAAAATGATAAAATCTTGGAAGTCAACTCAGAAGAAATATTTTTCAATGGCAAAAATCAGGGACAACTTTCCAGTAAAACTGACATACTAAAATGAAATCTACCAATATAAAAATACAATTAAGGCTTAAGTATGATAAAGTCATTTTTCCTAGTTAATAATACTAACCAAGGTGAATATGCCATACAAAACTTATCTCAATTAATCCTTTAAAAACAGACTGTTCAATACATTTCTCCTCTTTTGCTCCCCTCACTTAACTGAGGTTTTTACATTACATGTGTTTAATGTGTCTTTCTAGTTACACATACAATACATTCACAATGCAAATTCAGAAAATAAAGAAAATTACAGAGGAAAAATACAGCTACAATCCTATATCCAGTGGCAGCAGGCAGTACTTGTATACTCATTTTAGAAATAATTGAGATGTATCTTTCCAAAGACTTCTTAGCTACTATATTGTCAGTGCTGGGATTCAATATACTGTGGTCTGGACTCTACAGCCCACAGACTTCCCATATAAAATTAACCAATTTATTCTGGGTGAAAAGATTAGAAGTCTCCTAACAAAGATATACTAAGTCCATATTTAAAAGGTTCCATTTCTATAAAAAGTAATCCAACTTAAAAATCATTCAGAGATGAATGAATTGAAGATAAATAAATTAACATATAAAATACTGCCTCAAAGAAATCCTATTTATGTTATTTACATAATAGGTATGCTCATCAAATGACTTCTGCCTGATGGATTTGCCAGAATTAACCAATTCTCCATTTCCTTTGTAAAACACTACCATCCCACAATCAGCAACTGGCCAAAACACCCACACTTCTACTCCCACTAGTCAAGTTGCATGCTTAATAACAGTTTATTTTTTCCAAACCTGTTTATGTCATTTATACTTTTACATAGCTAAATATCACACATAAGCTCATGAATCCAAGTGCAAATATAAGAATGAAATTTTTAAAAGCTGTTTCTAACATACTTAAAATGGAATGTTTTAGAAGACTTGAAAGTGAGTTTCTTTAAAAACAACTAAAAGCATTGGAAAAATAATCATCACTGAGGGATTTTTGCACTCAAATTACAAGTGTCTGAATTCTCCAACTTGAAGAAACTGAAAATAAAACTTTTAGCTAATGCACTCACATCTAGATGTAAAGAAATTTATAGTTAAACCCAACACTAACTTAGCCTCTGAAACACGACTTGAAGGCATACAAATAATGAGGCAATGGTACATGGAAGAGGACAAAATACCATCGTTTCAAGACAAATTATGAAATAAAGCATATGACATATTGTAAACCATAATATAAGATGGCAAAAAACGCTAAATAAGATTTTTCTTTTTCCCAACTCAATAAAAAAAATTCACCAATACGTATTACTAGTCTTATTAGAGAAATACAAAAACTTTTATATCATTTAGATGGCTCAACGATTTATGCTACCACCAACATATATGACAATAAAATATCTTCTGGAATTAAATAGAATATATACTGAAGCATAGGTACATTTTTAAAAATGTGGTTTTACAGTTATCTTATTTTCTCCAATGTTAAAAAAAAGTAATGCTAAATTTTAGTTTGACAGAATACATATTGTCACTGCCTTTCAGGAGACAATACATTCTGATAAATAAAATTTTGCAGGGAAAACTATTTCAAAAATTTTTTCCCTTTTCTTACTTCTTTCTCGTTTTCTTAAAATACAACTGTGGAAATGAGAATAAGAGGTAGAGGGGCAAATAAACACATCTTTGATAAAAATCTATAGTCATTTTAAGACAAAAAAGGTAGGTTTCAAATAAACTACTGGCTGCAAATCTGAATTCCTTTCTTCCTTGCATTTTTCTCTTCCCAGCCATATACTTCTGTGCTTCCCCACACCCAGCTCCCACTGGTTATAAGAAGTGATTTCTTTCTCCTTCTTACTTTTACTTTTGCTCAATTTATTTTTCTGCCATTGATATACATTTACAAAATCAATCACAATAGTCAAACATGGTATTTCCCCTATTTCTCAATGGAAGGCAGGCAAGGAGGGAGGGAGAGAACAATGTCTCTACCATCCAATTGCTGTTCTTCTCCCTTGAATTCCAATGCAGCCACTCTTGACCCTCTTGCTCTTTGTTTTTTCTTTTCAGTGTAAATAGTACGAAGTTTAAACATAGTATTTTGGCATAGGTTGAAAGGCTCCATGCATCAGTGAGAAAGGAAAAAGGTGGAGTTACAGCTGCGCACACAAACATTTGTTTAAACTTGGTAAGTACATGCAGTTACTCAATTATCCACAAAGAAGCCACTACTAGTAAGTATAGGCTATTAGGTTTGTGGTACATATGTACGACAACCCACCAGGCTAAATGTCCATGCTAATAATTAATTCTGGAGATGAAACAACTCATTCAAGAATTAACCAGATTTTAGCTTAGCTCTGGCGTGTATGTGTGTGTGTCTTGTGTGTGGGCAGGTGTGTGTGTACAGGTAAACAGATGACTATCTCTTAAGAGACATCTCTGTTGAGTGAGAGCAAATTGAGAAAAAAAAAATCCCTTATTCAGTCAAAATGAGTAAGTCATCAAACTGGGACATTTTTTTCTCTCCCACTGACAAAGATCATTCTTTTACCTATCCCCAAATAATAATTTCATAAATTATTTATAATAATCTGCCAATTTGCTGATAAAATTTAACACTGCTTAATGATATAGCACAGCTAAACATCAGCCATATTGATGCACATAAAAATACAAAGAAGTTTAAAAAAAGAAAAAGGTACCACAGATTATAGGAGTGCACAGTTTGTTTTATGGTCATCAACCTGCTCAATTGAATCACATCCGTCTGAGCTTAGCAGCTTAAAATTCATTCCACAGCTTGCAGTGCTGACATGGATATGATAAGACAGAAGAACAGAAACATCACTCTGAAGTAACCTAGCTGAACTGCACATGTTCTGACCCTTTTTGTCCTCCCTGGAGCTTTTGCTACCTGGCAAATGCAGCTCTAAAGCTATACTTGTATCACCAGATCTTTGCTGTTAGCCAAGCAGAAACCTATTTCTCCCTGGGACTAGCAGCCAGAGAGGTGTTCTCTGAAGAAGACTTCTAAATGAGTGTGTGAGCTGAACTCTTACTGAACTGAATTAATTATTAACGATGCAGATGGAGCTGTCCAAATGATAAGAACAGCTCCTGACGTGTCATGATCCAAGCTTTCATTAAACCATTTCAGGCATACTAATGGCTTCCCACTGCTCATTACTTACCAGCACTTTTCTCATAGATATAACTACTCTGGTGCCTGTAGGCAAGATATTCTATAGAAATGCAGAAGTAGGAAGTTTTATTTTCCTTAGCATATTATTTTTCTTCATAGATTATTATTTAGAATGTACACCTATTTAATACAACTAAGTGAAACAGTTTCAATTCAGAAAAATTGAAAATGCAAAGCTATACTTTCTAGGAAGAGCAATAGGTATTTTTTGTTACGAGAATACTCCTTAAAAGGACAGTATACAATACAATCTATATTAAGATTTGTACGAGAATTGAGTTTTAAATACCTTATCATCACGAGAGGGAGACACACACACATATATATATATATATTCCCCACACACACTGTATAATCATATCATATCTCAATTTAAGTTAGATACTCTTTTGCAAGACGCTGTTTTGTATTCCTATACCACTCTTAATCGCTCTTTGTTGGGAAAATTAGACAGCAAAACAACTGCAGGAGAATTCCAACAAGAACTGTACTGGGATTGCTAACTACTGGGGTTTTTGTTTGTTTTTAAGTTGAGAATGCTCTTGAAAAGGCCCTTCACATCTCAACCTGAAGGATTTGGTAGAGGAAAATAATGACAAGACTTACAAAGCAATAGTGTGCTCTACTATAAATGAACAACATAATAAAATGTCCTTAACCTTTTTTCTTACTAAAAGCTGAGTATTTTGCTAAGTGAAATGTTTTTTAATGATCTAAAGTCAGTACTTATCTTCACAGATATCAAATAAATAAAACTACAATATAAAAGAAGTAAACACACGATAGCCTCATAGGCCAAACATCCCTAAAGCAGTCTTTATATTTTTCAACATATGTCTTTGACGAAGGTCTTAGGGGAAAATGAAAGGTTATGTCTTCAAGGATCATGCCTCTTCATGTCAGCCATTTAACTCTAGATAGGCTTAGGCTGTGTTAACATATGAACACCAAGAATAAAAACTTGGGTAATCATCAGATTTAATAATTCTGATGAGAAATCAGCTTTCCGAGGAATACTTGAGAATGTTTTACTGGTTTAATTCATACAGGTATTCATCTCAAATTTTCACTTCACTATGTATTTGTGCAAAATAATTAATTTAATGACAAATACACACTTGAAGTAGTTTTACGTTTCCTTCAACTACTGAAAGTTTTTCTCAATTTTATGAAACACTGCTTAACCACGAAAAGATCCAAAGGAGCTCATTTGTGTTACGTTTTTGGGAAAAAAAAAAAAAAAAGAAAAACTCCTTAAAATAGGAAGTATTTATGTTTCCTTTTCAGAGTTAATAACACCATTTCTATCACCATACTGCTACAACTGAGCAATTTTTTTTTTTTTTTTTTTTAAAGATAGGGTCTCGCTCTGTTGCCCAGGCGGGGGTGCAGTGGTGCAATCATAGCTCACTGCAGTCTTGTGCTCCTGGGCACAAAAGATCCTTCTGCCTCTGCCTCCTGAGTAGCTGGGACTACAGGCACGTGCCTCTACACTGAAGTAATTTAAAAGTATATCGTAGAGAGGAGGTCTTGCTATGTCACCCAGGCTAGCCTCAAGTGATCCTCCCGCCTCAGCCTCCCAAAATACTGGGATTATAGGTGCGAGCCACCATGCCCAGCCCTGGTTGAAAGTTTTAAATACTAAAGTCTAGATACTGTAGCTACAATCCTTTATTTCAACTATATTTCGAATGTGACTAAGGGTAATGTTGGACATTTAAAAATAGCTTAATGTCACTATCCTTAGCTTGTATCAAATTCATTTAAAAATAGTATTTCTTAAACTAGTATTTTCATTTGGTATCTTCAGTCTTATAGAAGTAATTTTATTTCTAATACATTTTAAGTTGATTTAATAGTCATTCGTTAATGCAAGATTAAACAACTTTTTATACACTAAAAAGAATTGAGGATGTGGACATTCATTTAGAAGTATTAAATTACTATGTGGAAACTAAGATAATAAAAATTAAGGTAATGTTCTTTCACTTTCCTGACATATTTATAACATGGCCTATATGTAAGTATATTTTTTAGATTATGATGTGATATTTTAGCTTATTAAACTAGAAATGAGAAAAAGTACTTCTTAAAGATTTTCAGAAATATTAATTAGCAAGTATATAAAAAATATTTAAAATATACTATTATCCTGTGAGACAGGCATATTTGTAAATCTTTGTATAGATAGATAAACAAACAATAAAACAAATTATCCTTGTTTGAATAGCACTGCTAAAGCAGCAAGCTAAAAAGCAAGGGAAAACAGAATCTGCTTACCAGAATAATGAAAGTAACAGGTCCAATGAAGCTCCATATAAAGTAGTTATCAACATGAAGCCAGCAACTATTATGAAAAGAATAGAATATGCATTAGTAGTTTCTATGGAACCTCACCATTACAAGGAAAATAGGATTTTAAAAACCTAACAAAACTAACTTTACATTTGCCTTTGAAAATTCATTTATCATGTGCAAGACCTCTAATAATTCTGAGTTGGCTTTGACTTAACAAAGGATAGTAATTTATTTACTTCGACCTGCTGGTTTCGTATTTGATAAAAGCATACAAAATCGTGCTTGTATGGGGAAAACAATAAACACCACTCCACCACTGAATCCTTAAGACTTCAGATTTCTCTAAGAAAGACTTGAAACTCAGTATTACAAATTATCTCATCATTTTAAAGTCCTACATATAATTTTCAAAATTTGCCTTTCAGATCTGTCAGAGCTAAAGTGCTCAACCCTATGGAACATAACAGACTCCCCAAAAACTGTTCAGATGTTATGTTTGTTGCAAAACAGTATAGCAGAAATGTAACACCTTCACTAGGAATGGATAAATACTAGAAAAGGAAATCAAAGCACAGAACTCACACAGTATTAGAGTAAATGATGCATAAACTTATTACGACAGATTTTACTTAGTGGTTCATTTTTCATATAACATGGAATCCCCACTGAAT
The DNA here is from genome assembly GCF_008728515.1 of Papio anubis. Classification (NCBI taxonomy): domain Eukaryota; kingdom Metazoa; phylum Chordata; class Mammalia; order Primates; family Cercopithecidae; genus Papio; species Papio anubis. The sequence goes on along the minus strand of NC_044976.1, from coordinate 80,370,393 downwards.
TTCTTTTATTTGTCTTTCATCATCTGTACAGTCAAAAAGCTTTCTTTAGTCCAAAGAATCTTTATATAACTAATTTTATCAAAGGAAAAAAATAAACAGAATTGGAAGGAAAATTCATGCCTCTAGCAAATAAAATCCTTAGAAACATGACTATGTCTACCTTCTGTCACTTTCTGTAAATATCTATACTTTTATAAACGAAAGACAGTGACTTATTTTAATCCTTTCAAACTGCCTGATAAAATATTATCAAAGTAAAACATATGGGATGGAATGTGCTACTGTCACAATTCAGAATGAGAGTTAGCTAGAGGGTTGGCTGCACAAAGAGAGCTAATGAAGCATTAGCTTAACACTGAGTAGTTAAACCTGTCAGATGCTTTAAGTTCAGAAGAATTTTTACTTAATATCTTTCTAAGGCCAAAAAGTTATTTACTTTTTCAATTTGTTTCAGGTCAATCTTTTGTGTTAAAAAGAAAGTCCATAATTTAGAATCTGCTTTGCCAGAGTACAAATCCTCTGAACCCAGAAAATTACAAAAGACTTGATTGTAATTTGTGCATGGTATGCCCATTCTCTTACCAATAAAGCTTTCAGATGCTATTTTAATCTGTCAGGGACCCTCACTGACAGCTAACAGGCTTTAAAAAATTATTCACTTGAAAAACACTCAGGTCGCTTGCAATTACTTACGCTTTTTCTGTTCCATAGCTCTTATAGTCAATAGCAGCTGAAACTCCAACCACTGTGGCAGGAAACAAGTAACCAGCAACATAGTAATATTTTTTCCTTGAATATTCACTTTCAAAAACTTCAACTAACATTAGATAGAGCTGCACACCTTCTAGGCACATCCAAGCAAAAGCCGCCAAAAAGAAAAAGTGTAGAAGTCCTGCAAATATTGGGCATGCAATCTACAGAGGAAAAGAACAAAAAACACAAAGAACACTCATGAATAAAAATAGCCCACTCCAAAACTATAAAATACTCACTAAGAGAAATCGCTATTATTTCAAAAATACATTATTCAGAGTAACCTAATGCTTCCTCAAAATATTTTTTTCGTAAGTGGAAACAAGCTAAAAACCCTGCCAAATCTGGAGATTATCATGTTCACAGAGTATAACGCCAAGTGTACTAGGTTTCAAGGTAGAATATTACTATAACATTTTTTAGTGAGATTAAATATCAAATAAGAAAACTTCATAATTTGTGAATTATCTGTTATGAAATCTGAATATTCCACTTGTAGATTATTTGCTTCACAAGTCTTTAGAAGTGTTGTTTGCAGATCTATTGTTTCTATTTTTTTCTATAAAGGAATTTTAAAATTTTGCTCTAATGACAAAATCCTAGCTCTAATTACCTAGGATTATTTTCCTGTCATATCTGGAGCATTCTTAAATTATCTAAGTGCAGATGAATATAGGGTGAAGCATTAACTAATTAAGTTCTCTTTCTGATATTAAGAACTCATGATGATGAATAAATTGCCGTGAATACAAAGAAAGGATCATTGGTCAGAATGACTATGTAAGCAAAATAAGAATTTTTAAAATAGGATCTTTGTATTTCTGTATCCCTAGCATTCTTCTATTAAAATTATATGTCTTAACAAAAACACAGAAAAATTCGACTGTCTCTTAATATACAAAATGAATTAATTCATAATATTACTTAATAATTGGGCCTTTTAATTTACTACAAATTGTCTTTTAATATTGCCCTATCAATTGTATCAAGTTACAAGGTCAAACATTAATATCAGTATCATATGTCACCTCACACCTAATAAAATAATTTTCAGAGATTTAAGGTCAATTAACTCAACTGGTGCTTACCGCATATTTTGTCTTATCAATGCCTATTAGGAAAATAAATTCAGCAATGAAAAGGTTGATACAAAGGTTCTTGTGAATAGTATTTCGGTCGCTCTGTAGGCCACGGAAAAAGCAAAAGGTGAAGATGCAGATAGCCAGGCAAACAAGGGAAATGACAATTCCCACCCAGGTGATGACTGTAAGAAGTAATTCATGAACTCCATCTTTATACTGAAAATAAAAAGATATGAGGAACATTAGTATTCCTGCATTACATCAACTAGAAGAAAGACCACTTTCACATGTACAGTTCATCTTTTACTACTGAACTCTTTGAAGAATACCATTCATATGTGTTCAAAAAAGGCTCAATACCAAAACTAAATTTTAATCGTATAATAGCATTCAATGTTACTGCCTTTTATACTTAAAAAAGTGATCTATGAGAGAGGAAGATTTTACCTAGAAAACAATAAAAGAGCCTAATGATTTCAGAGTATGGCTGAATTAACTACATAAACATGGAGACTATTTACATGACAGAATAAAGAATACTTATTCATGCTAAAAAACAACTGACATTTTAATGATTTTTCCAAACTAACACATAAGCCAAGTTTTAAGTTTTTATTTTCTCCTTGGGGTTTTGTATGCTTACATATTGAGAGTTGACACACACAACAGATCTGAGACCGAAATGCTACGCTTCTTAAAATATTTCTGTCTTCTGGCTATCATTCTCTTAATCACAAGAAAGAACATTGAGACATATTCCAGAAGCCATTTTGACTTTTCAAAAGACGCAGCTTTGCACAATGTGCAAAGTGGTTAGGAAACTTAAAGCAAAAGTTGTAAAATTAGATTCAAACATTCAAGATGGGAAGGGCATGTTAAACTCCAGAGCCTTTTGTCTCTTTTGTATGACCTACTGCTGCTCATTATTTAAATCTTCTGTTGCCTCTACCAAGCACCTGCCCCAAGGAGGAAAACTTACAAGTCTACAAAGTTACAGCATATGATTTTGAGAAGTAACAGTAACAGTGCCAAGACTTCTTAAAATTTATGGACAGTGTAGAAACAATTAGAAATCAACATTACTTTGTTTGCTTTTTAGTTACGATAAGCACCCAAAGAACCGGACTGTTATACAAGCTCTTTTGAATCTCTGAGGTTTCTCTCTGCTACTAATTAGAAGTGCAAATACTTACTGCAATTTCCCTGTGGGCCATGAGAATTGCAAAATTGGTTAGGTGGCTGCATGAACACGTTGTTCGAGTTTTATTAGTGTCAACCAGCTTGCAGCCCTGGGTAGACCAATATCCCATCATAGTTCTCTCTGAGTAGTTCCAGAAGGAGCAGTTTGCATTGAAATAATTGTCAGGCTGGGAAATAAAATGACAAGATAAAATTAGGATTTTATACTCTAAGATGGCAACAGCAATTGTTTAATATATGTAAAAGGTAATTTAGATTAAACTTTGCATGTTTCAGACTATAAAGTTTTTCATCAGCAAAATTGTGGACTATGTTATACGAGGCAGATACCTAGCTTAAAAGGGGCTTTATAGTCCGAAAGTGTACTCTAAATTACCAAGACCCATTTTACACAATTACAATTTCCATTTTATGATTTTACATATTGATGGTACATTAGAATCATTTTTTTTCCTTTCTGATAAAATTAGAGCCATAAATTTGTTCTGAGAAAATTCTGTAAGGACCAAATGTTTTAAAAATCCATGTTCTATTTTGGGCCCATTTTTGGTTAGTTCTAAGAGATACACTAGCAACAATGTAAATCATATTGTTAGTACCTAAAAGCTCTTAAGAGTCAATCAACTGAAGCAGATATGAGTACTGTAACCACACAAATTTATTTTTCTTTGCCTATTTGGAGATCCACTTTTTTATCTGTGGGCATTTATTCACTCTATTTACTATAACAGCCAAACATTCTGTAGACAATCTTCCAATACAGTGTAGTTACTTAAGTATCAACTTGCATTCTAAGGCACAGCAGAGGAATCGCATCTCCTCAACTTTTTTTTTAAAACACAGTACTTGGTAACAGTTGTGTCAAACATGATCAGTAAAACTAATGAAAAAAATTTTGCCACACAGAAAGGCAGAGTCCTAAGAGTTAATACTCAGCTATCCTGCTGCTAAGTAAGGTAAGGGTTAATTTTCATTTGAAAACAAATTAGAGTCATTTACATTTTCCTGTTGATTACTGAATTAGCTTTCATTAAGAATACACTTAAGTTCTAATAATCACTGAACCAAGCTCATTTAATTTTATGTTCACAGACTTAAATAAACTTGTGTCTCTGACCTAGTCCAACATTTAAAATTCAAATGGAAAGGTCTTGTCTTTCCTCCCTCCCATCTCCCCAGTTCTCTCCCCATCCCCAGCACCTCAGTTTTGCTTTCCTTTCTTTCTGCTTTTATAACCTTCCATTACTTCATTAGCATACATTAACTTACATCAATGTGTGGCAGGGTAAAAAGCACAGGATCAGTCAGGTATACTCGGCTGGACTCTTTATTGATGGAAACTGAAATGACGTGAGAATTCACTGCAATGGTGCTATTACGACCAAGAAAGTCAGCACCCAGTTTAATGGTTGCATTTTCTGTACTAAGGAACTGTCCCAGACTCCGGTAAATGATGAACACCAACTTTGCAAGCCCTAGGAGGTTAAAAATAGTCACATGATGTACAAAAAACATGCATGATAATAAATTAAGATAAAATAGGAATGAAATGATAAAGTCCTAAGGCATTGTTTTAAATCTGCTTTTAAAATGGTAAGTCGTCTTTTGGTTATATAAGGAGTCAAATGCATTTTAGAATTAATAGGTTTTTGAACAACAACAGAAACTGTCAATTTTTAAAAGACTTCCATCTTACCATTCCTGCTGTTCTGTTTGACGGTATTTGCAGAGAGCTGGATTGAGCTGCCTGCTCCTTTGATGCCCAGAGGAAATTTAAAGTCTTGGATCTGTCCTTCTGTACTGAGTACGGCAACTTCCAGGACTGGATGAGGGAAAAGATAAAGGAAGGGGGTGGGGATGATTCTTTAGATTTAACTAAGGAGGCAAATGATAACTGTATAGAAACTACTGTTTTCTTTTTGTCTACTTACAAAATTTTACTGTTAGGTTTCAACAAAAATCATGAACAAAAAACCAAATTACTCAAGTCTTAAATATTCACTTCTCAAAAAAAAATTTGTATTGTCATTCTACCACCTTCTTCATATTTTTATCTCTTTTGTCATGAACTAATACCAATCTGTTAGCCTATAAGTATGAACAGTGTATGAATTAATAGTATGTAACTTTCAAGGTTTTGTATTTAAATCATGAAGCTAAGCAAAAATATTTCAAACTGATATTTTTTGGCTCTTTATATTAAGTAACTTTTCAATGACCATTATTTGGCAGTGGTAAAACTAATATGAAGTACAAATTTGAATGCTTCTATGGCATCTACACATCTATTTCTATCTATGATCCACTTTAATATGAAAAATTACACAGGTCAAGTTTGCAGTAATACTTTTTTCTAATTTCTAAAAATAGCCCAGAAGAATATATTTATTATGAAAATGCCATTATGTTAAAATTTCCCATTAATTCTCACTATTCAATCTTTACATATTCAAATTGGGCAAAATAGAACCTGCAGGCCAAGCCTGGCATGCCATTTGTTTTTGTAAATAAAGTTTTATTGGAACACAATCATGTTTATTCGTTTGTATATTGCCTGTGGCTTCTTTAGTGCTACAATACCAGTTAAATATCTGCAAGAGAGACCACCATGGCTTGCAAAGCATAAAATATATACTATCTGGACCTTTACAGCAAGAGTGTGACAACAACTGCAGTCTAAACCAAATTTCAAATATTCAAACCAAGTATCGAAATTGAAAAACACTTAAGGAAAACAAGTCAATACAAAACACTGAGAACATCTACCTGATCAACATGCCAATACTAACTTCATTTCAAAAACATAATTAATAGTAACCACTAACAATATAAATGCTTACTGTCTACTGGGAATCCCAATACAGATTGTCATTATTTTACATCAACATTTATTTAGATTTTAAAAGGAATGGAAAAGTATATTGCTTTTATAGGAGTTAACTATCTTATATTAATAATTATAATATTAATATTTTATTGATGAAATCTAAGGAATTATATGGAAAATTCATTGATTTCTGATATTTAAATTTTAAAACTATGTATTCTACAAAGATGTTCAAAAAATACAGTCCATATTTTTTTTTCTGAATGTCACCCTCTTTAATGTCTCTACTGTCTGTATCGCCTATCAGCTATTCACCTACAATCCCCTTTTTCTTTTTACAAAAATCATTTCATACCATTGTACAGTAATTCTTGGATACTAATTTTTTTTATCTTCCGCAACTTTGTTTTGTAAAATACATCTATATTTAGGTTGTAAATATAATAACATTCATAAATTTTTATAAGCAATGAAACCACATGTCAAACCCTGAAATACAAATTTATAACGAGCATCATGTAACTGCTAAAATTCTATCAGCTGCAGAAACTGGTTGATACACTTATTTTACTGATACATGTTTGGAAAGATTAAGCAGGTGGGTAAATGGATAAACTGTTCTCATATCAGTCTCTAGGTTGGGGCAGGGAGGAAAAGGGGAAGAAGTTTGATGAAAGTAACTGATTCTTCCTCACATTGAAAGAGGCTATCATATCTTAAAACAAGACGTGATGAAAGAAGAAAATCCTCTGAGTTTTCATGAATCATCCCAAATATAGATATACATGTACAAAGTGTTAATTTCATTAAACAAATATTTACTTATCAAACTTTAATTTCATTAAACAGAAATTTACTTATTAGAATTTAAAAAATAATGTTCATAGTAAAGAAAAAGCTTTAAATTGATAATAGTAAGACCATTACTACAGCTCTCAGTAGATATTTCAAGCTATTTACTTCCATAAGAAAATGCAATAATGGGGGCCGGGCGCGGTGGCTCAAGCCTGTAATCCCAGCACTTTGGGAGGCCGAGACGGGCGGATCACGAGGTCAGGAGATCAAGACCATCCTGGCTAACACGGTGAAACCCCGTTTCTACTAAAAAATACAAAAAACTAGCCGGGCGAGGTGGCGGGCGCCTGTAGTCCCAGCTACTCAGGAGGCTGAGGCAGGAGAATGGCCTAAACCCGGGAGGCGGAGCTTGCAGTGAGCTGAGATCTGGCCACTGCACTCCAGCCGGGGGAAAAAAAAAAAAACCCCCTATAAAAAAAAAAAAAAAAAAAAAAAAAAAAACACAAATGCAATACTGAACTTTATACCAACAAATAGATAAATTTATATCAATAAATTTTTAAAAGACAATAGAAATTTTTGTAGAAAAATGAAACAGACTAAAATAAATTAAAAACCATAATAGTTTATTACCATTAAAAAACTCAACTGATAAATACATACTGAATTTTATTTTATTTTATTTTATTTTTTAGACGGAGTCTCGCTCTGTCTCCCAGGCTGGAGTGCAGTGGCCGGATCTCAGCTCACTGCAAGCTCCGCCTCCCAGGTCCACGCCATTCTCCTGCCTCAGCCTCCTGAGTAGCTGGGACTACAGGCGCCCGCCACCTCGCCCGGCCAGTTTTTTTTTGTATTTTTTAGTAGAGACGGGGTTTCACCGTGTTAGCCAGGATGGTCTTGATCTCCTGACCTCATGATCCACCCGTCTTGGCCTCCCAAAGTACTGGGATTACAGTCTTGAGCCACCGCGCCTGGCCTGAATTTTAAATAAGATTTCTATTTTCTGTTTCAGAAAATAGAAAAAGATGTATCCCTAACTCATTTCACAAAAAATTATAGGATACTTTCAGTCATTAAAATGATGCAAAAAATCTTTAATAAAATATACACACACTTTATAATATCCTGAACAAATTAAATTTATTACTAAATTAAGTTAAAAAACATATAGAAATTAATACATTAGAAAATGGATTCATATAATTCATCAAATAGAGAAAAATTTCAAAAGTATTCACACAAATAAATTTCAACATCCACTTAATGTAAAAAAAAAACTTTACAAAAAAAAAGACAAATTAAACAAAAATCTCCTTGTACAGACAGAAGTTTTCTTATCAGATAAAAGCTACACCTTTATGTATTCAAAAATGTATATAGCAAACAATATTGAAAAACTCTAGAAGCATTGCTTTTAGAGTCAAAATGATCTCTATCACAGGTTTTATTGAGCATTGTACTAGAGGACCTAGCTTAATGCAGTAATTCAAGAAAAGCAAATAAAAGGTATAAAGGAAAAAACAAGTAATATTTACAGTAAACACAATTAACTACCTAGTAATCATGAGGGACTCTTAACTATCAGAAGTACTAAGAATTTAGCAAGGCTGCTATGAGCAAAATCAATTGTGTTTCTATACACCAAACAACAAACAATTAGAATATGTAATTTAAAAAGTGATCTTATTTATAATAAAAACAAGGTGTATAAGTTATCTAGGAACAAATCTGATTTTTAAAAAGCGCAAGACACTAAAAATAAGAAAAATATATAACTTTATAAGAAGACCTAAGAAAAAATGAGGAATTACATAATGGTCTTATTTGGAAGAATGCAGCAGTTCAATCTGGCAACTCTTTCAAAATCAATCTACAAACTCAGTCCAATTTTAATCAAAATTCCAACAAGATTTTTGTGTCTGGAACTTGATCCACTGATTTAAAAATTCATATAGAAGAGACATGCCAAAAAGCAGCCAAAGCAGTTCCTCAAGGAGCAAGGTTGAAAGACTCAACAGATATTAATATTACTGAAAAAACCAAAGCAGCAAATAATAGACACTGCTAACATGTAAGACATCATTAAAAATCATTAGGGAGAGAAATGAATTACGCACTAAACGTATACAAGGAACTGGTTATTCATGTGGGGAAAAATCAAATTAGCTGCCTGTCTCATATAATATCATAATTAAAAATAAATTTCAGGTAGATTAGAGACATAACTGTAAAAAGCAGAGGTTTATCATTTATAAGGAAGTATAAGATCCTTATAAACTTAATGTAGAAAATATTTTCCTAAGTAGAAAGCCAAAAGGAAAATATTTCTTAAACAAGATACCAAGAGTACCAACACTAAAAGAACAGACTGATAAATCTGACTCATTATGTAAAACAACAGATTCCTTTAAAAAGATAAAAAGAGAAAGCCCAGACAAAATAAATATCTGTAAACCATATAATCTTTATAGGATTAGTGTCCAGCATACATAGAAATACAAAGAAAAAATCAAAAAGGAGAAAGTTGTAAATAAATTCATAGGAGAGAAAACTAAAATAGGTAATAAATCTGTTAAAAAATCAACATGAAGCAATCAAGGAAACTGTAAATTAGAACAATAACATAACCAATTCAAACTCATTAGATTAACAAAAGTTAGGTCAATAATAAAGTGTTTGCAAAACTAGTAATGGTATTACCGGTGAAAAAGTAAATTGGTAAAAGAAGGTAGAGAGCAATTTGGCAGCATTTAGTAAAGCTGAAGGTGGGTATGCTCTACCGCTCAAAAATTCTATTTCTAGGGGTGTGTGTGTGTGTGTGTGTGTGTACGCGCGCACATGTATGTGCGCATGTACGTCTAGAAAGGCACACATTGGAGCAAGAAGGCATACAGAAACTTTCATTACAGTTTTCCTTCTGTCAGGAAAAAAGCAGAAGCCACTAAAATGTCTATCAGCAGTTAATTCTGGTACATTCTTAGAAACAGATCAAATGAACTACAGATACACATGTCACCATATATAAATATAAAAAATAGAATGCTAACGGAAAATTATACAATTATGGTCACATGCAGTGGCTCACGCCTGTAATCCCAGTACTTTGGGAGACTGAGGCGGGCGGATCACCTGAGGTCAGGAGTTTGAGACTGGCCTGGCCAAAATGGTGAAACCCCATCTCTACTAAAAATACAAAAAAATTAGCCGGGCGTAGTGATGCATGCCTGTAGTCTCAGCCACTCAGGAGGCTGAGGCAGGTGAATCTCTTGAATCCAGGAGGCGGAGGTTACAGTGAGCCGAGATTGTGCCATTGCACTCCAGCCTGGATGACAAGAGCAAAACTCAAGTCTCAAAAACAAAGAAAATTGTACAATTACATTTATAGTGTGAAATTAATGTTAAAAACCTGAAAAGTATTCAATGTACATACCTACAAAGCAAATTTTCTTAAGCTTATTCATGCTAAATAATAAAGATGACAGCTACCTCCTTCATGGTATGATCAGGAAGGAGGCAATCCTGGGAACTTCCACATTATCTATGATTTTTCTTTTTCCAAAAAAATCTGAAGCAAATATGGTAAAATATCAATATGTGGCTCAGCTGAGTAACTGGTACACGAATGTTATGCTATCCTCTGTACTTTCTGTATGCTTGAAATAATATATGCGTTATTCAATAGATTTTCTGAACATGAATACACTTGGTTCATTGGAGAGCCATTCAGAGTTTCACTCAGCCAATACTGTAGACAGAATTTTAATATATTTATCTTACTATTTTGCAAATTTCTCAGCAAGTAGTGGCTGTAATGAGAGGAAAGAGGAAGAACTATGACCTCTGCCAGGAGACTTGCACCTTTATGGGCAGGAGCTGCTCTATCAGCCTGGGTCCCAGAAGAAAAACAACATAGAGCAGAACCGAAGATGACAGGAAGCAGAGTTGAAGCCCAGCCTCAACAATTATGCAGCACAAAGCAGTAGTAAACCTTTGTTGTTGTAAGCAGCTGTGACTTTGGGGTTTTTGTTACCACACTCTAACTAAGTCTAAAGTGATGATAAAAATCATGCTGGCCACTCAGCTCATTAAAACAATAAGTAAGGCCGGGGCGGTGGCTCACACCTTTAATCCCAGCACTTTGGGAGGCCTATGTAGGTGGATCACCGGATCAGGAATTCAAGACCAGCCTGGCCGTCATGGTGAAACCCTGTCTGTACTAAAAATACAAAAATTAGCAGGGCATCACGGCAGGCACCTGTAATCCCAGCTACTCGAGAGGCTGAGGTAGGAGAATCACTTGAACCTGGGAGGCGGAGGTTGCAGTGAGCTGAGATCATGCCACTGCACTCCAGCCTGGGCAACAGACGAAGATTCTGGCTCAAAAAAAGAAAAAAGAAAAAAAAAAAAAAGACAATAAATAAAAGGGAATTTTACAATGGATGGATCAGGCTGATAACATCTAAACCATGGAACCGATCTGAAAATCACAAGGAAATAAAACCAAAGATTATGTGCTTGTTGATATGATGCAATAGAAAGTTCTTGTTAAATTAAAAAAACAAAAAGTTAAACGTAGCATGATCATGCCTCTAAATCTAACCATCAGCATAACAGGCAGAGTTAAATGATGCACTGCGGATGAAATAAGCCAAACCAAGAATGTAACAAAGTCTACAAGGCAAATCATCCACCTGACTTCCTCAAGAAAAACAAAAAATGTTTAAAAAATATTTTTCTTAGTATGCAAGGAGAAATAACTTTTAATGAAAAGATATTTGGCCAGGCGTGGTGGCTCATGACTGTAATCCCAGCACTTTGGGAGGCCGAGGTGGGCGGATCATCTGAGGTCAGGAGTGCGAGACCAGCCTGACCAACATGGTGAAATCCCGTCTCAACTAAAAATACAAAATTAGCCAGGCATGGTGGTGAGCACATGTAATCCCAGTTACTCGGGAGGCTTAGGCAGGAGAATCACTTGAACCCAGGAGGCGTAAGCTGCAATGAGCCAAGATCGCACCATTGCACTCCAGTCCGGGCAAGAGTGGAACTCTGTCTCAAAAAAAAAAAAAAAAAAAAAAAACCCAAAAACCTCAACTGATATATCTATCAGATTTACTACTTGGACTTGTATCCTGATTTCAACCAAGTATTAATAAATTTATGAAAATGTGAACACACTTTTGTTATCTTTTGAAATGTTTTTGTTAATTTTTTAAAGTGTGATAATGATATTGTGGTTTTCTAAAGAGTATTGGATATATCCATATAAGGTTTCTTATAGTAATCATGATAGGATTTTACAATTTGCTTTAAAACATTACAAGAGTGAGAGGAGTAAGTAGAATAGGATTAGCCAGATGCTGCTAAAGCTCAGTAAGGGGAATTTTTAAAATCAAAATTAAAAACTTCTGCTCTTCTCAAGATATAAAGAAAATAAAGTCACATACTGGAGGGAAACCATCCAGAATGCATGTATCTGACAAAAAGACTTACAAGAAGAATATACAAAAAATCTTCATAATTTATTTAATGAGACAACCCAATTAAAAATGGGCAAAAGATATGAACAAACACTTCATAAAAAGATATTTGAATGGACAATAAACACATGAAAAGAAGTTATCAGCAAAATGTTACTTAGCAATCACAGAAATGCAATATAAATCCACAATGAGATGCCTCCAAGAACCACTAAAAATAAAATGACTGTTAATCCTAAATATTGGTGAGGATGTGGAGCAACTGGAACTCTCATATGCTGCAGTTCAAGTTTAATATGGTACAACCACTTGGAAAAATGGCAGCCAAGAAGTGGAAAAAAATCCAAATGTCTAACAAGTGAGTAGATATACAAATTGTGGTATGTCCTCACGATGGATAATACTCAGCAATAAAAAGTATTAAACTATGGACACTCCCATGTATATGGATAAATGGATAAATCTCAAAAATATTCCTCTGCATAAAAGCAGTAAGATCAGAAGGATTACTACACACCGTATGATTCCATTCAACTGAAGACCTAGAAAACGCAAAACTTAACTACATGGACAGAAAGCACATCAGTGGTTTCTGATGTGTTTATGGCTTAGGGCCAGAGGACAATGACTGCAAAGGAGCATGCAGGGCCCATCTGAGGACACAGAAATATCACCACGCTGATGATTATGAGAGTATACAATTGCCATACTCCATCAAACTATACACTTAAAACAGGTGCTCTTATTGCATATTTTAAATTATACCTCCAAGTTTTCAAATGTCACAATAAGATATCATTATAATAGATAAAATTATATCATTTTTATGGAGTCATGTATTACAAGGGCAAATCATGTTATGAAGTTAAACCAAGAATTTAAGAAGAAATCACTAAGGAGGAAAATCAAATAGTTTTAATAACCTAAGACATTATAGCCATGTCCTCAGGGGACTGGGAACATAGAGAAATAATAGGCTATTTTAGTCCCCATGTCTGAAAATAGAATAAGTCCTAGGAAAAAGGTGAATGTTTTTCTCATAGTAAATCAGGGCCCTTTCCCCCCCCACCCCAAAACTGTTTATACTTTGGAAATAAAAAAGACAAAACTATTACTAGAATATGTAAAATGACTTTTTTTTTCGAGACCAAGTCTTCCTCTTGTCACCCAGGCTGGAGTGTAATGGCGTGATCACAGCTCAGCTCTGCCTCCCAGGTTCAAGGGATTCTTCTGCCTCAGCCTCCTGAGTAGCTGGGATTACAGGCACCCCGCACCACACCCGGCTAACTCTTTGTACATTTAGTAGAGACAGGCTTTCGCTATGTTGGGCAGGCTGGGAACTCCTGGCAGTCAGGATCACCTGCCTCAGCCTCCCAGATTTTTTGTATTTTTAGTAGAGACGAGATTTCACCATGTTGGGCAGGCTAGTCTTGAACTCCTGACCTCAGGCGATCTGCCCGCCTCGGCCTCCCAAAGTGCTGGGATTGCAGGCATGAGCCACCGTGCCTGGCCGTAAAATGACTTTCATATTGGTAATTGTTGGATAATCAGCATTTAGTCTAGTAAATACCAGGCATTATTTTAGAGATGCCAATCTCTCCATAGTGTTTTCTTTTTTTGTTTTTTGTTTTTTTGAGACAGAGTTTCACTCTTGTTGCCCAGGCTGGAGGAGTGCAATAGCATAACCTCGACTCACCGCAACCTCCGCCTCCCAGCTTCAAGCAATTCTCCTGCCTCAGCCTCCCAAGTAGCTGGGATTACAGGCATGCACCACCACACCCGGCTAAATTTTGTGTTTTCAGTAGAGACGGGGTTTCTCCATGTTGAGGCTGGTCTCCAACTCCTGACCTCAGGTGATCGCCCGCCTCGGCCTCCCAATCCAAAGTGTTTTTTAATTAAAAATGAAAAAGATCAATATGAAAAATAATCCTTTAGTTTCATTTAATTAACTTTTATTTATTTTTTGAGTTGGGGTCTCACTCTATCATCCAGGGTGGAGTGCAGTGGCATGATCTCAGCTCACTGCAACCTCTCCCTCCGTGGATTTCAGGTGATCCTCCCACCTCAGCCTCCCAAGCAGCTGGGACTACAGGCATGCGCCACCATGCTCGGCTATTTTTTTTTCTTGGTGTATTTTTTGTAAAGATGGGATTTCACCATGTTGCCCTGGCTGGCCTCGAACTCCTGAGCTCAAGCAATGTGCCTGCCTCGGCCTCCCAAAGTGCTGGGATTATAGGCATGAGCCACTGTGCCCAGTGAAAAATAATGGTTTAGAACTCTGAAAACCATAGGTACTAGAAAAAATGTATTCCTGGACATTTAATTGTTCAGAATATATCTCAAAGTGGGATAAAAATATCTTGGATCTATAACTACAGTGTGTTCTATGTATGTAAGGCTGATGGGAGCATAGATGTGAACCTGGCCCATCAAATTTTCTTGCACAATTAAAGAGGTATAACAAGGGAATTTTAGTTTTGTTTTTGTTTTTTTTTTTTTAAGTAATTTTCAGAATATTTAGAAAACAAATTGAGGTCATAATATGCCACTTCAGTAATTACTGATTTTTCATTCCCAAACCTCGAAGTAAATAAGAACAAATTAGTTTTAAAATATTTCATTTCCTTTTAAAAATTCACTTACATAAAATAAATTTAAGGTTTTGAATTCAAATATAGGTGCCAATTTGATTTATGTCCATTTCTTCTATATACCCCTTTGATCTGCATTTTTTATATAAAGTCCCATGACTTAGGCAGGCACAATAAGGCATAATTAGGCATTAAAGACATGGCATCCCAGATAGTAAGTCTTCATTCAATATCTGCTGCCCTAATGAAGTTAGCACTGCTTCTGGTAGAAATGCAGTCTGTGTCCCTTTTGAGTTCTTCTACATTTATGCTTGGGAAGCTTTTTACTTCACTAACTAAGGTATACTGTTAACTTCACCTGAATTCAACCTCACTGAATAATTAACAATTCTAAATTGTTCAAACCTAAATTAATAAAATTTTACTCTATTTCTTTCAAATATTTTTCACAAGTGAATCCCAACCTCTCAATGGTAGCATTTGAATTCTAAATTATGCTACACTATCTGCAGCTATTCTGCAATCCATGAAGCATGGATGTTCTGCATTGTGGGAGATGTAGTTCACTGACCACATTTTCACCTGAAGACAGTTATGTTTAATATAAACATCTGACTCAAGTTCTGTGTGCTAAAATATCTGACAGCATGCATTCCATAAAATACTTTAAATTCATTAGGAACATACTATATAAAATGGTAAAGCATTTGCCACAGTTTCATAGCAAGCACTTTCATTACTTAAAAAATCTACATTCTAGTATTTAAGCACTCTAATACTTTTTCGTTAATGATTTTTCAATTGGAAACACACACATACACAAAACCAACTTGTAAAACACAGGATAGAGTTTGGCTTTTGCATTAATTTTAGCAAGTGTGAACAATAATTTCTCTTGCTAACAGACAAAAATAATTTGACAAAAAAGAAGTACGGCACTGGGAAATAATAGATTCGGAATGGAAACATCATCCTCTTAGATATGAATATTCCAAATCAAAATTAAACTTGACAGTAGATTCACTTACCAATATTTTCTGTGGGCATTGAGACCCTTGTTGGTTCTAAAAGATTGTCAGCTAGGACAAAAGCTCCTTCTTCCAATGTATCGAGTAACATTGTTGCAGTATGTGCTTGTTCAGAAGAATTCATATGTTTCCATGATTCCAAAGCTTCAGGTCTCAGAAGGTTGTCCACTGTGTCAACAATTGCCTGTATCCATTAGAAAACTATCATTAGTTCTGACTGCTTTTAGAACCAAAGTGATTTTCAGTTGCTGACGAGTGACAATTGTAATATTTATCTGTCATGATGATTTACTCTTATTTCAAGATGGAAGAACATCTAGACAACATATATCTGGTCCATTTAAAAATATACCTGGACCATTTTAAAACAGGACTGACTGAAGATTAACAGACTGCTATTTGATTACAAAGAGTAAGTGTAGAAAGGTGGATTGTTTCTATTTATTTAATCACACCTCAGCTGCTGACAGTTGACAACCACCTGTGTCAGCTCTTAATCCGAGACATTACTCTTACAGGTAGAGTCAAAACTACTAAAGTCATCCTATTTATAATCTCAAGATTTGAATATTCTAAACCAAAAATACTAATCTCTTTGGAGTAGATTAATATGTATGCTTGAAAATTAAACTATATTATTTTTTGGAATCTCAACTAAAATAGTAACCAAAATTATTCCTTATAGACACTGTCTACTTACAATCATTTGAAAAAAACAAAACAAAACAAAAAGGTAGCATTAAAGTTCATCAATTATCTGTGAACATTTTCACTCTTCCAATTCTCTGTCCAGCTAAAAAACACTTGAGCATATACTTTAATTCATCAACGATCTGCTTTTAAAGGGATAAAGAAAGGAATCAAAATTAAAGCCTCTACTGATAAGTTAAAGAAAACAGGAAAGTAGAATCAAGTCTTCATAAAAACACCCAAGTTGTAAATATTCACATATGTAGGTTTAATTTATTGCTACACAAAATAACATTAAATAAAATATAACTCAGTTAATCAACTGCAGGCAGGATCTTATACTAATACACTCTGTAGCTACGCACTGTGCTTTGGAAAAGTGAAATCACTAAGTTTATTTACTCTATTCCATTCACCCAGTCATAATGTGTCATTATGCCCATAAACACATAGTTCTGATATACTGGTAATCACTGAAGAAAAAGAACACACATTGTACAAAAAGAAAAACAATAAAAATTGCTAGTGTGAGGTACTATATGAATGGGGGGAAAGTTGTTTGAAGCTACTGTCAGAGTAAGATTAATTAGCTTAATCCATCTTAATATCCTCGTTCTGTCTGCCTTGTGAGCCACCACGACCTTCCTGGCAGGTGGAAGATACTTCCAAGTGGCGTTAAAGGCTTTTTTTCTCCCTCTAATGGGAGACAGAATAGTCAAAATACTCACACTGATACTGCTGCAGCCATTAACTAGAGTGTAACAGAAATTGGTCTGCGGAGGCCAGATTCATTAGTCACCAAGAAATACAGACTGGAGCCTCTCTCTAATCTAAGTCACAAATGAATCCTCTGTCACAAAGTGGGAACTCGCTTCATTTGCATAGTGTAAGTCAGCTTCTGATTTGTAATTTAAAGAGTTTCATTAGTCTTATCTGAACAGAGAAGCTCACTTGAGACATACTGAAAATGACACTGGTCAGAAATTAAGGTCATGCTGAAACTTACTCCATGTACACATAACTTGCTAATGGCATGCTTTTATTAATTTGAAACACTCCTTATTTATTACTATTTGTACTTGTCTAGTGGGATCAAAATGATCATTAGCCTAATCATATTCCTGAAGTAGTCTCTTTCTGCCAAAGGAAAAAAAAAAAGCTATTCTTTTCCAACTGAGATATATGTCCTGGGCAACATACCAATTATTACATTTCATACACTAATACCTTAAAGGTGAACTGAACACCGAAGTTTAAAAAATTCTATAGATTTCAGCAGTTATTTCTCTGCCCCTATTAAACAGGCTAAAAGGGGACTTTCAGACCATTATTACCTAAAAACAGACTTTCCTACTACACCTTTTCTTGTAAAGTTCTCAGGTTCAACAATGTCTAATACTGGCCGGGCGTGGTGGCTCACGTCTGTAATCCCAGCACTTTGGGAGGCCGAGGCGGGTGGATCACGAGGTCAGGAGTTCGAGACCATCCTGGCTAACATGGTGAAACCCCGTCTCTACTAAAATTACAAAAAATTAGCCGGGCGTGGTGGCGTGCGCCTGTAGTCCCAGCTACTTGGGAAGCTGAGGCAGGAGAATGGCGTGAACCCGGGAGGCGGAGCGGAGCTTGCAGTGAGCCGAGATTGTGCCACTGCACTCTAGCCTGGGCGACAGAGCGAGACTCCGTCTCAAAAAAAAAAAAAAAAAAAAAAAAAAAAAATGTCTAATACTAACTAGTGAGACGTCATTTTTTTCTAGACCTTGCCAACCAAAATCAGTGAAGTCATGGCTTTTTAATAATCTCTAGTCTAAGAAAGTACAAAAGTTATTTTGTTTTACTGTCACAATATAATGGATTCGTTCTTCAAGGTTTGATTTATCACTGTTATGGTCCCCTGAAGAGTAAGGTTAGAAAATAACTATTTCCCCAAAAGGAACTTCTAAAATTCACAGAACAAAACAAAATACAAGTTGGTATTATTATTTTGATCTATCACACAGAACCACTATGGCATAATTCCACTGTTAGCCTCAGCATGTTTCCTATTACTTGGATATACCAGGGAGAAAACCCGGCTGGAGTGGACAGGGATTCTGAGCTCAACAGTGACTTTCTGTTCCTATTAGCTTGATAAAAAACAGTATGTAACATATACAGATATCACAGTCAAATTATTTATGTTTCATTTTTAGGAACCCATCCCCATATCAACTTGATTCTAGAACTGACTCCTAAAAATTTCAGAATAAAGCCTATTTTATTTAAGAGTATACCACAAAGATAAGAAAGCAGTGACTTTTTCATGCACATACATTATGACTATACAGTCTTTGATATGATAAACTGCCGAGAATATATCATAGCTGTTTTACTCAAGTTGTTTTTTAATCCACAGAGATGACAACAGGAAACAAAGAGACTACATAATTACTTTCCAATTAAGAGGATATTTCATTAAAATTCGTGTACTTTTGGATGAATGGAAAAACAGCAGAAATCATTAAAAGTAAATCATTTGCTTATTCTGAGAGTAATATACCTGTGAAAAGCCAACATTTGTACAGCTGATATGGGGCACATTATATAATTATCAAAGACTGAAATACATTGGATCATGCAGCAAGATGATAAAGCGTGGCAGGTAGCTGAAGAAGGGAGAAAGCAGGGTGACAGCACAGGAGAGATACCTTAAGGTAAGCCCTGCATGTCTTCTCTCGTTTTTGGAGCTTTTAAGTAAAAGAAAAGAAAATCAGAGGTTAGATTTTTATCTGCTGAAAATGAGGAAAGAAGAAATCCTCAAAAATTAAGCTGGTGTTCCAGAGGTTGAAGTTTATATGCAGTAGTCCTCTGGAGTCTGAGTCTGCACTGACTACCAAAACTGCTTATTTACAGTGTTTTATTCTATTTTATTATGTATACTAATCTAAAATATGTTGACAAAAAGAGACAAAATATATACTGCAGTAAAAAAAAAAAAGTCAATTTTTTAACCAGGTAGAACCACATTAGGCATAGATTTTGGGTTCCTATGAACCTAATATAAACACTTATAGTGTGATGAAAAGTAGCAATCCAACTTTTGTCATAATAGGAAAAATTAATGGCACTGATAACAATATGTTCCTGGAGACGGCAACTTGTCCTTCTTCCAAAAGCTGCCATTGAAAGAAATATTTCAGTGGCTAATATTCCTATATGTGTCACAATTTTGCTGCAACTGTAAGAGTTCCATGTATTAATATACAAAGTATATCGACTGTATAACATGTAATCTCTCCAAGTGCAGATAATGCATTATAAACTGACAGTATTGACCACAATCAGATGGATAAAATTTGGCACCAACTAAGATCTCTATCAGGTAATTAACATCATTTACACTTTTTTGGGAGGGCACGACACATTGCTCTTTTCTCAACTGTGACTCTTCCTTGGAAAAATGAACCAAATTAGAAATTTTGCCTCTAAATATATGCCCCAGGACCAAAGATTTGGCTCTCAACTGCTGTAAGACAAGAGCTGCCATACCAAGTGTCTAATTCAAAATAACAGAAGAGTTCTCCCTACCTTGTTATAACTCCGTCCCGCTGAATCTTTTTCACTAGGTTTCAGTTCCTGCAGCTGCGCATCAAGGATATCCACCAACTGCTCCATCAATCTCACTGAAGAACTTACATCCCCAGCAAACACTGGCCCTTTGGTATGTTTTGCCAGTTCATTGGCAAGACTAGCAGCATTTTCTCCACTTCTGATCTGAAATGACAATTTGTATTACCTCATTTAAATTTTTTGTTCTGTTTACAGCTGCTAGTTCTCCTTGAGTATCTTTATTGTGGTGAAAAAAATCTGCAAATGTTAAATTCTCCAACTAATTAAAACCGATAACTTTATCTTAGAAGTTTTAAGGCTCTTAGATCATCAACACACACACATACAGTTCTGAACCAGGCATTTAAAAAAAAGAAAAAAAAATCCTTTCTCAAAAATTTCAGCCATTTCTCTCATTTCAGTGCAACCATTTAAAATTGTTATTTTAAAGTCTTATTTATTCCAATGATCCAGAATTTAAATCAGTATGTAATCAGCATTATACTGAGGGTTATTATCTGATGTTTATTCGTCATAAAGGTAGACGGAGGAGAAAATAAAATGGCATTGCATTATACTGTAATATTAAAGTTACTAATGCCTTTTAAAGTAGTTTACTCATTTTACCATAATCATGTGTGATATAAACATCTGCTTGCATTCTGTGGATTCAGTTGCCAACTTAATGATCCCTATTTGATTTAATAGGCCAATGCAGTTTGTCTTATGAACATCAAAAGAAACAGAACTAAATATGAATGAAATTAACAAGCATGTACTCACTAAAAACCTTAACAAAGAGAACAGGATACCCCCAAACATATGTAACTTTCAGTCAACAGTTTACAGACAAAACTATGCATAATTTTTTTTTTTTTTTACTTTTATACTGAACAAAGAGCAATAAACCTGGTTTTAACACACAAAGCTAAATTATTTATGTTAGAAGTTAATGCCCTAAATCACAAATGTGTCATATTAAAAGGTTCCAACCAACCTTCTGAGCCAGCTGATTCACCCAGTGTGAGGTACAGTTGCTAAGATCGGGGCCCTTAGGGTTCCATGTTCCAGTGGAAACCATGCAGAGATACGAGGCAGTTCCTACAACAGATGTAGAAAACAACAGTGAAATTGAAACCATTTTTCTGCATGCATTCGGGAAATCAGCTATGATGATCCTGCTCTGCATGTTAAATTTTGAATAAACTCTAATGCAAGTATTTGACAATAACTGACAAAAAGTAGGGTATAATGCAGATTATAAATGGTAAATATGAAGTCAGCATAGAAATATCATATATTTACAGCAAACAAACAAAAAGCCCTTGATTTCCTTGGGATTCGTCCAAAGTGATGCTTATAATGAGAAAGGCAGCTGTAAGGAAGACTCACTAGAGTCTTGGGGCAAAAATCTCAGGCTTGACCTAGGTCTCTGAAAGGGAGAGGTAATTTATAGTGCCTGATCTTAAATGACTTCTACATTTTAAAAAACTTTGTCCATAGATGTTATATTACCAAAGCACAAAAATAAAGTTAGCTACTGTAAACATCACTTTCTTCAAATAAAATCACTTCATTGTAATACAGAACCTAGTTACTAAACTGAAAAATGTATGCATGGTATTTTATAGAAAATACCTCTTGTTCCCTTAGGGCATGGTCGTTCAACCATCATCCCCCTTTGTGTCTGAGGCCACTTTATCCCCTTGGAGTCTAAGGCTTCACAGAATCTCTCTGGCAGGGGAAAAATATTTGTTACAGGTGGAATTTTGGTTGTAGAAACTGCTGGAGGTGGTTTTGTCCCTTTGCTTCCTTCCTGTGATCCAGCTACAGTTGTGCTCATGGGGCCTTTCTGTGAAGTAGTGCTTGTGGTTGATATTGTGGTTTTGAACAGCTCAGCTGAAGAAGTTATTGTCACAGCTGTGGTAGGCACTATGGAAAAAAGATGAGTATATTAATCTCAAACACACACTTGCACTCACATACAGCCACGCACACGTGGAATGTGTGCATGCGCACACACACAAAACCCTACCCATCCGTCTGTCTCCAAACCAAGGAAATGAGAATTACTGACAATATCACTCGTGAGTAAGAATACATCTTTTCATATGTTCCAATTTATTCATACTGATGGCTAAGAGAAGGTAGGTAGTTTAGGCTTTACTATAGCATTTGCTGTATGACTCTTAGATTTATTTCTCAATGAAATATGTGATAATACAGTTTAAGTATAATTTCATCACATACTGTTTAACAGGAAATGTGGGACAGTTTAATTTAGAAAAATTCTATTGTATAAACTCACATTCTATAAGCAATCAAAATCAAAGCATTAATAAAACTGTGATGATTATATATAATTAGGACGATAAAAAAATTTAAAGTCACCCACTTTACATATTGCAAGAAAATAAATACTGTGACATCTTTCCACCCAGCAGCCGTTCTTGCCTGAGCATGATCAGCATGCCTGATTAGATCCAAACAGAAGATAAGCTTGGCATGCTTGCGCTGTTTAATAAGGAAACATCTCAGGCTTCGGCATCGTTTCCTTGGAAAAGGTAGGTATGAAGAAGCAGCTAGTTGCAGTCAGAGGTGGAATCTCTTACCAAGATAAAGCATCAGATCAAATCATGCCTAATTCAAAACAACCCTTCATATCTTAGTGACCCTTAACAGAGAATATAAAAGAACTATCATTACACATTTAAAAGCAAAAATGTTTTCACTATTTTTAAAGGTTATTTTTGCCTTCCAATGTTACTACCAAACTGCTAAATCCACTAAGTTTAAGAAATAATGGAGCTCAGTGTTTCCTTTCCTCCATTAATCACCACTGAATTAATTTAAACAACAAAAATCTGTCAGTAAAAATTTAATACTACCACTTAAAAATTGAAGGAAATCACACAAAAGTTGTATCAACATTTACAGATTATTGGCACTTAAAACCTTACATATATGATGCCTTAAATTTAAATTGTTGTAGAGCAAATGAAAAATAGCTGTTTTCAAATCATCTTAAAAAATATCAACTTATTTTTATACTTTATCTATACATGATAATAAGCTATGATATTAGAATTTATTAGAAAACATGTTCATATTATCACTGATATGTTTACTATTTTAAGCTCTGGTCCATCAATCTTTCTTTACATAATTCTGATACTATTGAGAGTATATGACGAAAAAGTAGTGTGACATGTTTCTAGTTCTTTAGTAGTTACATCCTTCTTGTTATCAATAAGTACATTATACATGTTTTATTCCTTTTCCCCCCTCTATCTCAAGAGAAACTTCTAAAGCATGTGTTTTATTTCCAGGGCATAATTTATTGACCATATGAGAGATGACTATGTACATTAGTCAAACATCATGTCTAGCCAGCTGCTGCAGAAACCTATTCAAACCTGCCTATCTTTTCTGTAAAGCACTTGCTTGACATCTTGTTAAACCTCTGTAATTTTCTTTTGATTACAATGCAGCCAGGCTTTCAGTGCTTTCTCAATTAACATTTGTCAAAAGCATCACAATCTTTTGCAGAAGTGTCAAATGACTGCTGCTGAATCAAGTCTTAAAGGGGAGTCAGGAATCAGAACAAAAAAAAGAAGGGGGCAGAGCAAAATGCTTGCGTGCTACACTCTCTGATATATCCCTGAACACTGTACTAATTAGTACACATTTAATCACTGAAATATGTATTAATACTACAATTAGTGATTTGTTAGCTAAACATTAGTCGAGATTCATAATAACCGAGTCAAGACAGACAATAAAAAGACCTCAATTAAAAGTGCAAAATTTCATGCAACATTCTACAGCCATGTTTCCATTGTTTTTTGATCATTTATTTTTATACCTTTTCACCCTTTTGTTTGTTTGGTTTTTTTTGAGACAGAGTCTTGCTCCAGGCTGGAGTGCAGTGGTGTGATCTCGGCTCACTGCAACCTCCGCCTCGTGGGTTCACGCCATTCTCCTGCCTCAGCCTCCCGAGTAGCTGGGATTACAAGTACTCATCACCACACCCAGCTAATTTTTGTATTTTTCATAGAGACGGGGTTTCACCATATTGGCCAGGATGGTCTCAATCTCCTGACCTCATGATCCGCCTGCCTCGGCCTCCCAAAGTGCTGGGATTACAGGCGTGAGCGACTGTGCCCAGCCACCTTTTTGCCTTTTGATCACCAAAATAGATTAAAGGGAATCAACTTATTCTTCAAAGATAAATGAGTAAAATACTGGGATATCATGAAAAGAAACATGATCATAAAGCTTAAGTGACAAAACTAAATCTTTTAGAGGGACACACAGAATTTCTGGTATTTTGGAAGGTTTAAGTTTAGCATTACTAGAAGAAAAGCAACGTTTTTTTTTCTCATGTGAAGGCAAGAAATGCAGATATATTTCTAAAAATTATTATTTATTTCCACAGGTGGAAATGGCCCCAATAGGGCATCTGGTAATGATAAAAGCATATGTTGACTTAGCATTTATGTGCCAGGTGCTATGCCAATCACCATTCATGGATAATCAGATCATTTTATTATATCTTTACCACAACTCCATGAAGTAGGCATTATAATTATCTTCCTTTTACAGATAAGGAAACTGAACGATGAAGTTAAGTAATTTGTTTAAGGTCACTGTCCCATACTCTTAAATGCTATGATCTTACTTTCCTAAAGATTTTCACAGACTCCAGAAAAATATGGCATCCAACAAGTAACCTTGCAGTTATCTGGGAATATTTAACTGACATGGTGTTGTGTGTAAATCTCTAAAAGAATAACAATTTGGAAAGAAAATATAAGACTAGAATAACAAACAATGAGAAGGTCCATAATGAAACACAGCAAAAGGTTCAAAACTCAAGAATATCCTATAAATAATAATAGAAAACACAACTCACAATAGAATTATAACTCTAATCCAAACCCTTTTTATACAGCTCTATTTATCCTGATGTCATATCATGTACTCAGATTAGCTGACTTAGGATTCTACCTACCATTTATCACGTGAGTAGAAACAAAATACTTAAGAAATGATGTTAATAAACATGCTTAGTAAGTACCCATGAAGATTTTAACTAACACATACAGAATGGTTCAATTTACTCTGGTTATGTACTAAGAACTTCTATTTATTACCAGGTTTTCCTACATGAAAGGGTTTGAAGACAATAGCCATTTATGCCAAGTATAATGTTCTCCTCACTGAGGTCCAAGAAGTCACCCTCACCCACTGTTCATGAAATGAACTCTAGAGTGAGTCTGCAGCTTGGTAAAGCAAAAATGAGCACCTATTCAACTTGTCCCTGTTCACTGTCTAAAAACACTGATCATCTTTTACACAGCATTCTTTATCAGTGAAAAGGTATTTCCGGAAGTATGTATTCTATGCTATGTATAAACAAAACTGGCTCTCCTGATAAAAAATTTTTCCTGGTATTACAGAAGTATATCACCTCATTAATTAGTCTAACACAAACGTTGAGGAACTGCCAAAAGCCAAGTAAAAACACATCATTTTCTTTATAATATTTGGGATCTCAAATGTGCAGATAGATTAAGTAAATATAAAGCAATCCAGATTAAGAAATGAAAAAGAGTTAAAACAGGACTGGAAAGGGTTTTTTCTAAGGCCATTCCAGAGAGGGAGAAGGTGAAAGAGGAAAACCAGACCTCGTTTAGGGGAGTGGAGCAAATGAATTACGCAGGGATCACATCAAGCTCAAAATTCACCAAAAAAAAAAAAAAAAAAAATCAGAGCACAAAAATTGTATGTGTGTGCTTTTAGGAATGAAAAGGCTTGGATTTATAAATGGGAAAAAGTATTGAAGCTAATATATTATTAAACAGTCCACAATGAAAAATGGTATGGATAACGAAAAAAAACGAATGGATAATTTTACAGCACAATTTATGCCTTGGCCATATACGTGATAGCAAATCCAGTACAGATGAACTATGAATTTCAGCAAAATAAGTCAATCACTGCTTTATGACAGGCAAAAGACCTCATTTCTCTGATTGCTCTGTTCTATCGGTTTCTTGGATCTTGTTTCTGAAAAGCGGACAGTGGCTTATTGGTTTGACCTAAATCTGTGGGCCAGAACAGTTCTGCAAGACCCCACCTACATGCATATAGGTAGCACACATCTTGGGTGAAAGAGACGGGAGTCTCTAAAAGCATAATATAAATTACAAGGGGAGAGAAAGAGAGAGAGAGAGAGAGAATGAATATGGGTCAAACAGCAGTGAGAGAAATTTAGGTCAGATAATGCTTTCATCACTAAGGGCTGAATAAGGGGTCAATATGAATTTTCATGTTCTGGGACTATTTAAGAATAGCTATTTTGGATGACAAAACATAGTTGTAGGAACATACAGTTGCTACATCTGCCAAAGCTTCTAATTTTTAAGCCTGTTAACTGCTCTTTCCAAAAGTATCTAAACTATCAAAGACTTTTCATCTGAAATGGATCAAATTATTTACTAGAATATACGACACGTGGAGGATGATATTACTAACCGTCTTTGTATTCACTGAAGTACTTTGTGGCAAGTAGATGTGTAATGTTTTTATTTGTTGAACTGAATTATACTCAACTTTATTCACAGTTCTTCGAGTTGTTGCCTGATTATGAATTTGCAATTTGTAAAATATTTTTTTCTTTCTTTTTTTTCTGAGGATGACAAAAAATTTACTGCTACCCAAGACAAATCTAACAACTATGAGACTAATACAGGCTACAAAAAGGTTAACATGAGGATCAATATAATTTTAGCCAATGCCAATATAAGTTTGCCTTTTGACAAACCTATAGGATAAAAAAGCAGTACTGTAGTAGCAGCTTTTGGAAAAACAATTGAAATAGATGAAACAAACCAAACTGCTGCCTCATGAGCAAACATATGTATACATTTTTAAATAAATGATTCCAAGATACTATCAAATAAAACTATCAATGCCCTAAAAGAAGATTTCAGTGTTATAAATTTAACAATGAACATTACTGCTATAACTATAAGCCAAAAAATACAAACATAACCTGATTTAGGGAAAAAGGGACTGTACACTAAGTCAATGGATCATTATTGTTATTATATGAACAAAACTCACATATTTTGGTATCCTACAATGACTTAAATTAGAAATTCCATGACAAAAAGCTGTGACTTCTGCTTTTGAGGTCCTGACCGTATGACAATATTTAAAACTGATTAACAGCATATCTTAAAATATGTAGGGGTGTTTGTTATGAACATATTTAATTGTGTGTACTTGCATTGCTTTAGCAGAAGAAAAAAGATATTAGTGTCTGCCCCACCCTATTGAAGACATTAATTTAATCACTCCAAAGAACTTTCTAGTTCCTAAAATTTTGAAATAATGCAATAATTTCAAGATTAACTCAGTAAATTAGGATATCAATTCAGATCTTAAACACACACTGTTCAAATAAAAGACTTATAAACAGTGCAAGTTCTATAATAATACATTAACAAGTTATTCTTTCATCATGAGTATGAGATAATCTTGTTTTAATAAAATATTCATTTATCATCAAAAATTATTTCCCACAAAATTGAACTCACTTAATAAACCAAAGTATAATTCCAAAAATTGAGCATTACTTTCTAAAGTAATGATCCTGCATAAAGAGAATACAAATCACACAATCTAGCATATCTGTCATCGTAAGTCATCACTTGGGATCATTTAAAGCTTAGTTCATGTGATTGTTAAAGTCACAGAAATATTGACTTAAAACTGTCACTAATTTATCAGAAAATAAAAACATGTAATTTTACACGATAATCTAGAAAAATATTGGATGGCTCCCTCTTCTACTCAGAGAACAGACACCAAAACTTCAGAACGCATATACCTGGCATTGTACATTAAGCCCAGCCATTCTCCTGTGACTTCCTAACACACGTTTCCTTTAACCACTGGCGCCAAGAAGTTAAAAGGTCTGCACATAGATTGTAATCAATTCAGCAGTCAAGTAGGGGAAAACAACCAAACAAAAAAAGATTGCTAACAGATTTCTGGTTGGTATAATATTTTTAGCAATGAAAACTAAACTGATCAATAATGCCACAATTTCTTGAAGCCAACATTAAAATGAAGAAATTGAGAAAAAGAAAACGAACCATAATAAGGCTAAAATGTACCACAACAATGTCCTTTGTGCTTTAACTATGAAAAGGTGAAGAAAATAGGAAAAAGAAATTAAGAAGTCTTTTTTTTAAAAAAAAAATGCTATTCACAAAATGACATAAGCATTAGCAAGTAAACATTCTTACCTTGGGCAGGATCAGGTGGACCAAACTCCAAAGAATACCGTAAAATGAAGTTATTGTTCCACACGTAAAGTTGGTTATCTCTTGGATTGTAATCCACTGCAGCAATATACTGATACTGGTTGGGGAAGGGAACATCTACATATTCTCCTCGGTTTAATCGGGTATTATAAATGTAATCAATTGCGTTCTTGCCTGTTTCACTTTCATTGTCTTGATAAACTGACCTAACCACATAGAGGACTCCACATATCATAAAAGCATTTGATGCGGCACGTTTGTCGTATACAGTCTCCCACGTTGCTTCGAATCGAAGAGTGTATGGATTCAGCTGGCTAATAACTATCATTCCATTGTTCTGTTCAGTGGCATAAATGACCCACAAGCCATTTTCATCAACTGCTAGGTCGATATCAGTCTTTCCTCCCCACCTGTATGGGGAGGTATCATGGTAGTTGGCATAGTTAATTATGGCCTCGCCACTTTTAATTCTAGTCCTCAAGTCAAATTTCACAATATTCCTCGTTCGTTCTTTGTTAAAGAAGACAGCACCATCATATACCACAAATCCAGTACCATCTACTCGATTTGGAAGTTTATACGTTGTTGTTTGGCGACTATTTTGGAAATCTTCTAAAGAAGCATATTCTATTAAAGTATCGGTACGATAGGGAGTCCAGGGCATGAAATAAATTTTATCTGCAGCCTGAAGAGGGTCCTTGCACCAAGCACCTGCCTTTTGTTCAGCTTCATATATACATGGTGAGTCCACAATTGCTTTCAAGGTCCCAGGACACACAAAAACTAACAGTTACAGAGAAAAGACAAAAATTAAACCAAGTTAAAAAATTACACAGGTAAACACGTTTCAGTGGTCACAAATCAAAAGGGAAAAATTCATATTATTAGCATTCAATTTTACCAAAATTTATACTTAATACAAATACTACCCTTATTTTCTAAAGTTAGCATAATAAGTGCATCAGGGTACAAAGTAACTGGAGTTTATGTTTATTTTCACTAGCAAAAGCCTAAGTTTAAGATCATTCGTAAGTGGTCTGACAATTTAATTTTTTGCTATGTTTTCATTTTATAATCTGTTAACCTATGTTTTAAAAGTCTGAGCTTGTGCACAACAGTATATATTTTATTTTATTCCAAACATTATACCCTTCAACCTCCTACTTCACCTATGAGCCCCCAAAAGCAAAACTATGAAATAAGGCAAATAAAACAGAAAATCCAATGTGAAGACTTATTTAGAACTTTTACATAAGTTAGACTGAAAACAAAGGTGCTTCAATTTGAGGAACATAAATATTCGGAAAATGCAATTAGGAGCACAGAAAAGTAAATACAAGAAAAGCAGTGATGAAACAATCAGGAGACCCTGTAACCATGGCATGCTATGGAGAGGGTTCTGGAAGCCAGGCAAGATGACACTTTAATTATAAGAAAATATCCAAGGGTGTCAGAAAAAGAGATAAAGGGTAAAAAAGAAACAGAGAAAGGGCAGCTCCCCCTCGCCGACTTCAAAATTTTTACCCCATCACCAGATTTAGCAGTCATACAATTTCATTGTAAACAGTTGACTTCCTTATGAGGTGGCATTTATGAGATCCTGCTGATTATTTTAATACAGGAGTGTTGTGGGGAGAGGGGAGGGAGGAGGTTAACATCCATAAGGCACATAACAGGGAGCTGGGGTTCAGACTGTATACATTATTTACCTTTTTGCTCCACTTCTATTTTAAGCATCGGAAGAAAAATAAAAAAGGTGCAAAGAAAAAAGAAAAAAGATTAAAATAAATTGACTATTAGTCTAAGACTGAATTCGTAACAGATGCTAAATACAGGAAGAATAAGAGCTGTACTACTTTGGATAAAGAGAAACACACAACAGGAAAACCTAGCAGGAGAAAGATTCTAAAGTTACATAAAAGAACATAGATCAATCATTTTAGGAGATTAAGGAGGCAATACAAATATGCTGGCATGTTGTTTCACTTAGTGTACCTGAATAAATAATGAAACTCTTCACTAATGCATGGTATACATACTCTTGCCTTTCCAAAGTCACTCAGCATTCTTACCAAGTTTTACTTTCTATATGTATGCTATAGACATAAATGCATGCATAGTTACATCATCCCCATTTATTTTATGTGAACTCAATTATTAAACTAACTTTAGATAAGCATAACAATAGAAAAATACATTTATAAAAATCACAACTTAATTTTGGAGTTTAGATCAAATTTAATTCTGATGTGGTTACATGTTTTTCATAGATATTTACTAAGAAGAAATATATAATTATGCATCCCAGTATGTTTCAATTGTTTTTCTATTATTTTCTATTCCTAGATAAATTTTAACCATTAAAAAAGCCTCCTCTTTAGGAATATATAAATATCCCCCCATCACCAGTAGAGATTTTGAAGAGTAGGGTAAGGTAATACCTTTCTTCCCCACTAAGAACTAGTATATTTACTTAGGTTTACACATATATTTTATTATAAAATTCTGATTAAATTTTCTATATTATATATCTCAAACTTGTAATACTAAGTCTATAAAAAAAGCAAGCAAAATACATACAAGGGAAAAGCAAGCACAGTAGGCAAGGAGAAAAAGGAAGAAAGAATTATGGTTAGATTATTATGACAATTCTGCCATCATAAATTTACACAGAAAGCAAGCTAGCATGCAACAACAACCATACCGAGCATTCAAAACAAATACCTTGACTCCACAGACCTTATAAAAAGTAAATGCTTTCATAAAACAAACCTGATTAGTAGAGTTATATGAGAAAAAAACAAAACAAAACTACAGTTTCAAGAAATGGATTATGCAGTTAGGAAGGGGGCTATGTAAGATCCTTGTTGGTAAACAGTATTCTAATACTTACAAACCATAAAATACTTTACATTGTATATAGGTCTGAAGTATGTTGCCTGAAATTCATAAAATGTTGAGACATCATGGTGTCTGTTTCTCCCTTTTCTGTTGTTAAAATGCATTAGGATGTGCTAATATTGCATTTCCAAAATGTACTCAGAGTAGTGCACATTTTATTAAGATCTTAGTTTGATTCATTATAAAAAATTACAATAATTCATTAAGACTAAATGTTGACCTTCTGAAACACCTACAGTAAAAAAACATCACACGGACATTTTTACCATAAGAATGGCATACAACAACTTTCCACATTAAGCTACAACTTTCCCCAGTCAACCTGGTCTATGTAACCACTTTCAGGAAACATACTTGCTCTGTAATGTGTAATTCTGACTACATCTGAAAAACAAGAAATTCAACATTACTGTCTTGAAAACAACACTTTTGTATAAACCACTAGTCCTAAAATTACTCCTCAGCGAAGAGCAATATTATACCTGCTTAGAATCAATAATGGAAGGGCGTGGTGAGAAAATGAGGATAAGAGAAATCATTAGCATTGTGACTACTCAAACTACATTTATATACAGCTGTACGCTTTTTTCCCCTAAGGAAAGGATAATTTTACTGAAATAAATTAAATGTAAAGGATGGAAATAATACATTTTAAAATGTTTATTTTAAAAAGAACTTAAAACAAGTTCAATAAAAGATGTAGAAAGTATATTTTGTTTTCCATTCATTGAAAATGGCTAAATTAGGCCAGGTGCGGTGGCTCAAGCCTGTAATCCCAGCACTTTGGGAGGCCGAGACGGGTGGATCACGAGGTCAGGAGATCGAGACCATCCTGGCTAACACGGTGAAACCCCGTCTCTACTAAAAAGTACAAAAAACTAGCCAGGCGAGGTGGCGGGCGCCTGTAGTCCCAGCTACTTGGGAGGCTGAGGCAGGAGAATGGCATGAATCCAGGAGGCAGAGCTTGCAGTGAGCTGAGATCCGGCCACTGCACTCCAGCCTGGGCGACAGAGCGAGACTCCGTCTCAAAAAAAAAAAAAAAAAAAAAAAAAAAAGAAAATGGCTAAATTTTACTATTTGATAAACTAAAATTACAATGTAGTTAGTGAACAGAATATCAAAGCCTTTATTTACATGAGATTTGATATCACATATTAAAGGAAAAGAAATATAAATTATATATTGTATATGTGTTATAATTCTGTTGAAAAGTAAGTAACACTCAAAAGTAAAGATTAAAAATATTATAAATCTTTGATAATTAATGAATCATACAAGGAATATATGGCTCTTTACAACAAAAAACATTATTATTTTTATGAAAATGCCAGACATCTGTCAAAGCAGCCAAAATTCTATCAGTAGAAGAGTACAAAAATACAATAAAATTAATATAATCAGCATTCTCTATCACATGCCAAAAATATACCACAACTTGTCTTAAGAGACTGCATGAATTAACAATACACTTACTTTTCTACAGATCAAACATACAAGTATATGAACCACCAACATGAGTGGAGGACTACATGGATATGCAAGACAAGAAATTAACCCACACTAACTACACAGCCGACATACTCTGTATGTGAAGTGACACACGATTTCACTGAATAATCTTACATGTTTATTCATTAATAATAATTTAATCAATAAGAATGGCTATTTTTCATATTAAATAAAACTTGTGGTTAATATTACAGTATTTTTACAATGATACTTTGAAATAAGAGGTACAAAAATGAAAACCAAATCCTGCCTGTAGGATGCAAAATTCTGATCTGATTACTCTCCTTTATCCTCCAAGATCTTTATGACTTCTTTCAAATATAAATATACGCAATTCCTAATAGTCTGGCAATAATGGATACCCCATATACATATACTTTTGACATGGATATTAACTGGACAAGTACAAGCATCACATATAATGCATGTGCCGTTTATAAACATACTAAAGGAACAGCATTTCTAATGTTCTCTGTTGAGCAAATTTCTTTTAAAAATTTCAGAAGTCATGAAAACTTTCTGAAATTGTTTTATAATAGGACTTAATTGGAATATATAAGATCCTGGAGGATTTACTGTGAATAGAAACTGGTATAAAGCCAAGTGGTAAAAAATACATAATAAATGTTATCTGATGGTGACAATTTTATCAACTAAGTAACGTGTAAAAGAGGTATGCAAATATTATAAAATATAAAAACACTACTAAATCAAGGAGAAAGTGAAAGTTAAAGGCTCACAATAAAAGAAAGTATAAGGGCCGGGCGCGGTGGCTCAAGCCTGTAATCCCAGCACTTTGGGAGGCCAAGACGGGTGGATCACGAGGTCAGGAGATCGAGACCATCCTGGCTAACACGGTGAAACCCCGTCTCAACTAAAAAATACAAAAAAACTAGCCCGGCGAGGTGGCGGGCGCCTGTAGTCCCAGCTACTTGGGAGGCTGAGGCAGGAGAATGGCGTAAACCCAGGAGGCGGAGCTTGCAGTGAGCTGAGATCCGGCCACTGCCCTCCAGCCTGGGCTACAGAGCAAGACTCCGTCTCAAAAAAAAATAAATAAATAAAGTATAAGGAATGAATACAATGGACAGAGGCACAAAGAAACAAAAGTTGAAGAAAATGAGAAAGAGAGGTAAGACACTGTCCTACATATGATTAGAATAACTTAAGACTCTTTGCATTATATTTTAATATTAGTTGAAACCGTGCAATTTATAGAGTGTCACTACTGTAGAGTATATAGGAATTATAATTACTTTTATTCTTTAGCAAGGATTAAAATAAAAAAACCATAGACTTATTTTTGCCTCGTGCAAACATCTAGAAAGGTAACAGCAAATTAATTACTGATTTTTTAAAATTAAAAGACAGAATCTAAAAGAAACAAATACTTCTCTGAGTATAGCTATTTGCAAGTTTAGTGCACAATGTACAATACTTCTGGAGAACTGAAAAAGTAAAATTTTGCAAGTTAGATGTTCCAGAAGATATCCACATTTTCCTTTCTTAAACAGCACAAGAAATAACTTATGAATCTGAAAATAATATTTGCTTAACACTGTTCTTGGTCTATAGACTAGGTTACAGGAACTGGCTCCAGAAAGACAATTCTTGGCAGCTCTGACTGATTCCACTGTTTGGGAATGGATGCTGTATTTCTTCTCTAATTTGAGGACAGAAATCATGCTAAATTCAAGTGAAAGTGACTTTATGGAACAAAATTTTGGTTAGGTCAAAAGAATACAATGTTCCTCTAGTGGCACAGGAGAATGATTACGTAAGCCACCAACACTACACGGGAGAAATGATATAAAGATCAGTGTACTCAGTAGGCTTCCAATCCTACAAATGGTATAGAAAATACTGAAAACATAAAAAGCATCCATTTCACAGTAACACAGGAACACAGAGCAGGGATGAAAAGATAATCTGTGTTTGGCCTTTAACTGATAACATAAAAAGCCAATTTGTCAAAACTGTGTCAGAGAAAAGATGGAGAGTGCCTTCACAGCATGTGTCAGAATGTGTTACTACCATACCGGACATAGCAGATCTATCAGAATTTGGCCCTTTGGTTTTAGAAATATTGATAGCTTGAACATATGCATCTGTCAGAATTAATGACCTAGCTTTTGAGGTTCTGTAAAGAGCAATTTCATTATTTGGCAAATCCTTTTTTATTAAAGGAGGAAAGTGTACAAAAACTGTCTCAAATCAGCAAAATTGCTGATAAACATAATTCAAATGCCTATGAACTAACGACTAAATGACATCTCTATCTTTTCTATAATTTAAAAAGCAAAGAAGACAACAATACTATCAAACTAGCTTATGAAAATCAGGTAATATTCAAACTTTAAGTTGCCTAAAATGCTAAGATTTTTAAAATTTAAAGTACAGAATACAATTTTGAAGTACGAATTCTGAGATTAGAAGGAAAACTACACAAAATTTGACTACTGGCAGAAGCCTACCTACAAACTTTTCAATTGAATTTTAAATATCTGTCTGTAGGATCTTAACAATGATGCTAAAAAATTAAAAATAGAAACATGTGCAAGGTTATGTTATATCTAACTATTTTATTAAGCATTAAGATTTCATCACTGAATCCCGTAAAGAAATGCTCCCTTAAAGACAACAGAACAAAAAGTAAAGCACTTGCCTCAGTTACTGCAATGGTAGCTTTTACTCGGCACTAAAGTTACTACAACAGCAGGTAGCCATTCAAGTAGCTCACGATTAAAACCGAAGTCAATTCCTTCTTTAGAAAACTGTGAGCCAAACCAATTTGTCAGCAACTGGTATTGGGCAAAAGTACAGATTTCTATCAGCCGTATTGAATAGCTAATTCAAGTTTGTTTTCTGGAAAAACACTAGCCTTAAAAGCCAAACACTTAAGAACACAGACAGACACTTGGCCAGCATCACACTATGGCTTCCTTCCACACTTCATGAAGCTAATTGGAGGCCCAAGTCTGTTAGTGCTCTGCATGCATAATGGTTGTGTAGGCCATAAACATATGCTTCTTTCACATGTGTAGTCTTTCAGCATCAACGAGTAATGCTGGGGAAAGTGTAAAACAATATAAACTGCATACTTACTGTAAGGGACACACTCATACTGGACTTCAAGGTATTTGTACGTTCCAGGACATGGATCAGGAAACACATCTGACCCAGTAACTACTATACACTGTGTTCGATTGTTGCACCTGAAAGACAGAATGTATCAAACTTGTGTAACATAATTTATTTGATTATTTTTACTTAAATATAACACAGAAGTTTTTCGCATTTTCTTCAAGTAACTAGAAACATGAAACAAAAATTCAAGTAATGTTAAGTTACTCTACATTATTAAATACTTTATAAGAGTTTTGTTTTCTTTATGTTGTAATACAGTGGTATGGGTCACACTAACTTTCAACTAGAAGTAAAAAAAAAAAAATGGCCAAGTTTCCTATTATTCTGTTACACATTTTAATTTTAATTTTTGACGTATTCAACATGAATTGAACAACAACAAGAATAACAACAACAACAAATATCTTACCAGGATATTAGACATCATACTTAAGAGTTAAAATTACAATTTAAAAAAATGGTCCTATAAGTACACAGAAATGTATGAGTCAAAACCTGAATTTCTCAGCAGGAAGTTTTTGACAACACAAAACAAATAAGGAGCCAGGATTTTAATTGTATCCTCGAAATCCAGTTGGTTGTGAAGTTCTTTATTGTACATACTTTCTGGAATACCAGAAACTAAGCTAGTAGTGTTCACCTCATATGCTATGGTCCACATAAATGATAAAGTGCATTTAAAGGATTTAGAAAAATGCTTTGGCACGTATGTAATGTCTAAGCATTATTGTTACTCTTTCTACTCACAGACCAATGTGCCTATATAATTAATGAGATGACTATGTACCTTGGTTCAACACCGGTACTCCCTAAAATATAACATTAGAAAGAATGTTGTACTAACATGATGCCTAGAATGTTCTAATTATTGTTATAAGGAATTATTTTCTTATTTTTGCATTGTCATTAATTCACCAAGAACATTAGAAATATGTTAGAATTTCAAATAAAATGATATGTAAGTTCTATGAATTTGTCCAAAAGTTCTTTTTATAACCTTTGCAAAGGCAAGAACTATTTCTTTTATAATTTGATTTGATTATAGCCTAATGAGTGAAATGTTTTCAGGGTTTTTATTGTATTTTCTGATAGCACATACATTAAGAAGGCAAAGCAAGCAGAACAAGAACATTATAACAACATTTATTTAACAGTTGGAATACCACATATTCTACAATGCATAAAATAACTGAACTATAAAATAGCACTATAAAGAATTTTGAAAAAGCATCCCAGTTTCTAGCACAACTAACTAAGGGCAGTAGAAGGTGAACCATGTTAAAGATGGGTAGGAACAGTCATATACTTTGGTGCCCTTTCAACTCAAAACTAGACTTTCTCTTTGAACAGCAGCAAAGCCTGAAAACTTCTACAGGATTAAATAGATAAATTTTATAATTCAAAGTATACTACAATGAACTTCAAACAAGACTTAAATATTAAATAAATTATAAGTAACTTTTATCATGATTACTTTATAATACAGGATAGCATTGTTTTTTTAGAAATATACCATATACTGTAATTTTCAAGAACATAAATAATGTAAATGGTACAGTGTCACAGTCTTCTGTAACATATGTTTTCCTGTCATTATTCTGTATTTCTCCTAATTGGGTTCACTCATCTGAAGAAATCTGCCAGTAGTTCACCACTTAGTGTAAACGAATTATTTTAACATGAATCACAGAACCTATTTCACATCCTAAAATTCAAGACAAGAGGCAGGTTTACAGTTTCTCAACAGGTCAATAACTAATGTTCCCAGGTAAGAAATGTAATTCTGATGTTTCATTTTTCTTCTTTTTTAAACTTTTGCAGCAACAAGACAGTTCACTGCTTTTTTAATTTCTTGATCTAACAGAAATCCTAATCACTAACTTGGTCCCATTAAAAACAAAAGTCCTTTCATTTCCTTCTTTGTATTTATTCATACCTACAGTGATCTTCCTTTTATCACACATCACAATTCTCAGAAATGAAGAAAGATAAACAACTGTGTGTTAGATATCCCTTTCAGATACTCCCACAGTATACATTTTATAACTACTCAACCAAACTCTGTTAGGTTTTGAATGGTATTTAAATATGATTACAGAAACCCCTCCAAATAACAGTTTCTCTTGTGAGTAAACTCTTCATTTAGTTTATCACCCTTCACTTCTCACAAAAGGCTCCTCTCATATTAACAAACTAGCAACTGGTGGGAGAGAGAGGGAGCTGTACTCAAAGTTGAAATGGACCAACAACATGAAGGGCTTTGTTATCAAGGTGAAGGAGAAAGTAACTCAAAGAATTTGGCAATTTATATATATCATTTTTCAAAAATAAAGAATACATTGAAAATTGCACAGATTTTTTCCACCAGAAGTAACTGGATGAATGAATATAACTAGTGCAGGGTTAGAGATCTTTTACTGTGTATTTCTAATATCATGGTATGTTCTGCAGGAAGTATATAAGCATTCTGGTTTCCATTACATTTTGCTTGAAAGAGGACCAACACCATAATACAAAATAACTGTCCATATTTACTCTCTTTCTGAACAACTTTGCAGTAGTCCTTTGACCAATTACAGGTTCAAATTAATGTGAAAGCAATTATGATTATTTATATCAACCACATAATTTTTATTGATTTAAATAATCACACTACGCAGAGCATTCACTTTGACAGCAAAACGTATTAATTCTACAACTGTAATCTTAAGCAAAACTGATTTAATGAAGCTCCTGCAATAAAATTATTAAAAAATTCTGGAATTCAGGGCCTCCCAAAATATAAAAAATGTTCATTAAAAATTTCATATATTTATATACACAGAGATATCAGAAGTGAAAGAAATTAATCTTGAGAAAAACGGAAAATTTAGAGCTAAAACAGTTGAGGGTCAGAAAGAAGAGAAACCCAAACTGCAAAAAGTACAAGAAAATTAGAGATTTGCATGCCAGGGTCTTGATTCATGGAAATGAATCTAAGCTTTTAGAGGCCCAAATTAGAGAAATAAAAACACAGACATTTATATTCCTTTATAAAGGATGCAAGCAGCATTAAGTTTCCAAATAGAGAGTGAGGAGACAAGAAAAACATTGGGAAATACCCAATGTGAGCTATTAATACTAAGAATAATCTAAAAATTCCTTAACAATATGCTGTTGGTAAGATTATAAAACTGTAAATTGCTATCATTTAAAAAGATCCAGAAAGAAAGCAATTACTTATCCACAGAAGCAAAGTAAATTCCCGCCAAGGGCTCAGCTTCAAGTTCTCACACCAATGAAAGCGAAAAGGTAGATTAAGCCAAGAAAGAAAAAATGTTTAGTCGTTTGTATTCTCAGTACTAGGCATAGTTCCTGGCATGACTTTCTCTCTCCTTCTCTACAGAAGAAAATTTCTTTACCAATAAAGGTATCATTGTTTAAACAATCAAAATATCAGTATATTTTGGTAATACCATGTGGGTTTATTACGTTAATAACCTACAATTTTCTTAAACTTTAAGCATAAAAAATCGGTATGAATGAGAACAAGGCAAAAGAGAAAAAATAGGGTTTAATAAGTAGACCTTTTATTACAATTTGAAGGAACTACAATTACTGTTCATCATAAAGAAACAGATACTAGAATATATTTTGAACACTACAGCTTTCAAATAACTGGTCTTATTTCATTTTATATTTATAAAGATGAACAGATGAGTTAAGATAGTGAAAGCAGTAGTTTTCAAAATATGGTCCTCATACTAACAGCACCACCATCAACTGAAAACTTGTTAGAAATACAAATTATTGGCTGGGCGCGGTGGCTCACGCCTGTAATCCCAGCACTTTGGGAGGCCAAGGTGGGTGGATCACCTGAGGTCGGGAGTTTGAGACCAACCTGACCAACATGGAGAATTCCTGTCTCTACTAAAAATACAAAAATTGGCCAGGCATGGTGGCGCATGCCTATAATCCCAGCTACTCGGGAGGCTGAGGCAGGAGAATTGCTTGAACCCACAAGGTGGAGGTTGCAGTGAGCCGAGATCGTACCATTGCACTCCAGTCTGGGCAACAAGAGTGAAATTCCATCTTAAAAAAAAAAAAAAAAGAAAAAGAAAGAAAGAAAGAAGGAAAAGAAATACAAATTATTAAGCTCCACCAAAAATTGGCAGGTTCAGAAACTCTGGAAGTGGATACCCGGCCATCTCAGATTGAACAAGTTTTGCAGGTGATTCTGATCAGTGTAACTTGTGTGAGAACCGCAGGGTTAAACCAAGATAGGTTTAGATACTTTACTAAAGAATAAATATGAATGGCAAAACATGATTTTACTCTATAAAACTTAGTAAAACAAGTGAAATAGAAAACAAGTGATGAGTACAATTTATGCAAGAAGTACATAATACAGTTTACAATGTTAATATGTTTTCTTGCTAATTCTAAGTGTAGAAATCAAGAGTTTTAGTTGCTCTAATTTTGAGCAAGCTGTCTAGTTGTTCATCAATTCCTAACATGGAGAATCGAAATAAGTACAATAGATATCTGAGTACATGTATACATCACATATGAACCAGTTTTTTTAACAGATAAGAAGTATAATGTTTTGCTAAAAATGTGCTAGCTAATGAAACACTAAAATTGGAAATAAAACTTTTGAGAATCTGTAAAAATATACTATGTTCTACAGAAGTATGTCATTAAAAATAACAGAAAGATATGACCCATTGTAATCACTGCAAATTTTTCTATATTCAACCTTTGACTTCTTAATTTATTCAAATAAATTTTAATAAAGTGGCTCAACTCAGAGAGATGCCTTAGAGAGAACTCAGAGGCATAAGCAGGCCTTGCAAATAATGTCTAAACAATTTCGGGGTCAGGAGCTATTGCTCACGCTTACAATCCCAGCATTTTGGGAGGCAGAAGCAAAGGGAGAAGGATCTCTTGAGCCCAGGAGTTCAAGACCAGCTTGGGTAACATGGCAAAACCCTATCTCTACAAAAAGCTAAAAAAATTTAGCCAGGTGTGGTGGTATGTGCCTGTAGTCCCACCTACTTGGCGGACACTGAGGTGGGAGGATTGCACCACTGAAGCATAGCCCAGTAACATAATGAGACCCTGTCTCAAAAACAAAAACAAGGATCAAAAACCATTTCCGGGATATAGTTCATGATTAAATACTAAGTAGAAAATAAACATAAAACTACATAAACACTCAGTCCCAAATTCTAAACATGTAGTCATTTTTAATATTTTTCTAGTCACATTTCCAAAATTTTCAAATTTGGCATATAAAGACAAAGATTTAATCATTATTTCACATCACTGGGTTGAAAATGCACAAAATATCACTTATATATAATTTCTGGTTGCAACTTTCTGACTCCTATTTTAAAGAACTTTCTTACTATTCTAAAGTATATAGAGTACAACACTCAACCTGAGAATTCCAAATATAACTAATATAAACCCATTAATAAAACCTTTTAATATTATTACGTTCAAATGCCAGAATAAAAGTACTATTTCTGACATTAAAATTCATAAAACATTAATAAAACCCATCAACCACAACAAAGAAAATCCAAAGTCTTGCTTTATAGGCCATAAACTAGTTTAAATGGGACAAAACACTGAATTTTGTTGGTTTTTTGGTTTTCTGAGACAAAACCTCGCTCTGTCACCCCCAGGCTGGAGTACAGTGCCACGATCTTCGTTCACTGCAACCTCTGCCTCCCGGGTTCAAGCAATTCTCCTGCCTCAGCCTCCTGAGTAGCTGGGACTACAGGCATGTGCCACCACGCCTGGCTAATTTTTGTGTGTGTGTATATGTGTGTGTGTGTGTATGTATGTGTGTATATACATATATATGTGTGTATATACATATACACATACATATATATATATAATTTTTTTTTTTTTTTAAGTAGAGACAAGATTTTATCATGTTGGGCAAGCTGGTTTCAAACTCCTGACCTCAGGTGATCCACCGCCTCGGCCTCCCAAAGTGCTGGGATTACAGGCGTGAGCCACCATGTCTGGCCCAAAATACTGAATTTTAAAACATGGTTTAAAAACTCATCCCTGTAACAGTCTTTCTACCCTATAGGTGTGGGGGTGAGGGTTTCAATGGTTCAATTCTGGAATGAAGCCAAATATGCATCTATAAAAGCTGAAGTGTAACAAATAATTTTGGAGATTAACAGTTTATTAATTTACTTCCTACCAATATATTTGCTGATTACAAAAATTAGGGTAAGTATTTAAAGTTGGTGATATTGCCCAGGCTTGTGCACAATATATATTTCAAAAAAGATTTTAAAAAACAGCTAACGCATCGCTTAACCATCCCAATTTGCAAATGGCAAGAAGGTGAAAGTATTACAAACAGTATATTTTATCTTCCAAATGTAATCAATGTTCTCAGGTCTCAATATTAACTTTTAAGGCATCCAAAGTATCTTTTGAAATTAAGATCAATGTTCTCAAAAAAATTACTGTAAAGGAGGAAAAGGCATTTTATAAAAGTGTATTATCACTAATTTACATACTAGTATATGGAAATTTCTGAAAAATATCATGCACAGATAAACCACAGTATTTTCAAGAAAGATTATCTCTTTATTTTAGAGATATACTGCCTCATTACTAATGAAATATTAATGAAAACAAACTATTAATATGTTCCCTTTCCTTACTCTTTTAAAACTCTAAGTGAAAGAGAGCACAAAGCACACATTACTTATACTCTCAGAATAAATTGTATCAAAAAACAATATAGCATACTGTTTATCTCTGTTCAAAAGCAAAATCATTTGCTAATTAGGAAGATTAGTGTTTAAAAGCAGAAGCTTTAGAATCAGAAAAAAAAGGTGTGTAAGTTCCAGCTCAGCTGCTTACTTAATTGTGAGTCCATAAGCAATGTATTAAACCTTTCAACCTTTGTTTTATCATCTGTAAAACCTAACATCTTCTTTAGAAGTTTGTTAAGGTTAAAGGAGATAGTGCAGGCAACTCTCTGCACAATACCTGGATAACGAACATCAAGAAATATAAATTACCATTACCAGCAAAAATACCAATAATAACAATATCCCCTATGTAAGATGAACAGATTTGCAAACCTTAAAGAAACAGAACATCTTTTACTCTTCCACAGTAGTCCCTGCATTGTGCATACTCTTTTCCTGTGTACAGCTTTAAAAACAGGCTGAACTATTCATGCAAATTTGTTTCCATTCCAACTCTAATCTTGAATTGTACAATGCCCAACAAATTGCTTTTACTCTTCTTTTGATTATCTTATGCTCATTATTACACTTTACCAAGTGCAAAGTATGGAGATGAGATTCCATGTGTAATCTATTGTGAGAGGTGTTTTAATCAATAGTCTTGTTCTGCTGATTAAGCAGGGGCTTCTGTTTTGGCAAGATAACATTAGTTTCTCCAGTCATGCTCCAAAAACCATTGGGAATCTTCAGCAGATCATTAGATATGCTACAATAAAGCTTTGGTGCATTTTCTTTTCTTCCTTAAATTACTTCTTCACTGTCCCATGGTTCCCCGTCACCAATGGCACTGCAGTATTATTGCAGTTCCCCTGAAACTTGCACTAGAGCTATGTCTCCAGGCCATAGGATGCCATTTTCAATTGAAGCTTCTTCTTGAAAATATAAATTAAGAAAATTTCATTATCTCCTGCCAGGGGCCATTATTCACCACAGTTCTAAGGAAGATTAAAAATGCAAAATCTACCGCCTTGAACAAATACTCCAGCATTCAACAGAAAAG
Source organism: Papio anubis (assembly GCF_008728515.1). NCBI lineage: Eukaryota > Metazoa > Chordata > Mammalia > Primates > Cercopithecidae > Papio > Papio anubis. The sequence goes on along the minus strand of NC_044976.1, from coordinate 80,326,696 downwards.
CTCAGTATATCATGACAGAAACTAAAAAATTAAAGTTTGCTTAAATTTGAAATTATACAATTATTAATTAAAGAATTAGTGCAATCTTTTATTGAGTCTGCATGTTTGATGAAGATTGCTTCATCAATTTAAATATTTTAGTGGCTATTTATTTATTAAACTTCAATTACAAAATACTAGCAATGGTAAGACTTTTTTTTCCTCCCTGAGTTACTACTTTCTGTCTCAGTTAAAAGTACTAACTTTTTGGAGGTAAATCAATGTTTTCAAGGTACCAAGGTATCATGTAATGATACTCCTTTTCATAGTGCCAAGTATAAACAAAACATACACAGGAGTTCCTGGAAGAGCTTAAACCACATCCTTAGGTGAACTGTATACGCTAAACAACAGAATATCTACAGATGAATTACTGCAATATGAATTTTTACTTAGTAATTGAGGCTCAAGGAATTACATTCATTCTTCAGTCTCAATTACTAAGTAAAAATAAATTATACATTAAAAGTAAATTATATTCTGTTCAGGTACACAAGTTTAAAAAATTTAGCAACTACTAGAAAGTGGGAGTTTAAGAGAAAAGAATAAAAGAAAAAGGAAGCTGCCAACTTATAAATTCTTATTGGAGGTGATTATATGCCTAGCATGTAAGAATCTGGTGTTTTTGAAAACATTAAATAATGATTAATGATTATCTGGCTATTTCTGCTCATAAATAAACATAGTTAATAGAAAATAAACACCAGACATACAATTTTGCTTCAATCAGCAATACCTGATTCTCACAGAATTCTGTCAATTTGGATATAGCTTTGTATTATGAATGCCAATAATAAACTCTTATGAAATAGATTATCTATTTAAAAGGAAGGGGGGATAAGTACTCTTTAACTATCAATCACTTCTCTGTATACACTAGCAAATTCCAAATGACCTAGTACTCTAGCCACTGTCTTTTTTAGTCCAAATTTAGAACAAAATTTTATACACACAGCACATAACTTTAGAACATAAATTGGTAGGCACCAATGCAAATAGATTTGCTCAGGCAAAATAATCAAGTATATGGAGAGGGAATACAAAGAAATATGCTTCAAGATACAAGGTTACAATCACCCTCACAGATACAAGAGACAAACGGAGTTGAATGTTAAATCAAACCTTTACAAAAAGTTTTTTTATTTTATAATGAAATGCCATTTTATCATCTAAATTCTATTCTATACAGCTAGGGAAAGTGGGTCTTGCTTTCTTTAAATATTTATTAATGATGATTTGTGAGCTTAACTAATTGCTAGGTAAACATAACATTAGGAAGCTAAATGGTGTGTAATTAATGTGGCAAAAAAGAGGAGTTCTGTAACAATGTTCCCATTTGTCACACAGCTTTTGCTCATTATTTAATAATTTGTGTAGACTAGATTTCTAACCATCATATAGAATTTAATTCTATAGATATGTTAGGATATTATACAATTTGCATTATAGAATATTGTGTTATTTAAAGTATTTTGAAATCATTACTGTAATATAGTTTCAGAATCTCTAGCATAGTGTGAATACTGGTATACTCAGAGATACATAATTTGGGAAAAATAAACAATATAATTTTTATTACATTCAATTTCCTACTTTTTACAGTTTTAAATATAATCCTGATTTTTAAAATTGTACCTGTGATTAAATCCTTGAAATTGCATTTATAAAAATTATTTTAAAATTATATTTATTACTAAAATGATAATCATAAGCAAAAATGCAAAATGTTTTTCTGTATTTTCAATGTGTAAACATAAATCTATTTGACTGAAAAAGAGTACAAGGTATAAGAGAAACAGAAAGTCCTCACTCCCCAAGTAAAAATCAAGTAACCGGTGGCAAGTCAACAAAAGCTTGACAGTAAAATCCTATGGAAAATCAACTCTAGGAGGTTGTCATGCTTTTTTTCAGTCGATGAAAGCAGAATAACATCTTCCCATGGTCTTTGCGTTTCAGTAAAATATTATTCCACAATTTATAAACACAAAGCATGCATACTTTAATATTTAGTTCATTTACAACTTAGAAACTCCAAAAATGTCCTTAAAAATACCACATTAATTACGAAAATAAGCATTTTGAAATGGCAATGCTGATTTTCTAAAAACAACTTTCTATGTTTTGGAAACCTTTGAAATTCCTTGCAGTTTTTACCAGACCTTGGGGTCAGTTTAATGCAAATTAGGCTTGACTCACTCAGAGCCTTATTAATCCAGTACAAAATCTCTTGTTTGCAGAAATGCACATTCAACATAAATGTGCTTGCTTTTATTAGCAAGATAAGAAGTATTTATTTACAAAGCATGCCACTGAGACTGTTTCATTCACAGGGTTGTCAGGTCTAACTACTTAATGAAAGAAATAAAAAAAATTAAGTAGGAATAAAAACCATAAAATTTTGTAATACTTAAAAAAATAATGCTTTTGTGTCTAATTTTCAAAGCCTTCACTTTTAATAATTCTAAAAATATTACAACCTGTATCAATTAAGAGCAATTATTTATAAAAATGTTAACCTACTGCAGTTTGCACTTGCAGAAACTATCACATTTTTTTTTAACAAGGGAAATGGGAAATCGCTATGGGATGCCCTAGTTAGATTAAATTAGCAAGAAACTTGTTACCAGACTATATAAAAGACACAGCGTAATAAGACATGACCTTGCAGAGCCTTGGAGCCAATCTGTGATGTTTTTCCTTCCTATAACCCTTGCTAATTATCTGCAAAGTTACAGACCCTTTTGTCGTGGGTTATTTTTCTTCAAATTGTGAGGGGATTTTGGTTTCTAAATATTTAATTAGTCTTGTTATGATATGAGAATTGTTGTACATGCCAAGCATTTCGATTTTCATACTCTATTCCTTCTAATTATCCTCTGATTTAGATTGGTCATCCCAAATCCTTTCCGTTTGTAATTATTTACTTCTTAAAGATCATTCAGTGAAGAAATATTTTCACCCTTATGGCTCTTCTTTTCCACAAATGGCTTTTCTGGTCCGTTAATTACCCGCTCAGAGGATTAGAGTTTGAAATAATGCAAAAGAACCTGCAACTAAAAGGAGTTTTAGAGGGCAGAATTGAGTAAACTAGATTTGTGTTGTTGCTATTTTAAATTCCACCTTAAAGATTACTCCCTTGGTTTGGATATCATTTTGAAAAGAAGAAAATTATGCCATAAAGATTTTTATTCTGACTCCTGAGATGTTTGATGAGATGTCATTTAGTCAGTATTATAAATCTCTGAATACAAAACAAACGATTTTCTATTCTAATTGATAACTAATACAATTTCCACTTTTACAGACCTCATTTTGATTACAGTACGGCCAACATATGCTGACAGAACTTCCTATACAAATCAAACTGAAAGTATAGAAATAAAATCATAAGACTTTTGAACTGTGGCTTTAAAATACGCATCTTTGTCAAAGTATTTAACTGACTCAGAAATACTTCCCATTTTTTATTAAAATGACTCTATGTTCTGTAAGTGCTTTTTTTTTTTTTTAATCAAGAGGTGAGAAAGCACTGTTATTCATTACACAAAACAAATTCTGGATCTTTCCCAACTTTCATATTCACATACAGTATTTCTTCAATAAGCTTAATTTTCAGCCGAATAAACACTACTAATTATTACTTTAATTTTAAAGTAATTTCTCTTCCTCTTGCAACTTCTAAAATATCTTGGCAGTAAAATATTTGACATAATTTATAAACAAACTCATAGGATCTTGTGTAGAAGGGAGTGAAAAAGAATGAGCAAACAATATCTGAATATATGAATTGAATTAATAAGTTAATGTTGGAGGGCAAGGGAAATATATAGTTCATGTTTCTCCAAAGGTTCAACAAAGTGAAAAATCTTATTCTAAAAACAAAGTGCTACGTAATTATTTAGAAAGTCATGAATCTTTTTCTGTTAACTACCGAATTTCAAATTTGATCTGTTTCCTTATGTCCTTCTTTCCCACACAGAAGGAATTTACCTTACCATCTACTTATTGACAGTCTACCCTCATGGTCAAATTACATCCCAACTCCCCTCTGGAATTTTCATACAAGTATTCTGTTCTAATAGAGGATCCTTCTCCCTTAATTTAAAAAATGTTATTAGCAAGTATGTGCTTAATAACAAATATGAGCATAAGTTATATATCATCATCAAATACAGTAGTACCAAATCAGTATCAGATTCTGGCAATACAATCTCTTTGCCATGAAAAATTTTACTTAAAAAATGAACAAAAAAATCCTGCTTAATTGAATGGATTTGAAATAGAAGTTGAGACAGGTCTGGAATTAAGTAGTGAAATTCGGCTCCAAACCACTGAAAAATCCCTTTGCTCTCTCCTCCCATATACCTCACTCACCCCTCAATCTGAGGGTTTTCTCCAAGAAATCCAGTTTAAAAATCACTGATCTAATATAATTCTTCATTAATACAGGTTCGATATACTAAGGCCCAGAGAATCTGATTGACTTACTAACACCACAGGCTAGAGGAATCACTGTAACTGAAAGATCTCTCTCCTAAGCATCTGTCTACTATATTATCTACTCCATAAGCACGGCTTAGTACTTATCCCTACAAAAATCATTCTAACAAAGGCAATATTTTCTACGCAGACTTTGAGAATCTTGGTATCTATGTAATTTTAAACAGCCAGCACACTAACAAATCCTCTGAACTGAGTTCTCACATAAATGACTATGCACACTTCTTGAACTATCTCTTCCTTAATAAGAAGATCCATTTGAAGGACTGTTAAGTCCCTGAGGTAGAAAATTATCAGAGCTTAGGATACTATGCCTCTAGTCTGAGGAACTGCTCTTTTCCAACTCCCAGTGGTGCCCTCAACGCAATCCTAATAACAGGATCTCCCTGTTATGTACTTGAGGGAGGCAAACACATAAGCAGGATTCATCAGCCACACAGGTGGTACACAGAAAGCCAATACAAACGATGCTGGACAAACAGGATTATATTCCCTGACTACCCAAACCTGAAGTAGTCTTTTCCTAGAGCAGCAGCTCTGTATAATTAATTTGGAAATGAATCACATTCTGCTTTATGGCATCGCTTCTATATTTTGCATTTTAGTTGCCACTAAACTCACTAATTATTTTCCATGTCTAGAATTACACAGTAAACTTACGACCTTGTGTATATTATTTCCCAAACACTCCAAGAATGGTGGGTACTATTGTATCAGGCATCATACAGTGATTTTAGTTGTGTCTAGGACTGTAGTTTCACCTTTCTGCTGTGTCAGGTTTCTTTTCAATCTATCTCAATGCCTAGTCTTGTTTACGGCAAGATGTACTCAATTTAAATACCTTCTAAGTTGGAAATCTCAATCTTCTGTATTTTACTGAAGGTTTTTTAATCAAAGGAACAACTCAAAACGTCTTGAGATATATACTAGTTGTCATTTCTTTAATAAAAACTATAGAAATTTTGTGTATGTGTTTACCAAACTATTCTATAAGATGAAATTAAAATAATAATAATAATAATAATAATAATAATAATAATGACCAAAAGTTAGAGACATAGACTCTTGGGATACTCTGAGCAGCAGAGCAAGCAGCAAAGGCCAAAAACAATCCTTAGCACTTGTCACCTGAACATAAATAATCAAATTCAGCAGATTTTTTTATAAAGAAATGGCTACTTGTGGTTCATATACTCTCAGATTAACGGAGTCTCACCTGACTGATAAATATGTGACAAATTTCACTGGCTTACTTCTGATAAATCTCAACTAATCTTTAATCATGACAAAATATGCATAATCTAATCCTTTTATCAAATTGACTACCACTGCAGGAGTCTCATGTGTTTGCACAATTAAAAACCCCATGTTAGCCGTATATAATAAGGCATTACATTTGATGCAAATCCTTTTCTATTGAAATAAGTGCCAAGCTGACAGCAGGAAGTAGCTGATAAGAAAGCAACAAGGCATTGCTGATGGCATTCTTGATAACTGAACACCAACTCATAAGCATTCAGTCTACAGCCTATTTCCCAATGAGTTCTTTCTAAAAAGCACAAATCAAGGGAAGTGTCCTTTTGCTGCATCGCAGTCACAAAAAGAAATTATCTTTAAAAAGACAGACAGATACATGGACAGATCAACTGATCACAGGTAGGAAGAAGTAGGAAAGGAAGAAAGGGAGGGAGGGGAAATATAATTTTATATTTTATTTATTATAGAGAAGGGGTCTCACTATTTTGGTCCAGCTGGTCTCAAACCCCTGGCCTCAAGCATTCCTCCCGCCTCCACCTCCCAAAGTTCTGGGACTATGGGCATGAGCCACTGAGCCCAGCCAGATAACTTTTTATTCATCTGTGATGCTGGTTTTAGAAAAAGTGGTAGAAGATATTATGTGCCGTTATATCCTCAAGTGTAGAAATACCTGTAATTTTGGAAACAGTAATACCATAAATATGCCATATTTGAATAATATCTATACAGATAAAAATTAACAAGGGAACATGAAACTGTACATTACTATTCTCTGCTATAAAAAGACTGAACTCCTTACTGTTTCGGAGTTAATATTAAGGACTCAAATCCTAGTGCTATTTTCCATGCTGACATTACAGAGTTAAAAATAATTTTTTAAATATGGTATTTTGTAGGACTATTTTCATAATTTTTGAGATCTATATAAACACAATCTTTGAAAGATCCTTTCCTCCTTAGCTTAAGTGAAAGAAGGGAATTCACTCACAACGCCCAAAAGGAAGAAGAAAGCCGGCGAAGATGCCGCATGTTACAGAGTGTGAAAGAAGGGGGACAGAAGCTGAATAGCTCCCTGAACAGACCTTCTCAGTATCCCCTGAGCATACAGTATTTTTCCCCTCTCAGGCCGTAACTTACCACTTTCCCTTCTCCATCAGGTTTTGAAAGTTTGTTACACTACAAGGGAGATTTGGTATCACAGTTATTTCTGTACATTATTTCCTCTTCTTCACCAGACTACAGAGCCTTTGAGGGGTTAGTCACTGTTTTAAGAATCTCTGAATCATATGCACTGGGTAACACTCTACGTTATTTTAAAATGTATTAACTCCATAAACATCAGCCTGTACTCTAACAAATATATTAATATATTCTTATCAGTTGTTACTAAATACTGTTAGAGTGTTTGGCACATTTGCTTGTATGTCTCAGAACCCAGTAATGATTCGGCAGCAAATCAATCAATGAAAGACAAGATATCATTTTCAGAAGCCACGCATGGTTCCATAACCATATGATACAAACCGAATTAAAATGTATCTGATTTATAGTTTACATAAACAGTTTGTAGAAGTTTTTAAAAGTGACAGTGAATGCAAAAAGCCTCTATTCCCATATTATACTCCTAGCCTGAATTAACTTCATATCAGTAACTTGTCTGAAAGGCTCAGTTCATCAAAATCTATAAAATGTTAAGACTTGAGTGCTTTAACTATCACTAACACCATGTGTAGGCTTGGGAGTGGAGGGCTGTGTGCTGTGAAGCAGCAAATGTTGTGCTCTTCTGAAAGCTAACATGCACTCTTATGCCACAGATATAAACAGAGTAAGCACGTTAAATAATGAATGACTAGGAAAACAGCTTTATCACTGCAGTTTAAAGACGCACTATATGCATTATCATATTGTACGCAATAAAATCTATTAAGCAATTTTAAGATTTTTTACATGTTTTGCAGAAGTTACAACTAAACATATTAATGGACTGAGGGGACATGTTTTATAGTTACAGTCTTAGAATTTTTTTTTATTTGCAAAAAGTATTATACTACTTAAAGTAGTACACTCATATATAACATTACATATTCTATATAAGGAATCATGGTCAACTTCTTAAGCATATTTGATATGACATTATTTAAAAAAAAAAGAAACACTAGAAGAACTTGCCGCTGCTCTTATCTTTGACCCTTAAACTTTTCCATTTCAGCAACCTCATTAATGTCAAACTGCCATTAGAACGTCTGCCCACTTCTAAACCTCTACAGCCAAGGCAAGGCAAAATCTTTTGGGTTCAATCAGAAGCACTTTCTTTTTGTATTCAGTTAAAAAGCTTAATAGAGTCACAAAGGTCAAAATATTACTTTTATTAAAGAAAAAGGATGATAAGACAAAGATAAACTTTTTGAGTGAAAAAAGCCATTCTTAGACCTGAATTGGGCTTTTTTTGGTTGTTTTTTTCCTTTAAAACCTTTAGTTTTTATACTTAATTACTAGATTCCAATAATGCATATAGCCAATATTTTTACATTTAATGTTAGTACTTTTCTTTGGTTGGATAACAAGGGAAGTATGATTTGAGGCAGGATCTCTAAGACGCTTACTGGGAGTGCTCTTAGGACTATCAGTGAAGCCATGACAGATGCAGGGTTGGGGAGAGTGAGAAGGTGAGCTCCAGTGCAGTCGAAACAAAAGCCCAGCAAATTCCTCAGGGAGGGAGCTCTGGAGTTGGGAGAGACCTTCAGAGATGTCCCTGAAATGAAGCAAAAGATGAGGAGGCCAATCCTTTGTACTCTGGCATTCACTGGGATTCACTGGGGGCTGCCTCTGGGGAGAAGAGTTTAAGATCCCTTCAGCCCGTGACAGTTCCTGTGGAGGGACTCAGCTGTGAGCCCAGCAGCAGGCAACTCTCTTGACAGCTGGAAGAAAGAGTGCCTGATCCTGAAAGGCAAATGTGGGAGGCACTTCACAACACCCACTATAACACTAATGTTAAAGAGTTTTATGAGCTGTTTTCAAAGACAGTTCTTTTAATACTACTTCTCATTTTCATGGTTTTTATTCTATTTTATCTTCTTGTACACACTGACATGTCAATCCTGTTTACTAAGCGATATTCAATGGGTTTCCTATAGAGCAATGAACCTTAACAGGCAGCTGTTAATTGGCCCACATAGGAAACCGCATTACTATTAATTCCACAGCTACAGCATAAAATAAAACCATTGCTTCTCAAACTCTAGAGCAATTAGACCTCTCGGCTATTTGGCTAACTCTGCTTCATGATACCCAATGCAGTTAATTATATTTTTTGATGTTAATAGTCTCTGTCAGTCTCAAGCATAACTTCTCTTTGATGAATATTTAAATTATATTTGAATAAAAAATAATCTTGGTTACATTTTATATTCAGTAATCATCACAGCTTAATAAAGGTCTACTCATCAAGGGATGAAATAAATGGCAAGATATATATAAGTGCCTTGAATTAACTTATTAGATAATATATTTGTTATGACCATATCTCTCTATCTAACATACCTGTTTTTGTGCATTTTCAAAGGTATAGTCTCATTCACACATTTCACAATTGGATTTCAAAAGTTACTTACATTCTTTCAAGTTATATATATAGAATTCTATTAATGATAGGAACATTTTAGGATGTCGTAAGATAATCAAATGTATGAAAAAATTTACCAAATTATAAAATATCATTAAAAAATCAGCATACGTTCTCCTCCTGTGTCATTTTTTGTAAGTTCCAAGAGTAATACTTAAAAAAAAAAGCTTTCATTTACTAAAAGATTTTTTTTATTATAGATCTAGCAGAAACACCATTACTAAAAAAAAGTAACTGAAATAATAGTTTTCTCCACATAAAGTCTGTAATGGGAGTTGAGGGTGAGGGAAACTTCCAAAAATAAGGAGGAGAAGTAGGGGGAGGAGAGTATAAAAGCAAAATATATTAGGGAAATTTATTTAAAATACATTTATTCCTCCATTTAGTTTTGTCCATATTATAATAGGAGGGGTTTAAGCCAAGTATTTAATATAAACTGTGAAAATGGGTTATTCTAGCTCAAGTCTTTTACTAAATAATGTTTTAGCTTATAAACTTAATTAATGCCCCTTAAAAAATGAATTTAATTTTTAATCTTTCAGTCTCTCTTCTCCCAAATCCTAAATCTCTGAAATACAAAGAAGATATCTAAAGATACAATGAAATGTCCTAAAATGTACACATCAACCAATGAATGTCCAGAGGAATGCTATACCAATTTCTTGAAACTATCACCTGATAAATAAAAAAGGTAGGCGTGAATTCAAGTTTTGTAGGGTCTATAGCTTGTAAAATTTAAGAGTCCTTCTATAAAAAACAAAATAGAAAAAATACATATAGAAAATTAGATAACAAAGTGAATGGCTATTTAGAAAAAAAGAATCACAAGAAATAAATTTGTAAAAGCCAACAAGAACCGCAACCAACAAAATCCAGAAAGCTAAAATAACATTTTAATTAACTGCCTGACATTCCTTTCTAATACTTCAGTTTTTTTTAGCGACATAGTCTACGGCTATCTCTTCATGTAAAAATTTCATATTTACTTTCTATAATGTTGCTTTTCCCATGAACAGTTGATCCAAATTTGTTTTTTACTACCGATAGTTGTGATGCATAAAACATGCACCCACACTGCCACAAGAGCTCGTGCTTGCTACACTGCTCCAGCCTGTGCCTTACAAACACTGGCATTCTGACAAATTCTATTTGATATTATACTCATCAGGAGGGGGAAAGTATGGTACATTTGTAATTTTAAGTACTACCCTTGTCATGTGTTCTGTGTACTCTACATACTCCACCAAGAATATCTGGAGAAAACTTCTCTTTGGATTAGGTATCTATGAAAACCAAATGCCCCTTAATGTTATATATATATGCAATGAATGAAACGATTTTTCCCTAGACTTAGCTTCTGGCTCCGTACACTATAGACATTATTTCTCTTCCACTACCCACATATCTCAGGTGTCATAAGACATATTTAAATTGCAATATGACATCTGGCTTTGTACATTTATGTCACGATCAGGAAGGAAGTATAATGAGTTACAGAAGTATTTCTAGAGGCCATTTCTTCACCAGAACAGTTAGCAGTAACAAAACTGTACACAAGTGTCTACAAACCATGTAAAAATAACTCCACTAAACCTAGACTGAATTTAACACCAACTGAACTTCCACCTACCTGGATCTCTAAATGCGCTTGGCTATTCCTAAGCCACCATAATTGAGGGGAAGTCTAACAGAAAAGTCAGAGAATGAAATCAAAGCCTTTAAAGATTGTGTTTAAATATTGTATTTCTGCAAATTTTTACTATATATATTTGATCCCATGAACATGTTCAAATGCCTTAGAAGAAACCTGTGCAAGTGAAGGGCTGTGATGTGTTAAGAATCATTACCTTCATGGGTTTACCATGAATCTATCTTTAGAGACAGAGTAAGATTTCCACAAATTACAGGTGAATTCATTAACAATAATAGATTTGCAATCTGAAAAAAAAACAGAAAGACCACTGGAATCGTCTCAAGCCAACTTAAACAGAGCAACTCTCATTTCAGATACTTTCTTAAAGCCACGAGTAATACAGATAGATGAGTTATAAAACCATGTCTTTCTTGGTCTTCATATATGACATGTTAACAAATTTTGAGAGAACTGTGACGTGTTAGTTTCAAAATATATTTGATTTATTTACACAAAATTTAAATGTGTTAAAGACTACAAAATCATTTACTTCTATTTTTTTCATGAGATTTTTCCAAAAGAGATGTATTACCTCTAAAACTAACAGTGGAGTAACAAACAGCACTAAAAAAATCTAACTACATTGTTATAATATAAAGAAAATATATAGCAGAGAAAAAAGAATGGGTCTTTAATATATGCAAGGCACAAAAATATGTATTAGTAAAATGCCATCAGAAACCTAATTACTCACAATTATTCTCCGCAGACAATGTACAAAGTAGATACTGGTGTTTTGTGTTGTTGTTGCTGCTGCTGTTACTATCATAGTTTTGGTATGCAATTTCAGTGTAGAATATATGGAAAACTAATATGGCCATAATAAATGACAGTTTAAGATCTTTAAATAATTTAATATCAAATTTTCTCACCAGGAGTGATTGCTCATGCTTGTAATTCCAGCCCTTAAGGAGGTAGAAGCAAGAGGATAGCTTGAGCTCAGGAGTTCAAGATCTCCCTGAGCAATATAGTGAGACCCTGTTCCCCACAAAAAGAAAAAAACAGACCTGTATGTACATATGTTTTTTTTTCACTTTCTCTTCATTCAATAAAATTAGTCAATACAGTATACTGACCCATCACTGCTGTTGTGTTCCTAATCTAGTACGAAAACAAAATATGGATTTCGGGTAAACCAATGAGGAAGATGTTTTCTCTATTAAATAGAGATAGGCATTTTATTTACTTAGAAATCTCCTTAAAATGTACAAGAATAATTAGAATGGAAAAGTCTCAATTTTACCCCAAATTATGTTTGCTATTATTTATTATTAAATTAAAAGTATTAATAAACAGCATATTTCAGTGACATTATTCCAGAGCTTTAATAAACTTTATTATTTTCCTAATAAAAATGCCAATGGGAAATTTTACAGCATACTAAAAACAATTCCAAATTCTTAAGTGACATTATACTTTACAACTTGTTCTTTTTTTAACTGGTAGAAAACATGCATTATATTACATTTCAGTAGCATTTGTCTATGAATTTTGGTGTCAAAAAAAAGAAAAAAGAAAAAAAGAAAATGCCAAATTCCAAGCAAAAACAGTGACTTTGCCTTGATGTGAAACCTTAAAATAAAATTTCATTTCCATTCTTTACAACTGTAACTGAACATCTATTCTTATCTGTTCAAAGCATAACTTTTTAAAAATGATGCTTGTAAGCAAAATTTTTATACTATCAGTATGACATCAACAAGCAGATCCATACTGAAATCATACTTAGGAACAATGAAGTCCTTGAACAGGTATCTGAAAATAGTCTTATGAAAGCAGATCTCATGGTCGTTCATTTAGATAAATGTGTATTAGTAAAATGCCACCACGAACCTAATTACCCACAATAATGTTCCTTAGACAGCAAGTAAATTTAACACTTGATTGTTTAGTACATTTTAGAGGTATCATACACAGTTCTGTCAATTAACTTGTTTAAATGTCACACTTTGCAAATAGAAACCAATGTTTTAGTGTACAGGAAGAAATGTTGTAGGTGAGTGGAAAAAACTACAAGGTATATGATGATATAGACACCACAGAAATACCATTGTCATCCCATCCATAATACTCACCTTTCAAATGACAAAGGCGGAATACATAATAATCCCTAAGGATATGAAAAGCACTATAAAAAGATCATTATGATCATATTGAAATGTAGAGGTCAAATATGTTTGTGTTCACTTCTACTGATTTTGATCTTATTTCTTCATCTCTCCGCTTTGATTTCAAAACTAAAGATAACTTCTAAAAATAAAAAACTAAAGCAAAATTACCAAAGTTGAAATGAGATATGGCTTTGCTTTCAAAAACTAATTTCCCTTAGTCTGTGTCTATGTCTGTTAAAAAATAAAATAAAATTCAAACTTTCAAAGTATCTTTCAAGCTTCTGAATTTCACTGAATAATCCTTAGGGAATACTTAAGACCAATAATGTAACCTCCTTATGGAAAAATTACTCTGGTTTCCTCAACCAATCAATGGACATAATATAAAGGGTAAAAATACCCTAAATTAATGGGAAGTACCAGTGAAAATGAGCCAATTCACATCTGTATCTGCAGTTTTCAACATCTAGTAGAAATGTTTACTAATTTTCATTTTAAAAGGAGATACAGAGCCAGGCCTGGTGGCTCACACCTGTAATCCTAGCATTTGGGAGGCTGAGGCAGGTGGATCTCTTGGGTCCAGGAGTTTGAGACGAGCCAGGGCAACATGGCGGAAACCCTGTCTGTACAAAAATTTTTCAAAAATTAGCTGGGTGTGGTGGCGTGCACCTGTAGTAACAGCTACGTGGGAGACGAAGGTGGGAAGATCACTTGAGCCTGGGAAGCTGGGGTTGCATTGAGCAGAGCCTGCACTCCAGCTGTAAGACCCAGTCAAAAAAAAAAAAAAAAAAGGGAGAAACCAAGGATCCTATGGGGCAGAATTTTTGATGTGACATTATTTCTCTCTTTTCTACATTTGATAAGCAGGGTCATAAAAGATATTTAGATAATTTATCTTCTAAAACATTTCATAATTGATTAGTCTTTCTTGCACACTAAATGTGAATGTTTAATATGGTTCATGTTTATTACTAGCAATAGTCTCCCCTTCCTATGAGTGCTTTGCTTTAAATGTCCATCAGTAAGTGACATCCAAAGTATGTATCCAATTAGGTATACCAGTAAGAGCTTTAATGGTTATTTATTACTGTACTAAAGTTCAAGAATCTATATTAGTAGATTGGCCACAGAGATGTGCTTGTAGTACCAGTTAGTTGTCTTGAAACAACTAGGCCAAGAGTGAGAGAATTAGTAGAAATCCATCAACCAACAGAAAATAACCTAAGTAGACTGCATAGACATGATGGGTTAGGAGCAGCTGAGTTACTTCATTGCCCCCGTATGTATTTCACCCTAATGGACAAGTGGTGGATAAACCTGACATGTCAAGTAGATAAAAACACTTGGGATAAATAACATAAGGGTAAGAATGCAGTTTCTGAGACACAGCAGGTTTAAATCCTATGAGAATGCATATGCTAAGCAAGAGTAACCCTGACTAGTAAGCATTCATAATAATTCAGGAATAAAATATACCAACCCCAAAATATTATGAAACACCATAAAAGACATACTGCACTAATTTTTCGCTTGGAAAATGCCATTAATGAGGAAGAAATATGAAGATTTTAGAAAGATGAGTTTACAGTTTATTGTTACCTATAGAAGAAGTCAGAAAACAAATATTAATAAAAGTATCTTTCATATAGCTGTGACTTGGACATAAATCTTCTTTATGAAGAATGAATGATCAATGTAAAAAGTTGAGAGAATTGTATGTCAAGGAGGGTATACACAAGCTGAAATCTATAATCATGAAGTATCCCAGAGTAAACTGGCAGAACTGTGACTGCATTTTAATGAATTTTCTTGATTAAATTCTGAAAGGCTTCCAATATTCACCACTTCCCATAGTAAAGGGGAGTGTGTGTGTGTGCATTAAGTATCTCCTTTGTTTAAATATTTTATATAAAATTAGTATCTATTAGTATATTTGAAAATAACAGATATGTTAAAAGTGTAGATAGCAAAATTGAACTTCAAAGTTATTTATGAATACATTTTCATGCCAGTAAGGTATTAAACGAATGAGGTTCTAGGTACAGGCGATTTGAGGTTTCAGCCCCTGCGGAAAATAATCCAACCTTTTTCTAAAGACTTGCAAAGTAAAAAGAATATCAAATTGCCACTCCTTCTCAAGGAGATTTTTTAAAAAGTGAGGAGAATATACATGTAGCTATGTGAACAAAATGTACCAACTATAATGACAGTCAATTCCCCAAGTGTAATTAAAGGGAATTAGAATATGATGAGCCTCAAGCTCCTCTGTAGCTCTAACAATCTGGTATTCAATAAATCCCTTAGAATAGAAGCCACAGCCTATAAACTCTCCCATTCCCTAAAGAAAGTCCCTATTTATATGCCTTTCCTGGTGGCAAGAATGGGAGGTGTCATGGTAGAGGATAAGATCATTCTGTTTATTCCAGACTAAGGCATACATGGTCCTTTCCATGTAGTCTTACTTCTAACTGAATGTGGAAGTATGCACTAAATTTTCCAGTCTCACTCTGCATCCACTGTAATGTAAAGAACCACAGAACAAAGTAACACACATACATGTGCAACAACACATTCCTTCAAACCCTCTGGCACACAAGAAGTTGTCACCACTCCACATGCTCTCGAGTTTAGAAAGTAAAATAAAGTATAATTATTATACTTAGAGATAATAGGTTAGGATACTGGTAAATTTAGAAAAGGGAAATTCAAGAACAGAAAAGTTATTGAATGGGGTATAGAAAGGGAATAGATTATTCTGGTGCCTACATTTAGAGCTTACTTCCATTATCCCAACCTTTCAGAAAACACTGAGCTTTGAAATCAGTTTTGTTGCTTATACAGCTTAAGTTAATTAAACTACACCTAAAGTTCTAAAGCTAGATTGTTTTTCCCTTTCTCATAGAATAAAAATCCTAGAAGTTTATCCCTACTTTGTAAATTCAGGTCTTATATTTATTCACCATCTGGTCCCATGTGACCAGAGTACTACCTAATTCCTGCTGGTCTATGCAAGGCAAGGCTAATTGCTATTTCTTGATTTCTATCTTGAAACTCTCCTGTCTTGAGAATCTTAACATGTTCTTTTATTTGAGTTGTCAAAATAGAATAAAAATCTTCAACATCATCAAGAAAATTAATGTATCTCTTTTGTAATTTGCTACTGGCTTCTAAGACATTAATTCTCCCATGTGTGTTCATTTTTTTGATGGCAATTTTACCTCTGCTCCTCAAATGCAGGTGTTGTCTAGCAGGTTTTGCGTGCTCAAATTACATAATCTCTGTGGGTGATATCATTTATTCACCTGCAACTATTCAACTTTATGTTGACACTTGTTTCTCCTTTACATTCTTTGTTGACTACTCTTTAAGTGCCAAACCTGTATAAACAATGGCTTGCTGCACTATTTATTTATATGCCACCCAGTTCTAAAATAAACTTCAAGGAATTTAAATGGATAGTATAACAACTAAAAATAGATTGAATTTTACTTAATAAGAAACATAGGCCGGGTGTGGTGGCTCACGCCTGTAATACCAACACTTTGGGAGGCTGAGGTGGGCAGATCACTTGAGGCCAAGAGTTCAAGACCAGCCTGGACAATATGGTGAAACGCCATCTCTACTGAAAATACAAAACTTAGCCGGGCATGGTGGTGCACACCTATAATCCTAGCTACTTGGGAGGCTGAGGATGGGGAACTGCTTGAACCCAGGAGGCGGAGGCTCCAGTGAGCAGAGATCTTGCCACTGCACTCCAGCCTGGGTGAAGGAATGAGACCCTGTCTAAAAAAAAAAAAAAAAAAAAAAAAAAAAAAGAAACATAATGTAAGTATGCTATGAGGTTCTAGTCAGGTGCTACCTTTAACTGTGCTTAAGAAAAATTTTTTTGGTTAAAAGCTTTGAAGGAGCCAGGCTAGTTCCATAAACCTAGGCTATAACCTTACTTTCCTTGGGCAATTTCAATCCATCCCCCCGATAAAAAAAATGGAGGTAGGGGGCCTATTTTATACAAAATACACTTTACTACAATAGGGACTAATTGAAGCACATATTTTCTCCATCTTCTTCACATGGTACGTATTACGTTTCGTACTTCTTTGTATTTATACAAAGGTACACTCACATGTCTACAAATTGCTTTGTACAAGACCTAACTATGCATGTGAAACTCACATTTAATACTGAAAAATAAACCAGTAAATATTTACATAATTACTTTCAGATCTCTAGGCCAAAGTGCTAAAAACTTGGTCATGTTATAAAGCATCATCCGAAGCAGCAAAACCACCTTGATAACAGTGAGCAGGTTTTTAGAGTAAAAAAACAGTTACAATTTGGGAAGAGGATCTTCAGGTATAATCTAGCATATCATTTTAAGACACCTACTAGTTTGTACCCAAGGCCTGGAAAGAGACAATACTGTTAGCAAAATTCTAATGTATTTGTTAATCAAATACTTCAAAGTAATAGTAGGATTTGTTTTTTGGTTTGTTAATGAATTCAAAGTGTTATAACTTTTATATATTTTTAAGTTGCCCCCCCCCAACAATTACCTTTAATAAGTACTAAATGGTGACTGTTCCATAAAATATTAAAACAAATATCATTTTAAGAAAGCATTTCATTTCTCACTTTTTAGGATGAGCCACTCAGAATACTTAAGACGGTATACTATAATCAGTTACTACTAGAGCCTTTAGTTTCACACTTTTAAATGAACAGGAAATAGAAAATGGAGAGTGAATACAATACTTTTACCATGTCCACAGCCTAAATTACAAGTGTATTTATTTACTTGATTCTCAACTGCTGAAGAGGTAACAGTGGAAGAAAGGGAGTGAAAAACAAAAGGAGAGGAGCAAAATACAATGAAAACAGATTTTAATGGTACTGAAATTTCTATGCCCATCTCTATCATTACATGTAAAAAAGGGGGGCTTTCAAATTTAATGCAAAAATTCTAATGTTTTAATGTGAGATTTTCAAAGACAAACTTTCTACATTAAAGAAATAAACATGTCTCCCTTAACTACATGACTGAATATCACATTTTTTGAGGAATATAAAGCGGAAAATCTGCTAAACTATTAGGGTTTTGGGATTTTTAAATTTTTTTTATAAAAAGGACAAGTTCTTCTATATAAGCTATAATTATTGATACTACCTTACATACAGGAAAATTCTAATTAAGATGCTCGGAGTACCACAATTAAAACAAACAAAAAAAAGATGCCAAGAGTTAGGTGTTTTGTATCTAATACAGAAAAATGATATCCATTCTCAGCAGTTTTCTGTATTATATTTACATGTGGGAAGGCAAGAGTCCAGTTAAGAGGTATCATCTATATAGCTTTAAAGTTTATAACATATTCTCAAATACATCATTTTTAAAACACAAAATTAACCAATGATGTATTATCTACTTTCTATAATTAATAAACTGGGGCTCAGTGGAGAAAGAAAACTGTTCAAATTCAATAAAGTAGAAATTATCAGAGTTTACATTTCAACTCAGGAATTGAGGCAGTCTATCATATTAGGACATATGTATACTTTATATTCATCTCTACCTTACTCAATGGTACTATTTTCTCTTTGTTTTTTCTTTGAGGCAGAATCTCACTCCATTGCCCAGGTTGGAGTTCAGTGGCATGATCCTGGCTCACTGCAACCTCTGCCTCCCAGGCAGAAGAGATTCTTCTGCCGCAGCCTCCCAAGTAGCTGGGATTACAGGTACCTGCCACCACACCCAGCTAATCTTTATATTTTTAGTACAGATAGGGTTTCACCATGTTGGCCAGGCTGGTCTTGAACTCCTGAACTCAGGTGATCCACCTACCTCAGCCTACCAAAGTGCTGGGATTACAGGCATGAACCACTGCATCTGGCAATTGTACTATTTTCAAAGTGGCTAAACATCAATTTATAACCATCTTTAACACTTAATATAAACTACAGTGCCTCGAACCATTCAAACAATGATGTCAAATTTTATACTGTCTTGAATTTGAATGTTGGGAAAATTTTCCTTAAATCTAAATTTTAAAGAAAAGACAACTGGTCTCTTCCTTATTTTTAAAAACATCTTGGGTAACATACAAGGGTAAAAAAACAAAAAACAAAAAAAAAAAAACAACAACAAGCATTGGTATGAACTAGAAAGAATACAACCAAATCAGAATACGTTTACCTTAACTATCTGTATACTATTTGAAGATGGCAGAAATTCCCACTTAATATTCAAAAACATACTTTCCACCTTGGCTTAACACATCTGTCATATTGATAGCCTTCTCTATGACTTCTCTAACTTACTGAGTAAAGCTAAATCTGCTAGGAAGAAAAGCCAGAAAGTGTTTAATCTGTTAAAATGATACTTTATCTATAATTCATTGAAGGGTACAAGGAATTCCATACTTAGCTGTATGCTTTCTTAAGTTGAACTTGCTATTTAATTCTGTTTGCTTGTTTGTATGTTTTAAGTCTTAACTAACTATATAAACGATACCTCTTAACTGGAAGGAATGAGAAAACAAGCCAAAAACTGGAGAAAATATTTGACTAAGAGATATATGACGAAGGACTGCTATCTAAAAATATACAAAGAACTCTTAAAACTAAACACTAAAAAAAAAAAAAAAAAACCCTCAATTTTAAAAATGGGTTAAGAATAAATAGATACAAAAAGATATACAAGGCCAGGCATGGTGACTTACGCCTGTAATCCCAGAACTTTGAGAGGGTGAGGCAGGTGGATTTCCCAAGGTCAGGAGTTTGAGACCAGCCTGGCCA